>NW_005187516.1:850063-865394 GCF_000239375.1 Pundamilia nyererei | reverse complement strand
TGCCATATAAACCATCAAAGAGCAACTTGCATGGCAGCACTGTCTTACAACAGCTTGTGAACATGCTGGATATATCAGGATTTCTGCTCTGATATATTTTAAAACGTATTCTGAGTTTTACATAAGTCACATTTTTAGACAAACACAATCTGAGTAAACTAAAAATACACAGACAGCAGTACTTGCACTAGTGAACACAACGAGAAATCATTTGAGTGCATGCTTCAGAAACCACCATATCTGAATTCAGCATCTTGTAGATGTGGTGGGAGGTCCCTTTTGGGGGGTTTTAACCATTCTGTAGTTGATTTACTTTTGGGCACTGTGTTATTTCTTTTTGCATCATCAAACTTCTGCTAAGCTTCAGCTCATCATCAGTTATTTATATAGCACTTTAACCCTCTCGGGCTCAAATTAAACTTTTTGTTGCTAATGCACAACCAAGTCCTGCTGTGGTACTTCTGAGTAAAAAAAAAAACTCATAAAATATGTATGTGGGGTCATCAGGTTGTTAGCTTTTAACTGTTGCAAATCGGCTACGCCTGCCTCAAGAGGGTTAAAAACACACCTGGTAGACCAAAGTGCATAACGAAATAGCCAAATTAGCATTAGATGCACGAAATATAAATATAATAATAGACAGCAGAAACCAGAAATAGCAACAAAATTAATAAAAATATCAGTTACCCACAGAGTTGAAAGCCAGGGAATAAAAATAGGTTTTTAATAAGGACTTAAAACTGGCACTGATGTAGCCTGTCTAATATGGAGAGGAAGGTTATTCCAAAGCATCGGCGCTACAACAGCGAACGCTCGGTCTCCTCTAAGTTTCAGCCGTGACTTTGGGACCGAAAACAACAACTGCTCAGCTGACCGAAGGGAACAAATGGGGACGTAGGGCTTCAACAAGTCAGACAAATAAACAGGTGACAGACTATTTAGAGATTTAAAAACCAATAAAAGGACTTTAAAACGGATCCTAAATTCAATTGGAAGAGTGATGTGGTCAAATTTCCTTCTGCCAGTTAAAAATCGTGCTGCAGCATTTTGAACTAGTTGCAAGCGTGCCCTGCCCAACCCCTATTAAAAGAGAATTGCAATAATCTAAACATGAAGTAATAAAGGCATGAATAACACTGAAAGGGCTTAACCTTCGTTAAACGTCTGAGGTGATAGGATGCTGATTTTACCACCCCGTTTACGTGGTCATCAAAGGTAAGTGCAGAATCAATTTTTACTCCGAGATTTGTGATCGAATTCTTTAGTTGGGAAGTCAAAGCTGCAAGATCAACATCTGGAGCGTGAGAAATATTTTCATATTTTTCTTTTAAGCAGAGTTTTTTTTTATATTGGGAAAGACTTTATCACCTCTGTCACTGCTTTTTTGCCTTTTCCTTTTCAGAACTGCATGTTGGGTTTTTGGTATAAGAGTAAGAGTAACAATTGTCTTAAATGTCTTCCATTTTTAGAAACTTTGTCTTATTCAGACTGTTGGGCCCCCTGGTCTTTTGAAAAGTTCATGCATCTCTGCAATGCTTCTTCTAAGGTTACGTGAAAGTTGAGTAATGCTTCTTGAAAATTGTGTCATAATTTTGTATGTATATATCAGAAGGTTGGTGTCTACAACCAGCAATTTCAGCGTCATCTCTCCAGACTGCTTACTGCAAGTTCTGTGTTTTTCCAGCCTGAACAGTGAATGATTACTTCCTTTTGTCTTGATAATTTATCTGTAATTTGTGGCCGTTTGCAGAAAATATGGGGTTTGGATTAGTCTCCATTCCAGACTGCCTCCTGTGCCAGACATCCTGCTCAGCTGTAGTTGGGACAGATAAGTTCCAGTCTGCCCTGAGGTCTTCTCAAGGACCAGCTTGCCTTGCTTTCGAGCCTGGCTGCTGAATGTTGGCATCCTAAACACTTCCTCTCAGCACAAATGTACGCACACACCGAGCCCATAAACTGAATTTGTGGTTAATCACACAGTGGTTTAATAGAAAGACTATCAGTTTCAAAGGAAGTAAACAGCACAGCAGCTGACACGCACTAGACACATAAAGAGATGCTGTCCAGTCAAAACAACCTGCAGAGACATACCGACTGCTGAGACACACTAAAAGAATTCTTCACAGGAGTAAACAAACATTACATTTTTCCACTGATTTTCACATCGTTTTTGCTGTCTCTGCACACATCTCCACCACCACGAGCAAAAAGAAGAAACACGTGGCCTTTTACACAAGCACCCCACAACCCTCGGTTATTTCATTCCCGACACACTCCTCGTCCCCTCCCATTCTCTGAGTTAACTGTATAAATACCCACACTCAGAGCATTATCAGGATATCAGACACTCAGGCGAAAAGAGACTAGCTTAAGAAAACAAAAGAGAGTCTAAAAAAGAGTCTAGGTTTTTAACAAGAGAGGTTAGACAACTGCATCTACAAACTCCCACATACCACAAGATTCAGTCCTCTGAAATGTGGCTCCAAGTGTCCCTCTTTAGTTTGTCCGGCTTACTTCTGTCAATCCAAACCCAGGCTCAAGATCAAGCCTCTCTCCACCGCTCCAATGACCCCTCTGGACATTGTCATTACACCTTTACTGTGGCCAGTCCACAAGAGTCCAGCTGCCCTGGAAGCAACCGCGAGATGGATGGAGTCTTGTCCAGGCTCACCCTGCTCGAAGCTTTGGTCAGCCGTCTCCTAGCAGGAGTAGACAAAGGCACCATGACTGGGGTTGGAGCTAATAGAGAAGAAGGTCTCCAGGAAGCTTATTCCCAGGTTACTGGGGAAAGAAACCAGCTGCAGCAGGATAAGGAGCGTCTAAACAGGCAGATCCAAGAGCTGCAGAGGAGGTTGGCTGAGCTGAGCCAGGAGGCAGAGAGCCTCAGGCAGAAACCCTGCCAGCAGACGCTCACCTCAGTGGGCACTCAGCATGAAAACAGACCAGCCAATGGTATGTACCAGTCAGGGGGTAACGGGAAACCACACAAATAAAAAATGATCTTAGTTAAAAGATTGTCAATCACAAAAGAACACATTTTCTTAACCACAAAATCATACAAATTCAAAATAATGCTTTTTAAAAAAATAAAATAAAATCTGTGAAGAAACATATTTTATGCAATTTTTGCCAGCTCTAATGTTTGTTTGTTTTTTTCAGAATAAATGTTTCTGTGGTAGACTCGTGCTTTGAAAAGTCTAAAGAGGCAGAGACAGGCTGGCCTGCAGTTAACTGTCCCCAGTTAAGTAAGGGGATAGGAATTTTTACCACAGTCTTTTTTTATGGTTTCGTCACTCATGTTGATGTTTACACAAGTGTGATTATTTTCAGGGTTAGAGCATCAAGCACTCTGAGGAAAAAACAGGGACCTTACAACTTTTGAGGTTAAAGTGTTACTTTTGAGTTTTGCTCAGAATTTGTATTTCTCTCCCAGATCCCGCATATGACTTTGGGAATAGTGGATATCAGGAGATGAAAGCTGAAGTGACAGAGTTCTCTGCATCCCACGTCTTCCATGAAGGAAGTCGCAACTTCACAGGTAGCGTTTTACTGGAGTTGTTGGAATCGAGCATTATAGCTTTTAAGCAAATTAAAATTTAGAGTCTAAATTAAAGTAACTTGCTTTTTTCCCTCAGGTTGTGGAGAGTTAGTGTCAGTGGGAGATCCTGTGTCACACAGGAAATCTGACAGTATCACAGGGAAGTATGGTGTGTGGATGCAGGATCCAGAGCCTCAAGGCCCTCAGTACACCAACAACACTGTGTGGCGTATTGATGCAGTGAGAAGAGATGTGCGTCACCTCTTTGCATATGAAGACATGGATCAGTTCTCCCGAGGTTTCCCAATGAAGGTGCTGGTTTTGCCAGAGCCTGTGGAGAGCACAGGGGCAACTGTGTACCGAGGCTCCCTTTACTATCAGCGAAGACGCAGTCGGACACTGATTCGCTACGACCTGGCTTCTGAATATCTGGCATCCCGCATGGACCTGCCTCATGCCGGCTTCCATGGCCAACACCCTTATTCCTGGGGGGGCTACACTGACATTGACCTAGCAGTGGATGAACAGGGTCTGTGGGCCATCTACAGTACAAGTAAAGCAAGGGGTGCAATTGTAATTTCACAGCTGAACCCCGAGAGCTTGGAGGTGAAAAAGACCTGGGAGACTAATATTAAGAAGAACACAGTGGCCAACGCTTTCATGGTGTGTGGACGTTTGTACACAGTTGCTAGCTACACTGTTCCCAACACCACCATCAACTTTGCGTTTGATACAGCCACTGGTGTGGGACAAGCTGTCTCCGTGCCCTTCAAAAACAAGTACAGTTACAACAGCATGGTGGACTACAACCACGCTCAGAGGAAGCTGTATGCCTGGGACAACTTCCACATGGTCACCTATGACATCAGACTGGGCAGGGCCAGCCATGGCAGGAGCTAGAGAGGACACAGAGAAGGACTGCTGTTGGCAGGACTGATGCAACAACAAGTGATAGAGATGAAATAAATAATCATTTCAGGTGCTCTGTCAAGGCTGTGCTATCAATGTGTTTTGAATTTTACAGTATTTCTGTGGCATTAGTATCATAAATAAGGAGTGGCATAAAAACAAAGAACTATTCATACAGTAAAGCTGTTCAGTGTGGTTATGTGATATTGTTACTGATGGCTCATGAAACAGAATTGTAATCTGCAAATGTTATTTTTTATTTAAGATATGAATTTATGAAATAAAGTTTTTGTTTTCTGGATTGCATTTTGAAAATGTAGTCACAACCAAGCACTCATGTCCTCAGCTGCCAAAGCCACAAACTGCAGCGTTCCAACTGCTGACTATAGCTGCCTCAAAGAGCAAGTTAGTAGACTACAGTGGTTACAATACCTAAATTTAGAGCTGACTGTGCTGTGGTTCTCAGATTTACTGCTTTTTGTAGATGTACACAACTGAATTGAGCAGGACGTAATCCAACATTTCACAAGCCATCTCGGTTGATTTGCATCCTCTACAATGACAGCATACTCTTCAGAATAACTTTAAATTAGACCTGGTTAGCATAATTGTGGAATTCAAAGAATGAAGCTAAGTATTATCAGCTCAAAGCCAAATTATTCTCTGCTACACTTTATGTAACCTAATACAGAGCATGAGCACCACAACCCCTGTGAAACAGTCCAATACAGGTTAAAGGATACAGGATGTTTCATAAAATAAAATAAAACAAAAACAAAAACTTCACATCATACAAGCACATTTCCTGTTCATCAAATGCCCCTGAGCTGTTCTAACCATTAAATATAACTGCTCTTCCTCTCCTATCTATCTTGTATTTCTTCATCTCTGAGTGCAGTCAGTTGTTATTCTTTTCACTACCCCATGAAATACAGCAGCAGGATGTTTAGCTAACAACACACTGTGACAGCAGTCCACAAACCTGACCTGATAGAAATGTTACATTTCAAATTACCTGACACTTTAATAACATGTTACTCCCTTTGTACTTGCTCCTCTTCTTTATTGCTAACTTGATGCTGAAATACCAAGACCAATTCCATATAGGAACAGTTTAGTGCTATAGATTCTGCATAAATTATCTTTGTGCATCTTTCATTTCGTTGTATGCTGTAAGCGTTGGCGATGGCTAAACCAATAGGATTGTCTTTAATGTCTCATTGTTCCCTTCATTTAGGCACAAATCTGTTTTAAGGTGCACAGTACCGGGAAATAAAAACTTACCTCAAATGCGTTAAACCTAATGTAACAAGCTGTTTTGAAAATATAAGGAGTAGAAAGCACAGACCTTTTATTTTAAGCTCCTTTTTGCTAGCCAAAGTTAGCATCCTAATGAAATAAACAAGCTAGCTAGAAATAGCATTAGCAGGCATCGCCCACGTTCATTAAAATATGGTTACGTCTTCATTAAACAAAAACAAACCATGCCACGTAGAATCAGCACCAGCAAAGGAGCTCAGCTTTGGAAGCTAATGTGCTGTTTATTACCTACAACCTCAACCACAGGCTTATCTACAGGCAGCATTAGCCAAGTTAACTTATGTCATAAAATAAGGACAACCTTAGTCCATTCTAATACTTAATACTACTGTTAGATGGGCTGGACTGTGGGTTCAGAGATCCTTCCTCGTTGTTATGCTACTTCCTGAAAAATATAATTTTTCATTAAATAGAAATATTGCCCATTTTCAATTTGAGGGCAACAACATCAAAAAAGTTGGGACTGGGCAACAAAAGGGTGGAAAAGAAGGTGGTACTAAAAAGAAACAGCTGGAGAAACATTTTGCAGTTAATTGGGTTAATTGGCAACAAGTCTGCAACATGACTGGGCATAGAAATAGCATCTTAGAGAGGCAGAACGTCTTAGATGAAAATATGAGCAGAGGTTGACAATCACCAAAAAACTGTATCTACAAATTGTAGAACAATTTTAGAGGAATGTTCCCGTGTAAAGTTGCAAAGAAATCATTCAGAGTACATAACGTCATCAAAGGTTTCTGGGAAGCACTGTGTGCAAAGGACAAGCCTGAATATCATTGCTGAATTTCTGAATGTCTGCATTGAATTTAAAAAAGTATGATTCTGTCATGGAAACCATTGCATGAACTCATTCACTGTCTGTGAACGTATTCACCGTGCCATCCACAAACATAGGTTAAAGCTGTCGTGCAAATAAACCTTTCTGAATCCAGGAAAGAATTGAGGCCAAGAGAAAAACTGTTCTCTGGTTAGGCAAATCCAAAATTTACATTCTTTTTGAAAAACATACGCCATGTCCTCCCAAAGACGAGGGGGACCATATTATCAGTGCTCAGTTCAAAAGGGTTGCATTAGCCCTGCGGAATTAGCAGCTTTCGCATCAGGAAAGGCCCCATCAGCATGATTACTGAGTGCAGGTTTTAGAGCAACACATGCTTCCATCCAGTCCAATTTATTTTCAAGATTGCCCTGCATATTTCAGCAAGACAATCTTGATGCACATACTGCAGCTATTACAATAGCACAACTTTATAGTAGGAGAGTCTGGGTGCAGAACTCGCCTGCACTTCAGATCTTTCACCAACTGAAAACATTTCAAGCATCATCAGAAAATATCTGTCCATCTTCTTCCACTTATCCGGGGGCCGGGTTGCGGGGTCAGCAGCCTAAGCATAGAAGCCCAGAACTCCCTCTCCCCAGCCTCCTCCTCCAACTTATCCGGCAGGCCAACCAAGAGATGTAATCTGTCCAGCGTGTCCTGGGTCTGCCCCAGGGCCTCCTCCCAGTGGGACATGCTCCCAACACCTCACCCAGGAGGCATCTTTGGCAGGCCCCTCACTTTCCGAGAGAAAAACGTACTGCTTTTAAAAGAAGACGGGATTTGTCTTACAGCTCTAAACATGGCTCTGGCAAAACTTTTTTGAGGCTTGTTGCAGCCATCAAATTCAAAATGAGCTAATATTCTTCTTGTAATTATATATTTTCTCTTTGTAAACCTTTGATATTTTTTCCATGCTGTATTGTGATTAAAATATAATTTCCTTGTATTTTGGCTTTGGTTACATTTTACATTTACAGGATATCAACCTTATTTTGGAATTGAGGTTCTAAGATACACAGTATATTCAATAAATGTACTCCTCCTTTTATAATTACAGAAAGCTTTCAGAAAATTGTTCCTATTTAAACACAACTGTGTTCTTTAAATTTAGATGATAAAAGTTTAACTAATATGAGTATATGTATTCACACGATGAAATTGAAAGAGATGAGGTTACTTCTGTCACATTTCTTGGAGTAATAAAACCGCTGACAGACACGCGCCCACACGTCAGCTCACCTGCATTATTTGAAAGTCAATAAAAATGAGCAGCTTTGCTTGAAAATATCCCACGTTCCCACTTACAACCTGAGCACAACTTGTCACACTTTCCAGCTGTTTATGTAGGCTACACATGCATCTGCTGTCTTAACCTGTTCAACATGTTAACTCCAAACCCACATGTATCGAGTGTAATGATTTCTGTACCAACTGCTTGCTTTGGAAGTGGTATTCGGTGTGTTAAAAAGGAGGCGGTGGCAGCAGTTTATCAACACTGTAAGATGAGATGGAATGTGTTACCGTGCAATGACAGTCAGGAGACTCAGCAGCAGCAGCTGATGGAAACTTGGTTGAGTGTGAGTTGACTTTCCCCACAACAATGTTCACACAAACACACTGTGGCTAAGCCACATGAAAAACAAACACAGAAAAAATTCTCACATCATGAAGTGTGTCAAGGGGGAAGTCTCTTTTTTATACCACAGTTTAAACTTTCACACACACTCAAAAAAAAAAAGTAATTTTTTAAGATAGAAAATTTAATTAAATAAATTCAACATTGGTTTCAGGCTTGTGAAATTAAGTCCATGCATTATCAATAGTGATGTGCAAACAAGCAGCTTAATGGAGGTAAAACATTTAATACTTCTACTTCAAAATAAAAGTAAACGCAAAGACAAACACATAACGCTGATACAGATTTTTTTAAAACATATAAGAATCCTAAAATAACATCAATAATCAGGAATTTCAGAATTACCCACTCATGTTCAACATTTTCCTACATGCACACACACCTAAACCTGACCTAATGTTTCCCATCTAGCATCCAGAGTCCATCGTAAGCCCTGTTCAGCCTCTCTCCCAGGCCAATGAGCAGCGCGTCCTGCAACCAGTCCCAAGTCACCCACAGTCTTTCCACCAGACTGTACTGGCAGTAGCCCATGGCCAAGCCAAAGCCCACATCTGTCACATAGTGTCTTGCAAGCAGCAGTCGGGACAGGCTCACCAAAGCAGCCCACCCCACCACCAGGAGCCGCATGGAGTCTGTGTCCACCAGCTGGGCGAGGAAGAACCGGGCGCACATGGCCGCCCGTGAAGCGTGGCCGGAGGGAAAAGAATAGCGCTCCACGAAGAAGGTGGAGAGGATCTCCGAGCGGTTCTGGGTGGGCATGCGACGTCTGACCAGAGTCTTCACAAGTCTGACAAGCAGCAAATCCAAAATCAGAGCTGTGGGGAGGAAGGAGTAGTTTTTAAAGTTGAGGATGTAAATAACAACAAGATTGCATTAGATATATATTAGTTTACAATAATAACAATTATTATTATTATTAAATATTAGTATTACATTTTCCTTAAAATATAGTAGAAAAAGAACTAAATAGCTGAAAAGATGAGTAAAAAATGCAGCTGAAGTTGTTCAGTTGTTGATACATTTATTTAAAGCTTCAGTTAATTATAGATTTACACTGTAAAGACAAACAAAAGTTTTACTTTAGTGTGTTGAACTTAATTTGTACCAGCTTTGAAACACTTGTTTTCCCGCTTAAGTTAGCTGTACTTTCTGTCCCCATTCTGAGTTGCACGCAGTTGCTTAATTGAGCACTTGATGTTGCCAAGTATGGGGCATTTCTGCAAAAGAAAAACTTGTGGTAAAGATAATGTTTAGCTTCATAAGCTTTATCGGTGCTGTGATCATTATTTCAGTTAGGCTGTGTTTCGACTAGCTTGTGAATTCATGATGTGGTTTCCTATGTTAGCTTGCCCCGGTAACTGAGACTGCCTTTTTAGGGTTTGATTACTAGTACCAGTGTTACTGTAACCATGCAGTATGTAAATACTGTGGAAAAGTTGTCTTGAACTTATATCTAATATTTAATCATGGTGACTTTGTTTGAGTTTCTTCTTTAATTAAAAAAAATTACTAGACTAAGGTTTTATATAAAACTTATATACGGTTTTATATATTTTTTATACTGAGAAACAGCCGACTGACATTGCTCCACACCTCGCGGCTTAAAGTCAAGAGTCCTCTGAGGAAAAGTAAAAAATTTTCCCTGCTTTCTTGAATAATTGTCCAGTTTTCAAATTATTTCAAGACATTTTTTTTCCAAATGCTGCAGCTATTGATGTTTTTTCAGTCTAATCTCACACCAAGGATACCTCTTCAGCCTAACATCCTCTAAAAAGAATCGGTCTGCTGCTGTGATCACAGTTTGTATTCTTGTTTCTTAATGCTTATCATAATCCTGAAAAAATATTCCTGGAATTTATTACATGATCATAATTGGAGGAAATGACCCTACTCTCATTAATATTCCTGGCAGATTATTTAGATTTGTGAGCTAAATCTACATGATCGGCACTGTGTCCAACAAAAATGACTAATAACATTAAATTGGCTAAGTAATACTTTTACATCCCTTGCAATTCCTTTGATGTCTCTAAATATCCTATCCCATCATCTCATTTATCATCAAATTTCAAACTTTCTCAAGCTTCCTAACACAGGTTTTGAATCCGCAGCGAATACTCTACAAATACTTGATGGCCTCGCCCAAAGTTCAAAAGTTCAACGAGCTCAGCAGCTTTAGGAGCTAATAAATTACATTTGAACATCTTTGATAGTCCATGAGGGCTTTCAGATATTTAAAGAACTGAGATCTAGGTATTTCAAACATCTTCAGATGTTTTCAGTACATCATTATAGCAAAGGTCAAATTTTGCAGTGAACCATGGTTAGCAGCTTTAGTTAGCACTCTGCTAAACATTTTGAAGTCAAGTGGAATTTTATTTCAGTTGAATCAACCAATAGTTGAGATTTTAAACATGTTGAACTCTTAATGTAACACCTTGGGGAACTGAGCAAGGCTGAAGTAAAAGCATATAACCAGCTCAATTTATTGACCTAGAAAAAAAATTCTAAAGGTCTTTGACCCGGTCAATACCTGATTGGTCTAACATCATATACTATCTCCAAATCTCCATGGCATCCTGGGCTTTTACAGGCCAGAAATAGCTCTGGCATTTCACCACAACACAATACAGTATAGCAGCACAGAGCTTGAACTCAAGGCTGCAAGTTCACAAATATAATTTACACGTGCAAATAAATCATCAGCCATGACCGGTGGATCACATCTCAGACAGCTCCCACGAAAAACTTTCCATCGCTGTCGTGCAGTTGTTTCTCGCTCAGACACCATTTACTCCTGCTAATGCATTAATTGGCACTAGTTGGACTCATTTTGGTCTCTGGACATTAAGAGCTATTAACGTTATCTAGCTTTGACCAAACATGAGAGCCACTTATGAATGCCACGGGTTCCACTGTGGCCATGGCACAAACGTGCATAATAACGCACCGGCTTATCGGCAATGTGGTGATAAATATGAAGCTGCGAGAGCGTCGGACAGCTAAAGTCAGTTTGACTTTGGAGCACTTCTTACGTAAATATCGAGCCTGTTGATGGCTGTGGACTTAGAGATGTGTTATTTATTAAATCAGAACATATTTTTGTTTCATTAAAGACATAAATCCTAACATTAACTATGGTGTAATGATACATACCCAATGCCAAATTCAGCATGATCTCTTGCTCCTCCACACTTCGTCCACGGAGAAGAGTGTACACGGTGCCGATGAGCCACGGGATGACATGACCGGAGAACTCGACCAGCCGGACCAAGGGCCGTATGCTGCCCCATGCAGACCCCTCACAGGCGCATACTCCGAGCCGTTTGGACAGCCATAGATCTATCGCCAGCAAAAACCGGAGCGTTACAGTACATATCGGCTGACTCAGACTGACTGAAAAGTCTCCCGTTTGCGCTCCAGAGGCAAAGTAAGAACAGCTGGAGCTCCGGCGACGGACTTGGTATTCAAAAGTTGCCCGGCTTCCACACGCAGCTCCACGGCAACTATTCCGCCTGGACCCTGGTGAGGACATTTTGGTTGGACAGTGCCGTAGGTCGTGTATCCGCTCTCCTTTATGGCCCCTGATGAGCTCGTAACATCCTGCCCGGTTTACAGGGGATAAATGGTACCAGTTTAGAACGGGACCGCTCTTGTCACGTGACAAGAATGAATCCACAAAACCGTGCTCGTTGAACGGGTCCGGTGTTGAGCTTTAGGCTTTTTCTTTAAACTTGGAAACCCAGCGAACACGTTATCACTTGTGAACCAGATAGCCCGCATTGACTGTAAAGTTTGACTATTTTGTTAGTTGTGTCATAATAAACATTTCATAATAATAAATGTCTATATTCTCTTCACGACACCGGTCTGAGCGCAAAATGTGTCACAACTACGCCAAAGGCTCAGAGCGCAGCGCTTTTTATGAACCTAAATTGGGTCTATCATGCTGTGGCAGTGCGTGCGTGGTTTCCGCCTCTTCTTTATTTTTGCTCTACCTGCTGTCACCAGAGCTACTGCACACCGGACTAAACACTTCCACGGCCACAGCATGCCGGGGCTGCTGCTCGGAGACGTGTTTCCTGATTTCGAGGCAGAGACCACCACCGGCACAATTAAACTCCACGAATTTCTTGGTGATTCGTGAGTAGACTTTGTGACTTTTTATTTTTGACGCTGCAGGTTTACAGACTTATTGAGAATTCGCTTAAGAGCGGGGAGAGAGGGCGGGATGTAGTTCCTGTCATGGTTTTTCGCTTCTGCTTTGAAATACTGCATGTGGCATTTTTAAAATCTGCATACTGTACCTGTAATGACGGTATTGTGGTCTAAGTGCGATCTAAGTGTGTCTAAAACAACACTTTACCACTTAGTGCATCTATCAGTAATCATCTCTTTGTGAGACAGTGAAAGTCTTCTGATATTGAGAGCATCTGTAAGCTGAACGAATGAAATTGAGGTCAAACCTGAGAAAAAAACGCTCCTTTGAGTGATTATGTGCAGACCGCTGACCTCAAGGTGGAGAAAAACAACTTTGCCGTCACTTTTGACAACTTTGCTAAACTCGTTTTACATCCTGTTGTCCTTTTGTGAAACCCAGAAACAAGCAGTAACACACACAATATCAAGAAATGCAGACTGATGCGGAGAGGAAACTGGGTCAGGATGAGGCTTCTTTTTTTCTGAGATCGAACTGAGCATGATGGTAAATCTGACTCATTTCAGATGGGGAATCCTGTTCTCCCACCCCAGGGACTACACTCCTGTGTGCACCACAGAGCTGGGCCGAGCTGCCAGACTCAGCACTGAGTTCAGTAAACGCAACGTTAAAATGATCGCCCTATCAGTGGACTTCCTGGAGGATCACCACGGCTGGGCCAAGGTGTTGTAACTACATTTTATTTATTTATTTATTTGTTGCACACCTTTAAGTATTTAGAAGTATTGGAAAAACACATAAAGAAAGCAGGAAGTCGGTGCTAGCTGGTGAACTGTGCTCTAAGCTTGGTGATATTTCAGCATTCTGACTTCCCAGCTGAGCATAGTTCTTTAAACAAGCCACGAGAGATTTGCAAGCCAAATGACATCGAGATATCTGGACTAATGCTGGGCTAAATCTATGTGGGTATTTAGGATTTTCCAACAACATGCTGAAATAAATGAATCCTTCTGGGTTCACTCAAAACCTCACTCCTATTAAAATCTCAGGTTTCTCAAATGAACAATGAACATTGAGCCTGTGCAGGCTTGACTCCTATATATAGTGTGTGCGGAAAGAATTTGCAACACAAATAAAGCTTCGACCACAAGCTGTGAATTTAAAACTGGGGTGAAAGGTGTATGAACCATATTGAGGATCTATAGAAGGACGAGGCTTGTGATTATGGGATGTGTATGAATGCTGTGTGTTTAGAGAGGCTAAAAGTGAGACTATCTCAGCCGTGGCAACTTTTTTTTACTGCTAGCACTCAATTTGATTACATCAGTTACAACTACTACATTTCCCTTGTGGGATCAATATAGTATCAATCTATATATCTTTGAGAAAGCCTGAAAACCCCGTGTGTGAAATTGTCTTCCTGCTTCAAATATTTGATGCTTTTTAAAAATATATATTGCACTTCAAAGTCTACCATGTTGCCTTTGCACCAGCTGTGAAATGAGCATCACTTCTCTTCCCAAGTATAAGGTTAAGTACTGTATACTGCCTCCAAAGTTGTCAATCACAATGATTAATAGAAATAATAATCATTAATGATTAATGTGGAATATCTACAATAGAACATCAAGGCACATAATCAGCAACCATCATTCCTGTGGCAAAATAGGATTATTATGTGAACAACCACTGTTCAAAGACCACTGCGCACATTTACTCAGGGCCTTCTTGATGCGATGTTCTTCTGCTTCCCTGGCTGCTGTGTCTGTGGGGATGGTGTTGGCTCCGTGCTGTAGTGTCCTGATGACACCCAGTTTATGCTGCAGTGGATGATGAGAGTCAAACCTTAAATACTGATCCATATGTGTAGGTTTACATCAACTTTTAAATGTCCCTGATTACTAATGGAAATCTCACAGTCTAAGAAGGCTAACCTGCCACTTTTCATATCCTTCATATCCTTTTCACCTTTCCTTTTCGGTGTCTCAGATCCTCCTCCTCTCTTTCTCTTTCTTTCTCCTTCCATCCCTTCCCCTTGGCTAGCCACCATGGGGCTCTGCCCCCATCACTTCCCTCCCCCTTTTTAAGTCCAGACTCAAAACTCACCTGTTCACAACAGCCTATTCCACATAAGCTTTTCCATCCTGCTACTTTAATTTATTTTATTTATTTGCTCTATGTTTTATCCTTATATTTTTGTAAATTTTTGTTTGTTGTAATTGCTTGTGAACAGTGTCCTTGAGTGTTTTGAAAGGCGCTTTCTTAAATAAAATGTATTATTATTATTATCCTCCCTGGTAAATTTGATGTGTTGGTCCACCGAGTTAATGTGATCAGTGAATTGTGGCACATCTTAAGGTGTCATCAACATACCTAAACCAATGACTTGGTGGTGTTCCAGGGTAGGATAACAAAGCCCTCTTTTCCACTTCTTCCATGTAAAAGTTGGCCACAATGGGTGAAACTGGGCAACCCATGGCACACCCATGTTTCTACCTGTAGTACTGACTCTTATATGTGAAATAGGTGGAATTAAAACACAGTTCCAAAAGCAAACACACGTGGTCGGTGCTGAGAGTGGTCCTGTTGCTGAGGTTGGTGTCATCCTGTAATCACTTACAAACTACCTCTACTGCTTCAGTGACTGGAATACAAGTGAAGAGAGATGTAACATCTCTCACCTTCTCTTTTTTTAAATCTTTTTTTTTTAAATAAGGAACGTATGAGAACACAAATAAACCGAAATAAACAAGGAATCGAAAATAAACAAACGAGTGTACCATCCATCCATCCATCCATCCATCCATCCATCCATCCATCTTCATCCACTTTGCCGGGGCCAGGTCGCGGGGGCAGCAGCCTAAGCAAAGAGGCCCAGACCTCCCTCTCCCCAGCCACCTCCTCCAGCTTATCCGGGGGAATACCAAGGCGTTCCCAGGCCAGCCGAGA
>NW_005187516.1:842860-848618 GCF_000239375.1 Pundamilia nyererei | reverse complement strand
TCTTTCGGGCAGCCAGACTCAGAATACCATATAACAGCTTGGACATTTTATCTACATTCACTGAATATAAATATCCAGACAAAAGTTCATCCCAATTAAAGGGGAGTTGCATACTAAAAATGGTCTGTAACTCAGAGTGAATCGATACCCAAAAAGTGTTGATCAATGGGCAAGACCGAAACAAGTGGAAGTGTTTTATTCCTTGGGCCCCACAGTTTCTCCAACAGCTAGAGTGATTAGAATAGTGTTTACTTTGTGCAAGTGTAATAAAAAACCTACAGAGACTCTTCCAACCAAAACATCTCCATATATTAGAACTAGAAATTTTCCACTGAAAGGCACACTGCTGATACCAGATATCATTTGAATTTGCTATATTTGTTTCCCTTTCCCATTTTTGTTTAATGTAGATAGTGTTCAACTTCTTAACCTCTTGTAAACCCTTGTACAGTCTAGAAATCACCTTGAGGCCAGGATCTGCATAAGCCTTGACAAATATATTCAAAACAGGAAGAGAGAAAAGATCTGTTCTCTTAGGTATAAAGTTATATAGATAATGCCTGATTTGAAGAAACCTGAAAAAATCTGTATTGCTTACCTGGTATTGATCTTTTACTGATTGGAAGTCCCTAAGAGTTCCCTTATCATAAAACATACAATATGCCATTAAGCCTTGCCCTGCCCATTTTTTATATCTTGCATCTAACTTATTGGGTAAAAAATCAAGATCATAAGCGCACCATCTTAAGATCCTGGCCTCTTCATTACTGTCATTCTTATTAAGAAACTGTAACCAGAGTTTTAAAGGCAAGTTAATCCATTGGTTTCCTTTATTAATTTGTTTTTTAATAAGTGTCACGTCCCATAAGCTTGCCTCAATCAGAAAATCTCTTGAGACAACTGTTTCTATTTCTTTCCATCTTGCTTGGTAGTCTACATTGCACCAACACGCTAGGATCCTCAGTTTAGCTCAAATATAGTAATCTTTCAAACATGGGAACCCCGACCACCCTTTATCTTTAGCCAACTGGATAGTTTGGTACTTAATCCGTGGTCTTTTCCCCTGCCACAGAGATTATTTTATCCCACTCCTGAAATTGTTTATCAGTTATTTCAACTGGGAGTGTTAGGAACAGATAAAGCATCCTTGGCAAAATATTCATTTTGACTGTATCAATACGTGACTTAAAAAACAAAATTGGTATTAAGTTCCATCTTTTAATATCCTCATTTATTTTATAACACAAAGGTTTAAAATTTACATGATATATTTTAGAGAGATCTTTAGTGATATTTACTCCAAGATACTTCATTTGCTCCAACTCCCAATTCAAATCCAAGGTGTTCTGGATGTGGTGTCTCTGGTTGAGGATCGAAGCCAGAAACTTTGAGATGTTATAGGTGATCGAGTTGATCACACAGACAATCGGTCTTAAAGGTGCACCCTGTTTGTGTATCTAAGGTAAACCATACAGACTTGGTGTAGATTCCCCTGGGTATAGCCTGTGGTATGAGGTCCAGTCAATAGGATTGTCTGAAGCAGTTTGAACAAGACAATCTATCACCCTCTTCCTGTAACCACTTTCTGGGTCTTGCTTCATAAGTATTTTTGTCACTGAGCAGTGATAAAATTTACTCATGATGGGCTTTCTGGTTTAGCAAAACTGTGCACCTACCCTTGTCTGCCAGAAGGATAATAATGTTGTTGTCATTACTAAGTGATGTGAGTGCCTTCCTCTCCTCCATGCTGATGTTGCATGCTGGGGGCTTTGCATTGCTGAGACCGGCCAAAACCTTCGTCCGTACTTGCTCTGCTTCCACGTCTGCACTATTGTTGTTTTGAATTGCTGTTTTGTGGCTGTGATCAGTTCTAGTTATCCATCTGGGAAACCAAACAACTTCTGGCGAAGTCGGATGGCACAACACAGAAAAGCTAACTCGTCAGGCCACAGACTCCACAGATTGTGTTCTAAATAATGTGGGGGATTATTTCCTCACATCCCAGAAATCTACATTGAAATCTGAGTAACAGTGTATATACGACAGAGCTAAATCAATGTTGCACCACTCACACTTGCTTTGAATATCTAATGGAGAGCTTGCGTCTGTTCTTGTGTGTGACTAGGACATCGTGGCCTACAACTGTGAGGAGTCTGCCTGCTGCTCGCTGCCCTTTCCCATCATAGCGGACAGCAAACGGGAGCTGGCAGTCGCCCTGGGCATGCTGGACCCAGATGAGAAGGACAAAGATGGCATGCCCCTTACTGCCCGCTGTGTGAGAAACATAAACACACATTTGTTTTTGGAATTTGTGCCCCATCTCTGCTCATTCCTGTGAAGGTTTTTATCCCTCTCACTGGGAAACTCTCTCACCTTTTTTTCCCCCACCATCTAGGTGTTTATTATTGGTCCTGACAAAAAGTTAAAGCTGTCCCTGCTTTACCCAGCCACCACCGGACGCAATTTTGATGAGATCTTGAGGGTGGTGGACTCGCTCCAGCTCACAGCAGGGAAGCGAGTAGCCACACCTGCCGACTGGAAGGTATGCCATGCATTTGAAAGTGACCTCAATTGCTGCCGGTTATTACAGCAGCTGAAGGCACAGATAATAGCTATAGGACCTGAGCAGCTGATGTGTTGACCAGCAGACTTTTTGCAATGTGTCTCGTCCTCCAGCCTGGAAACTGCGTGATGGTTCCCCCGAGTATGTCTGAAGAAGAGGCCGCCTCTTTGTTCCCAGCTGGCGTCTACACCAAAGACCTCCCCTCTGGCAAGAAGTACCTGCGCTACACACCCCAGCCATAAGCACAGGCAGAAAGGATGCTGATATTCAACACTTGCATCTTTTACGTGGACTGCAATGTCCACTGCATGGACAGCGCTCTCACCTGGTTGATAGACATCCCAGCTGTGAATAAGTCCCAGTCAGTATGGATGGAATGAATACCAGTGCCTTATGATATAGGATTGAGACATTTAGTACAACTTCCTCTCCTCAAGCTGCCTACTTTTCTAAGAAGACAGATGGAAAGGAGCTGTCATGGGGGAAATAGATTACTATTTGAATAAAATATTTTTTTAAATCTACAGTGTGGCAGAATAAGTCTCTTTTTTTTTTTTTAGCAGAAATACTGTTGGCATGTTGTTTACAGGTTCAAAGGTAAGATGTTTATGATGCCATTTAAGCCATACATTGTATATCATAAATACATATAGGAATATGACCTCACAAATAGGTTTATTAATATCCATACCCATAAGCTACTCTCGTATTGATGCCTTGATGTTGCCATACCATCTGAGGAGTTTTGAACTAAATCAAGAGCTAGCTAGTTTGGTTAGCAAGGTCCATCTATAATCAGCTGTGATATTAATAAGAGAAAATGCACAGCTGACTCCTTAGAAGGTCTTCACAACCCTGCACATAAAAGATGGACGTAGCAAATATGACACCACTGGCATCTGTTGTCATCATTTTTCAGCTTGGCGTTAGTTTAGCATTAGCATTAGCATTAAGCTTGGTTAGAAAGTTGCATATATAAACTTTAGGTGTGCAACATACAAACATTAATAGCTCTACTTAGTGTTAAGTAACTGTTACTGCTGTAACAAATGACCATTACAGACATGAAAAATGATGAAATAAATGAATACAATATCACAAAAAATAGAAAGATTTGAAAAATGTTTCAAAGGGGAGTTCAATTAGAAGCTGAAGCAGATGTGAGAGAAAGCATCCATCTGCATGTCTAGTAAGGGTTGCTGGGGTGGTCAGGATCCATTCATCATCCACTGTTATCTGTGTGACCTCTTTCTCAGATGATGGAGGAATCCAAACAGTGTGCTGATTCAAACTACACTCAAAATAGCAACAGCAATGACGAATTCCCTTGGCCAGTAATATGGATGCATTCCAGCAGCTGGCAGTTCAATATTGAGGCTGCAGAAACATTTCCTTGCAGTCTGGGATTACACCACCACAAATACAAGAAGATTTCTCATTATTGCTCAGATTAACATCCACACCTGCTGAATAGTTCTGAAGCCAGGTACATTCACTCTGTGGTCTGGAAAATGTGAGTGTGGCGACGTCTCACTGCAACGCTCCATGAAGCACATCAGTCAACACTCATGTGTTCCCTCAGAGCCTTAATCAGTTCACCGAGCTCATCCATCCATGTAATCTAGAGTTGAGGGGAGACTGAAAACAAATTTCTTGGGTGGTCTGTACCACACAACGGGCCACAATATTTGTCAAATAGTTCAATTAAAATACTGAAAGGGCCGGTTCAGTGATTCATATTATCTGAGGTCTCTTCATAGAGACTAAAACTGATATCAGGCAGTAAACATCCCTTTTAATGCTGTGAAATGTGGCATTTCAACAACAACAATTCCAAACCAGACTCAAGTGGCCAATCCAGGACCTGCAGGTTTAAATCTACTGTATACATTTGTGGACGTTTTAGGTTTTTGAAGCTGGATGTGGTGATACATTGAGAAGAGGTGCAACTTGTAACAAAATTTAATATAATTCCCCACTCTTCTCTTTACAGCTGTCAAGTTGAGCATGACAAGCTTAAATCAGTAAACATGATTAAATTTGGCAATAATGTTTACAGTGTGTAATACTGGTCTAATATTAAACTGCTGACAGTGATGATGCAAAACTTTTGCAAGAACAAATTAACCGATTTCACTGGATTTTTTACCTCGACCAAGTTTTTTTGGTCATGCAACATGGTTTTGGTAGCAAAAACATGTTGCATCATGTTTTTGGTAGCATTTCTGTGCATGCGTGTCATTCTGTGTGTAAACACATAGCTCATAAAGGTTTTAATGAATTTGAATGAATGCAAACTTTGTAGTGGTGTAGAGTCCGGTAATGTTAACAATCTTATATCCACCAAGGTCTTTAAGTAATGATGATTTATTTGCCAAAAAATGACAAAAAGCCTCATAAGTTAGAAACTATAATTCTTACAAGTATGGTGTGTATTGTTAACATATAGAAAGTACCTTATATAAAGATTTAAAATATCATGTTGCATTTGACCTCTAACCTCCTTCAATAGATTCATCTCAAGGTCACCGTGATAATAAAGCTTTTGAAAACATTGTTTCTTTGCCATCGTTTGTATTGACAACATAAAAGAATATAGGGAATGTATGTATATACCAAATGTATGTATATGCTACTGCTTACTGCCCAAAGAGTGAGCTGCCTTGGCTGAGGTTGGCTTCTTGTTGGATCTGTAATGACATCACAGTGTGAGCGGTGGGTGGACGGAGCTACTAGGCTGGCGTTCCAGCTCTAACACCTTCACCCTAAGATGCATCGCTTCCACTTCCAGTTCCCAATTTCTCAACTCCACTTCCTTAATGCAGAGCATCAGCTGGACTTCCTCAGCTGACGTCCCCCACCGCAGGACTGGGAGGAGCTATAGAAGTGGTTACAGGAAGACTAGTGGAAGGAGTAGGTACAGGAGCTAGTGGCTCCACATCAGCTATGCCTGCCCCATCCGCCAACAGTCCCCTCTCACCCAGTGCCTTGGCTATAAGCCGCCACAGTTCTTCCTTCCTCACAACCAGTGGTGTTTGCACATTAAAAAGGTTGGCAATAAGCATCAAATCTAACATATTACACTTATTCAACTGCTGCAATGTAGGATTCCCAGCAAACTTATCCAAATCAAACTCCATTGTGGCTAACAACACAAACCAAACAGCCATATATATATATATACGTATATATATA
>NW_005187516.1:838914-841310 GCF_000239375.1 Pundamilia nyererei | reverse complement strand
CATATATATATATATACACACACATATACATAGATATAGATATGTCCAGGATCTCCTCTGTGACTTTGTTAGGTTTGGCTAGCACTGTCTCTGGCCTCCTCTGTATCCTAAGTTAGTTGTGTTTGAAGTGTTAACTCAGCTGTGTGGGATTTCGTGTTCCCTCCTCACCGGGTTGACAGCATCAGCTAAGAGCTTATCAACTTTTATCTAGGGGAACGATGGCAACAGGCTTCCCCTCTGTGAGCAGCAGACAAGAGAATTTAAGGACAAGGGAGGTGTTAAAAACAGGAAATGGAGGGATGAAGTCAAGTGAGGAGAGAACAAAGGACAAGCAGTTTAAAAATGAATGTCACTGAACGCTGACTGGAAGGACATTAGCTTGTTTATCCAGACACATTAGGCTGGAGTGACAGAGACAGGAGTGTTCATTTGAAATATTTATTAGGAATGCATTAGAAGATAACACTCCATGATGTTTGACTTTAACTGCCACTTGTCCCATTCAGCCTGAATTTGAAACACATAGTTTTACACAGAGATCTGATGCCATATGTCATCTGATAAGTCCTGCATATATGACATAGTATCACATGAGAATGTTAAACCCCCATAATGGAATTAAAAAACATTATTTATACTGGAAAAAGCAGCAAGGTTAAGACGTCTCGTTCTTGATTTGTCATCACTGTTGTGTCACAGAGAGCGAGCTTCATCTCAGGCACCTCCCACCAGCACTGTCATCTCTGGCTCATGAGGGCCTGGCACTCCCTCTGGTGGGCGAGCAGTCGCAGGAACACCTTGTACTTCCTCTCATAGAAGCTGAAAAAAAAGGAAGGAATAAAGAAAATCATGAGATAAATTTGATGCCTGCTGTATATTTCGGATTTCATTCCTAAAATATCCCATAACTATATCAATTATTAAACACAAAGAAGGCATCAGAGTCAAGCGTTTCCTTTCCTGTTGCAGAATTCCTCACCTCTGGACTTCACTGTCAGGCTGGACGACTTTCCCCACTTTAGCCATTTTTTCCATGGCCTCCTGAAACACAAGACACACACATGAATTTCATTCAATAAATGACAGCACACTGATTCAGCTTCATGTCAGCCATGACCCAGTTATAGTAAAAGCAGCAGCCTGCTGCTGTGGCGGAGTTTATAATTAATGCAGTGCAGGGCCCCTCTGCTGTCTAAACCTACAAAATCCATGCAGCTGACTGTTTGCAGCTCGGAGGCTCAGACAACACAACTGCCTGCTGTGTCTATGTTCGTAATGGGTTGACAGGTGCATCCTCGTCCAAATAACAGCATCGTATTTTTAGTCTGTCTGGCTTTGAGGCTGCTCAGAGTTGTGGAGCTGAGACACAAAGAGATGATGAGTTGACCTGACACAAGATGAATCCATACCTGTCTGTAACAAAAGCCAGCACAGTGCATTGCTTATTATGTAGTTTGGTTCCACCTAGCAGATGCAGGCAGTGAGTCAGTGATTATGTATGACATAACCTATGTCAGGTTTGACCTCTGCTGTGTTTCCATGACACTACAGCATTTAATGATTACACTGCAAACTGCTGCAGACTGTAAACTGTAAACTAAACATTAAAATACCAAGTTGACCTAGATTAAAGAGACACGTATTTCGTTTTTAAGTACTGCTCAACTGCTCAAAACAGCTGCACAACACAGTCTTCTATGATGCTGACAAAAAAAAGATGTTGGCTTTTACAAAATAAACTGGGATATATGCAGTTTACATTTAAGTGGCAGGAGTGTCTCTTTAAAAAATGCTATCCATATTGTATTTATAATGAAGTGGTTATCATTAACATCCCTTTAAAGCCAAGTTTCAGAAACATGGGATTACTTATATGTTCTTCAAATGCAACCACTTCATCAAACGTGTCCTCTTTGACTGAAATGTATTTATGTCAAGGTGTGTGCTGTGGCAGGCAGGATGTAGGAGCCAAACGGAGGACAAACTTAAAGCAGCAGCTTTTATTGCTGGGAATACTTTTCCATAGAAAGAAACTTCCCAAAAAACAAACCAAAACTTTGAACATATAAAATAGAAACTAAACTGGAAACTAGTAAATAAAAAACACAAACTAGGAAAAGAAACACAGGGACTGAGAACTAGAATTTCATCAGGAACACGAAGGGAGAAACACAGCACAGTGAGGTTACGATGCAACAAAGGGCAAAGGGAAACACAGGGCTTAAATGAGAGGGCAAGACAATGGTCGTGTCCAAATTCATGGGCTGCATCCTCCTGAGGACCCGGCCTTCGCGGTCTACGTGGGCCCGGTCCTCAGAAGGTCGGGTAGGCCGGAAGTAAACGGCCGTGAAATTGGACGGTCTAGCCTTCTGATTAGCGTCACCGCTGTCTCGGTG
>NW_005187516.1:834555-838384 GCF_000239375.1 Pundamilia nyererei | reverse complement strand
TGGACGGTCTAGCCTTCAGATTTGCGTCACCGCTGTCTCGGTGGAGTTTAATAAACTCAGCTGATAGCTCCTTGCTATCTGAAATATAACAGGACACTGGCGTAAATTCTCGACCATCTCGCACTTCTGTTTAATCTGTTTTCTGTTTGACGTTTATTCAGCTGTGTGAAAACCACCCGGGGGATTAAAAAAGTTATTTTTTCAATCTAATCTAATCTAATAACTTGAATCTCAGCCAAACCGATTTACTCACAAACAAATACAACACTGAAAAAAGCCCAACAATAACATTTTTAGGTTGTCTAAGTGACTTATATATTGCGTTTAACCTGAGTAGCAAAAGTCCACGGTGATCTGAAAATGATGTACCGGGAGTTGTGCCGTTCTCTGCGGCTTCAGTGACCCTCGAGCTCCCGGCTAGCTATCGAGCTGGTGGGTAGCAGACGTCTCCGAAAACGTCGGAGCATTTTTGCAAATACGTGATATCTTGATAAACTGAGCAGATATTTGATGTTTACACAGCTACTACATTCTCGTCTGAAAATATGTTAAAAGTTTATTTTGTGACCCAGAAAGATTAGTATGAGTAATTTAAAACTTAGTAGCGGCCGCCATTGTTGAAAACTGGAATTGGCTAAGCCACACTATTAATTCTGGGATATGGTGGGCCACGAAGGACACACCCATCCTTCAAATTCGGAGAAAAGGAAGACACATTTGTCGGCTGCATTCGGAGGAGTCTACGAATTTGGACAGCCTTCGTCGCGTCGCTGTGACGTAATCGGCCTACAAATGTGTCCTCAGGAGGATGCAGCCCATGAATTTAGACACCCCCATAGTGAGACAAAGGAAGAAAAGCAGAATACATTAACCAAGGACAGACTGTCAAAGCAAAAGTAAACAGGAAGCATAACACAGAAACGTGGACTTGATACTGAGACAGAGGAACATGAAACACAGAGACAAAAGTAACAAGACGTGGGACATAGGGAAGACATAAAGACAGAAAACTAAGACTAAATATACAACACACGGAGAGCAG
Organism: Pundamilia nyererei; assembly: GCF_000239375.1. NCBI lineage: Eukaryota > Metazoa > Chordata > Actinopteri > Cichliformes > Cichlidae > Pundamilia > Pundamilia nyererei. The sequence continues at coordinate 837,342 of NW_005187516.1, read as the reverse complement.
AATTAGACCAAGAACACAGAGGAGGCACAGAAACAGAACAGAAACCGAATAACCAGGAACTATAAATATAATACAAACGGAAATCCATAATTCAAAGAGTACAGCTTAAACCAAAAACACAAACAGTGCCGTGAAAATTTAATGTTATTAAATTATTTTAAAAAGCCAGTCACAGATTCTAATCCTTTTCTAACTCTGTTAAACAGAAAAACTGTTCAAATGAACAACTTACCCTACAATCGCTGAATGTATTTTGGGAAGCCAGCTCTTAAAGTCAAATTGCAGACTGGAGTAAAACACTATGCACCTCCATCTCTACTTGTGCAAAAGAGCAAATCCAAATTTCCACTGTGACAGCCGACAGTGTTTCAGTGCATTTCCACCGGGATACTTTGTGTTATGATATGTTATATGTGATATGTTATTGTGTTGGTATTGTGACATATCAGAAAAAACTTCCAGTTACGTTATTTTGCAGGTGTTTATTTGACGAACGGTCATTTGGTACTAGCAACCCAAAGTGTGCCAAAAAATATCCCCCACACCTTTACACCATCAACACTAGACCGAACTGTTGATACAATACAGTTGGATTTATACTTTCATGTTCTTTATGAACTTTAATGTTACATCAGAACAGTTTCCTGCTCTTATCTGACAGAGTGGCACCCGGTGTGGTCTTCTGCTGCTGTAGCTCATCTGCTTCAATGTTTAACATGTTGCCCATTCAGAGATGCTCTTCTTCAGACCTTATATCTAACGAGTGCTTAATTACGTTTCAAAAGCATTTCCTGCCAAATCCCTCAGATGTTGTTTGACTCGTGTGTATTGTAACTTCACTCTACCTGTATAGAGCTGTAGTGTCTTGATGCACATGCTCCCAGCACTGCAGCTCCCACTAGCACAGCTTCAGTTTGGTCTGGCAACACTACAGGCAATCCTGAGAATGAGATTGAAGACATGGAATGGGCTAAAGCTATCACAGAACTTATTTTACCTTTTCCTCTCTCCAGGTCTTCTCTGCCTGAATGTTCTTCAATGTCTTCATGTATCATATTCCTACTATATATTAATTATTTTTTGTTGTTGATTGTCTGTATTCTAAATTTACTTCAGTTACATGTAAGTCCATCCTAGGAGTAACTTCTTCTGTCTTGTTGTGCTGTGCTGTTAAAAAAGACTTTGGGGGACTCTTTAAACTTCAAAGTTGGCCACTGGAAGCTGCACATAATTAAAATTTTCTTCTTAATCTTTATTTCGTGGTTAAGTTATTGAAATACTAATACAAACATTCTTTCTTACTCTCAATAAATTATAAATGTACATACTGTGCAACTGTGTTTCAAAATATACATATAACCATGTTATTGGTATTTACCACCTGTAGTATTAGCATGAATCTGTACAAACAGGTTGTTTTTGCTCAATCCACCACACAGGAAGAGGGTTCTGATTTCATGTCCTGCTTCTTTCATGGCCTCCAGAATATGAAGTGTACCGAGCTGAAACCAGAGGAGGACACACAACAGGAATAAAGTTACAAGAAAGCAAATACAACCTCCTTTGTACTTAAAGGTGCTAGGGTATCAGTCTGAGAGAGAGGAAGTCATTTGAAACACAAAACGCCATCAGACTCACAGCGAGGGCTTGCATGGTGGCCAGGTAGAGAAGGGCCAAGTCATCCAAGGTCTGGGACAAAGAGAGTCCAACTACCTGCAAAACAGTAATGACACAAAAATACCAGCAAGGGTGTGATCACCGTCTAAGATTTTGTGAAAGCAAGGCTGTCATCCAGTGTTTGGTGATTTATTAAAAACAGGTTTTCATATTCCATTCCTTGGCTTTCTGTTTCCTGGAATTTTAGATGTGGTTTGGCGCCTGTAATTACCAAAAAAACCAAAACAAAACATGGATAACCAAATATAATAACAAGTTAAACTCACAAATAAAAATAGTTTCTTTTTGATATGATTAGTGAGGGACCATAAGCTAAGTAAGCCAATAAGAGTAGCAAACTCAATTAATGGCATTTTATTGTGTGATGGGAAATTAATTTGATTTGAAGTCGAGGGGACAGGAAGAGAATAGAAAGGCTGCTGAGCACAAATGCATGAGTTAAATGTGAATTTCTGTCTATGTAGAGAGCAAAATATATGTTCATTGGTCATTGTTATATTATCTGAAACAGATCGTATAAAACTGCCAACTTGAACCTATTCAGTCCTGTGGGGAGTTCCACAAATAAGGTTAAGGCACAGGTTTGAACTGTCTTGCTGTGACTTACAAAATCAAATCAGTCATTAGGATCTTATCTCATTTGCTTTCCCTGTACCAAACCAGCACTCTAGAAAACACAATCTGTGGTTCTGCAAAGTTAAATAAGTTCAAGTTAAATTAACTATTTCCCCATGTGCTGAGTTTTAATGCTGATGGACCATATTTCAGGAGATACTTTGATATGTCAAAATAGGATAAACACAGTTTAATTGAACAGAATACAGCCACTGTTAACCTTATTAGGAGAAAGGGGGGTTTTCTGGTTGTAGCTAGTGAAAATAATTCTCTTCCACACCACAACTAAAATAAGTCAAATCTGTGGATGTGAAGTTTTTAAAAGAATAAATTTAAAAAAATTATTTCATAATACAATCAACAGGTAAGTTCTGGTTCTTATTCTTTACTAATCAAGGTGATAAGAAATAACGTAAGTGGAATATGTATATTCAAAATCAGTGACTTCTCTTGCCAGGTGTATTTAATAATTTGTAAAATATATCGATATATATA
>NW_005187516.1:819941-834414 GCF_000239375.1 Pundamilia nyererei | reverse complement strand
TTTTAAATTGTTTCAGTTATATTTATGGGATTGCAATGATAATAAATCTTTAACAAAGATATCAGAGATTGAAACAAACAAAATAGAAAAATAATCCCTTCCTCAAAAATGTCATGTGACAACCTAATTTGCACATGGAATGTTGACCTTGTCGGGAACTTGGCTGCATCACTTGAATCTTATATCAAACATTAACACCAGTCAACAGAGAGCGATGACCCCAACACTCCTCAGTGTGTTGAATTTGAAGAACTTTCAAAGAGGAGAGAAACTTTAGAGTTGGGCATTCACCAGACCTCCAGCCAGCGAGGCTAGCTGCCAGGCCACGCCGGGCACCACCAAGAATATTAAGAAAATACAGTCAACTTGGTCATCAGATTGTAAGGTATTCATTAAATTAAATGGAACACCAGAGCAGGCAAAAGTTCTAGTCCTCAAAGAGATAAATATAACTGATAAATCAGAACGCAAAGCAGTGCTAAATATGATGGTATTTTTCCAAGTTGTACAACCAACTCAAATGTCTGACAGTTTTCATGTAACAACTCATATAGATATTCCAATTTAATAAACTGATTTTCAAAATGCTTTGTAAAATGGCGATTCCACTCCTCATTTCAAAATCCATTTCCCTTTCCTGTTCGCTCAGGGATGAACATTTAGATTAGCAACTTCATTTTAAAAATCCTGCTGCAATGCAAATTAGCCAAACCGTGGGATGCAAGGAGCTCTCTGATTGGTTGGATGGACACAGGCTCTGCCTGGATTTTTCTAGCTCATAGCTTCGCCTTGCTAAGAAGCGTGTGTGCTTGTGCCGTTCAGGACTAAATATACAACGCCGTTCAGCCTCGGGATTTACACTCGGCTCGACACGGATATGTGAAGAATGAAGGGACCCTGCAGCGAAACGGAGAGCCCAACCTCTGACTGAGTGCCTGTTTATACAGTCTGACCACCTGTGAAGGTAACGTGCTAACATGGCTAACGCTAGCCCTGTTATTTGAAGGACATCTTAGCTTATGAAAATTTTACATTGCAGCTGTACGAGCTAGCTACGTGTTTTGTAAGCTGCGGTGCTCTTCACAAATAAAGCTTGAAGCAGCTCAGACTGTTAGAACCAACACTGAGGCCTGTTACATTTATACAGTGTTAGAGCAATGGCTGCAACCTACAGCCTTTAAACTAGCGATTAAAATGCTGACAGTAAACTCGTCAGTCCAGATGTTACCACATTACTTTATGATACTTAGTTAAAGCAACTGAAACAGGCTGATTAAAATAACAGCTGTCAGTTCTCTCATTCCTTATATCAAGACTGGAGATCACATTACTGATTTCAGTTAATTTAATATGTGAGTGCACAGATTCATTCTCAACTGGACATAAACGATGATCAAAGGTTGTATATATGATGAATTCATCAAATCCCTGCCTGTAACACAGTGCGCTGAATCTTAGCTTTGAATGTCCAGTATATTCTAATCCATACAATTTAAGCATTCACTGCACCTACCTACAGTATCTACACCTGTGTGGCAAAGATACAGATAATGAAATGTAATTATTAATAAAATATACATGATGAAAAACAAAAGCTGAAATTGATTCAGTTTAGTACTTTTCTCTGTATGCTCTGTGCTTATAAAGGCCTTAAATTCTGTGATATATACTGTAAATGATTTTCACAGAGGTCTTAAAGTAGTTAAATCACTGCTAATAGTCTGGTTGTTTATATTTTCAAATGTTTTTGTGTCTGTAGGTCTGTCTGATGATGATTTGGACTCCTCTGGGAGATGAGGACACACCCACATCTGTTCCATACCAGAGTCGTGTTACGGTTCTGAGTACAAAAGAGTGGCAAGAATGACGACTGTTATTGATGGAGTGATGGAATGTTTAACAGTGGAAAACAATATGGAAAAAAGGAAAAACCTACTTGTCAGTTGTATATACAGAACACCAGGATCAAGGATTGAGATCTTTAAGGATAATATGGAGGACTTATTTACAAATCTAAATCAGAAAGGAATGTTTATTAGTGGAGACTTAAATATTGACTTACTGAATCCAAATCGTAATAGGAGTACAGAAGAATTTATTGATTCCATGTATAGCATGGGTTTATTTCCCCTGATAACAAGACCGACCAGAATGACATCTCATTGTGCAACTCTATTAGATAATATATTTACAAATATAATGGAAGAAAATATAAAAAGTGGGTTATTAATCAATGATATAAGTGACCGTTTACTAGGGGTGGGCCATATTATACCAGTACAATGTTAGGCAACGATAAGAAAATGAAATATCGCGATAGAATATGGGTCAAACGCGCATGCGCAGTGCCTTTGTTTTCATACACACATGGCCGAATGTTGAGTGAAACGGATGAACCAGAATTGGTTTGTAAAAATGGTGCAACTTCAGTGATGTGGAACTGGTTTGGTGTTTGTCCATCAGATACACAAAGCACTTTTTTTTTGTAGAACATGCAAGCGGGCCGTTGTTATTGCCGTATTTGTTGGACTAAGGTGCTCATAAATCTGGGAGTAATCTGTGTCCTAAACTCCCTCCGCTTCAGGTCCCAAAGTCAAACAAACACTGCAGCATCACTGAGAGTAAAAATCTGTCTACATTCTTCGGGGCGATCAAATTATAATGTTGGATTTATCTGACTGCTTTGTTTCGCTTAATGTGTCCCGTGCACCTTATGGTCCGAAAAATATGTATTTGACTTTTTTATTTGGCACTCTGTCATGATTCGGCTGTGTGGCAGGCAGGAAATAGGACCCAAACGCACACTCACAGGGACACGGGGAATAAACTCAGAGAGCACAGCTTTATTGCTGGAAAGGCAGATCACGGGTAATACAAAACTAAACTGGGAAAAACTAAATATAAAGCTCACCAAGAAACACAGGGAGAATCACACACAGCATGAGGGAGAACGCAACACAGAACTGAGGGAGACGCAGACATAAATACACAGAGGGTTAACGAGGGAAGTGGGAGCACACGGGGAACACAGGTGACACTGATAATCATAACAAGACACGGCAGGAGTGAACGCAACACTGACGGGAGACGGGCAAAGTAAAACAGGAAGTACAGAGGTTCAGACAGGAGGAGAGAGCACGGGGAGAACACAGACATAACAGGCTGGGGAAAACATGGAATAAAACACAAGGAGAGACGAGGGCTCACAAATACACAGAGGGGCACACAGGGGGTAAGAGTCACAAGGGGAAAACACATAAGGAACAACGTAACAGGGCAACCCAGGAAGCATGGCCTAAATAAGGAACAAAATACAAAAATATATGAAAACTAAGAATAGAGGGCCAACATGGCCCAGGATTATGACACACACTGCAGTTTAATGTTGCAAAGCACCTCTTTTTAAATTTAGTGGATATTATACATGGTCATGCTCAGGATATGTCAGCCCATTTCTACTGGAAATGCCTTTTGGTTAAACCTTCAGCAAGGAATTTGCATTTGCACTGTTAAATTTTTATAAAGCTTTAATGCACATAAAAAAACAGCTTGTTTAAGTGAAAATAAATGGATGGTGTTTTTTTGCGCTAGTAAAATTGTAGAGTTGTATTTTGTCTCGCATCAACTACATCATCAGTTATATCGTTATCACAAATTTTCAAATATATATTGTGATAAATAATTTTGGCCATATTGCCCTGCTCTACTGTTTACCAGTCTTTGCATCTTATAACTGCCATTATAAAGTTAACAGCGATTATAACAATATTATTTACAAAAGAATAAGAACAGAGAAGACATTAAACTGTCTTAGAAATGAACTTTTAAAGCAAGATTGAAATATTGTATATAAAAAAAAAGAAGTTGATAGCTTACGAAGCATTTTTAAGAACATTTAACACATTACTTGATAAAAACTGGTTAGATTAGAACACAACAAAGATAACACAAAAGTTATATGGAACGTATTAAACGGTATAATCAAAAATTAATCAAGGAATAATGATTACCCTGGGTACTTTATAGAAGGGACAAGAAGTATTAACAAAATGAATGAGGTAGTAAATGGTTTTAATGAATTCTTCGTAAATATAGGGCCAAAACTGGCAGAGGAAATAAAGATTGATGGAATAGAAAGGGACCATTCGCTTCCGCTTATCCTTTTCAGGGTCGCGGGGCTCGCTGGAGCCTATCCCAGCTGTCATAGGGTAAGAGGCGGGGTACACCCTGGACAGGTCGCCAGTCTGTCGCAGGGCCCACACAAAGGGACAGACAACCATTCGCACTCACATTCACACCTAGTGGCAATTTGGATTATCCAATTAACCTATCCCCACAAGCTGCATGTCTTTGGACGGTGGGAGGAAGCCGGAGTACCCGGAGAAAACCCACGCAAACACGGGGAGAACATGCAAACTCCACACAGAAAGACCCCGGCCTGATGGTAGAATTGAACAGTTTTGTGGAAAAACATGAATTGCTGACAAATAGTGTTCAGAAACAACAGATCAGCAGCTTTGGCATTAATAGATTTAATGGAAGAGATAACAGGATGTATGGATAATAAGAAGAACGCACTTGCAGTTTTCTTAGATTAAAAAAAAAAGCGTTTGATACTGTCAATCATGAAATTCTAATAAAAAAAAATGGAAAGGTACGGGTTTAGGGGAGTGATTTTGGACTGTTTAAAAAGCTATGTAGTGAATAGGTAACAATATGTACAAATAAATAAGTAAAAATCTAATTTAATAGATATATTGCTTGTGGAGTACCTCAAGGATCAGTATTGGGTACAAAAATGTTTATTATGTATATAAATGATATTTGCCAAGTATCGAAGATACTCAAGATTGTAATATTTGCAGATAACACCAATATATTTTGTTCAGGTGTGGAGTTGCCACAGGTTTTGGAGGTGATCACACAGGAATTAAAGATATTAAAGAAGTGGTTTGATATAAATAAATTAAATCTAGATAAAACCAAATTTATGTTATTTGGAAACCACAAGAAAAGTATCAAAGTGGAAATATGTATTGATAATGTATACTTAGAGTAAATGAAATAAAATTTGACCGTAAGGTCTGTTGGAAACCATACATTGCTTATGTACAGGGGAAACTGGCACGGGGCATTGCCGTCCTGGGGAAAACAAAGCAATCTTGGATCAGAAAGCACTGCACATATTATACTGTGCTTTACTACTGCCATATATGAGCTATTGTGGTCTGGGGAAACGCAGAAGTAATACACAAACAATACCCATAATACAGAAAAGGGCCATTAGATTACTAAATAATGTGGGGTACAGGGACCATACAAATGCACTCTTTAACAAAATGCAAGCAATAAAATTCCAAGACTTTGTGAAGTTTAAAACAGCGCAAATAATATATAGAGCAAGAAATAAATTGCTTCCAAATGAAATCTGTAAATTGTTCATAGAAAGAGAAGGGGGTAAAACTTAAGAGGGAAATGGAATTTAAAAATACAAAGTGCTAGAACAACTTTAAGACGTACGTCTATCTCAATTGCAGGAGTTAAATTATGGAACAGTCTAACAGAAGAAATAAAACAAAGTAACAACATAAACCAGTTTAAAATCAAATATAAAAAACAAATTTTAAACCAATATAAGAATGAAGAAAACTGGGTTAACCCAGGACGGTAATGTTGTTGGTAATGGTGTTTTAGTTTGTTTGTTTCATAATTTGTGAATCTGCAAATTTATACGTTCTGTCTTTATTTATATGAAAGAAACTATACTGTGGTGGGGTTTGTTTGCTTTTGTGTGTGGGGTTTTTTTGTGTTTTGTTTTGCTTTGGCTTCATTTGTTGTTTCTTTAATTTAAGACTTGAAGAAAATTAAACGAAGGAGAGGTCAAACTTGAGGGGGTAGGGCCAAATAAGTGTATACTTCTGCCTACTCCTTTTCAAACAAAAGAATGGAATGATATTTAGTAATGATGGTCAATGTACATGTATGATGTTCGTAAATGAACTGAACTGAACAAAACTCCGAAGAGCTTTTGAGAAATGCATCAATGAAAAACAACACCTGGAGAAAAAGGTTAAACAAATGCAAGAGGAGAAAACTCAAGTGGAGGAGAACCACAGAGAAATGCAGTGCCAACTCCAAAGCATAGAGACAATACACCAAGAGACGCAGCAGAAGCTCCAGGATATGGAGAAAAAAAATGAAGACCTCCAGGTCATGTTTGACGAAGCACTTCAAAGAAAACACACAACTACTGAAACAGAAGAAACAATGGAAAATCAAACACAGAGAAACATTTACAAGCTCTTTGACCTGGAAGAAAAATATCAGATGCTGTCCAAGACACGAAGAAGGAAAATAAAGGGCTCCAAGTCAAGTTTGACCAAGCGCTTCAAAGAAACACAAAACTACTGACAGAGAAAAAAAGTCAGGAGGCAACACATAATGAAATGCAGTGTAAAATCCAAGCAATGATCAGCAAAAAATAACCATCTGCAAGGACTCTATTACAAAGTATTGTTCACAAATGGTGAAATGCAAGACGAGAAGCGACAACAAGAAAAAAAAACATCAAGAGACCTAGTTTACTCTTCAAGAACTGGAAAAAAGTTCTGTCATGGCCATCCATGACAGACTACAACAAACTAACAACGACATGGACGAGGAAAAGAAAGGTCAAGAAGAAAGATACAAAGATTTGCAAGAAAAATATAAAGAACTTCAAGAAGAAAACAAAGAACTCTAAAAACAACAAGAGGAAAAGCAATACAAAATTAAAGACCTGGAGAAAAGCTCTAAGAAACTTCTCCTTGACATTACAAACCTCACAGCACAGAACATTGATCTCCAAGAACTGTGTCGGGAAAAGACTTTCAGGTTTTTCTGGAAAAAGGACTCTTCTTGAGCTCAGCCTGGTCAAGAGTAGCCCCATCTTACTCCAACAGGGGAAAATCATACAATAAATTATGTAAATAAATTCACTGTTCTTTATGGTTCTTAGGAAAAGCTAAATAACTTAATCTGAGCTTTCTTTAACAATACTTCCTGTATTAAGATGAGTCAACAGCTAACAAATATAAACTGCTATGTAAATTATTGTTTTTGGAAAGAAAATGTATTCTTTTCAATTGGATCAATGAAAACCACCAACAATAACTCAGTGGTATAAAGAAATCTTTAGAGTCTTACCGATGGAAAGACTGAGTGCAAAACTAAGCGGTAATGACGATATCTTTTTGGAGGGGCAGCCCCACTCCAATGGCAGGATGGGTTTGTCAGGACAAATGTGTAAATGGGTGGTATACCCAATTATTTACCATAATGTATTAGTTTTCCTTTTACATGTCTCAGACTGCTTTTTTACTTCTCATCTGTAAATAATCTGCTCTTTCACGTGATTCAGTTTATTTTGAAAAGTCTCAACAGGATCTTGAGCTTTATTGTGAAAGGTTTATGTGGAACATAAACAAGCGGACACGCGATGCTGTTACCGTCGTTGCTGCTAACCACAACGCATAAAAACAGGCGCTTGTCCGTCCGTAGTGTGGTTATATTAAATATAAGAGAAAGAAAGAACTTTAAGAAATTAATATAGCCACTACAGTGACCATCAAAACGATGAAAAAATATTGCCGTAAACAGTTTATTTTGCGACACCACGAAACAAACGATAGTGTAAAATGAAACGATAGAACCTTCACAGACACCTTTTTATATCGTCATCCGATATATATCGTTATATTGAACAGCCATACGTCTGACTTTAATCATTTGCCCTCATTTTACAATGGAATTTATGTATTTGTTTTGATTAAACCTTTTAAATGTGTGACAAATGAAAAAAGTGCAAAAACAGGAAAGCAGCCAGTCAGAGCTGCGTATATGTTGCTGCTTCTAAAAGCCTCACACATATATGTGGAATCATTGTGGAATTCATTCATAATCATTCTGTAGAGCATGGATCTTTGAAACACAGACTTCCACGTGCATAAGAGAACATTAAGAAAAGATTAAGAAAACCCCAAGTGCACAAAAAGGAAGAAACATTCAAAGCAGGCATACCCTAACTTAAAATCTGATACTCACACATCCAACACAACGTCAGTCTACACATATCCTTCTTTTTAAGTCATAGCATTTACCATGCCCTTCAAAGTTGGGTCAGCCAGGGGCGACCTGTTTCCATGAAAGTCCGGCCACACGTGAAGACTGGACCCCAGCAGATCGACAGCAGAGCAGGAATTGGCCATCGAACTCAAATGGTTGTTCAAGTAGCTGTAGATATTCTCGCCAGCAAAAGGAAGCCTATAAAATTAAAAACACTGTTGCCAGGACACCTACAATGATAGCTGATATTACGTATATTAATGCCATGGTGGTTGGCGAGCATGGAATCTATATTCAATCTTCAGCAAACGTGAAGTACCGTATATCAAAAAATTTAACTTCCTATTCCTCCAGAGAACAGTTGAGTTGCACTGAAAGCACATTACTGAGCTTCTAATCTCCCTAAAGCATACTTGACATTATTCTAGCCCAGCTGATGAGGATCACAGATGTGCAAAAGCATTGTTGGGAACTGCAGTATTAAAAGCATCAGCTGACCTCTGCTGAACCTGTTCCTGGAGCTGGGTATATGCAGTGTGACCTTTCACCATGTGGTCAATCTGAGGGAGGAAAGAGGCAATACATTTAAACTGAAAAGGATCACAAATGACTGGTGGCCACCTGGCTTCAACTAATAATGTCAAAGCTGAATCTATAAACATCCCAAAGCATTAGCTCCTTTTGTCAAACCAGTAGTTCAAATGTGAAAGGTGAGGAAAAAATAAGTGGTTTTGTCTCCATGTTTTCTGTTAGTATTGAGCATGAAGAGGATCTGAAAAATAATTTAAATATGAATGAAAAAGATCAAGAAAATATGAGTAGACTGACCAGCCTTCCTGTCACACTCTGCCCTCCCTCGTTGAGCCACAGTCCAGGCACCATGGCAGATAGGTAGGGCCCCCACACTCCTGGCACAAACCGAGGCTGCTCACTGATCTGATGGCACAGGAAATCTTTTAGTTAGTTTTAGTTGGAGGTAGATATTTTATAAATTAAAAGAGAAACCGCCAGACTAACAGGATATGCGTGCCATTTGCTTCTCATCTCAGAGTTACTGCAGTTGGCCTGTGCAGACAGGATAATTTATGTCTATAAACAATTTTTAACAATGCTCACATAAGTATAAACAAGTAATACAGATAGAGTGGCTTTTAGAAAGATATCTTATCAGACTACTTAAGACAGATTGTGCACCTAGGAAATGAAGGTGGTGAGTACACGATTAATCATCAGAAGACGTTTTTATTAGTCATCAGGAGATATTCACAGGAACATATACACAATCACAAAGGCCACTGGGGAACAGTACAGTAGTAGACTAGCACGGTAATTTTACACCAATCAGGTGAACAGCAGCTGTGAACTACTGACCGCCATGTGACAAGTTGACGTTCCACAGATCAGCGCCATGCGTGCAGTGATCGGCTGACCCTCACAGGGCAAATGAAAACCTTTCACATCAGCACCGATCACACCTGGAAGGAGGTTAATGTTGCTTTATTTAACACTCTTTATTTTATGCAGGGGAAAAAGATACATTGTAATAATTAAGTTGTTGGGTTTTTTTGCTGTCATCTAACACAAAGTGTCAAAGATGCTGCTAGAGCTGTAAATCCACATGAATGAAATTGTGCTCCAACCTCTTCATAGGATTTAGCAGTGATGCTAACTGCTGGAATAATGTTTATCAAGCTGGTTTGAGTTTAAGGTGGGAGGCCAGTCTCCATCACTGTGACATGAACAGAAACTAATGGTGCAGAGTGCTGTAACCTCTCACTGACGCAGCAATGTGTGATTGGCAGAGGTCACGGTCGAGGGTCAAAGGCAAGAGTTCACGACGAGTTCAGCTCACAGAACAGATCCAGATGGTGAGGATTTCTGATCCTGAGGAAGGTCTGCTGCTGCCCTGACACTGGTCAGAAATTCACTAACATCTCAGGCGGGTTTGTTATTCAGTTTATTTCCCATAATATTAAAGATGGGAACATCTAACACACACTAGGCACCTAATCCTCATGTGGTAAACTATAGTTGTTGAAATATTATCACATCATCCATCTATTATCTCCCTTCTCACTTCCTTCTTCCAGCAAACTCATAAAACCAAAAAAGGTATTTTAATTATTTATTTATTTTTTGGTAACTAAGCACAGTCACAAGTTGTCGGCTGGTCAAGCAGGTTGTTTTCACTTTTCAGTGAGGATCACACTATCCTGATAATTAGCGCTTTAACTTGTGGCAGGTCATCCACTGATCAATAGGCATACATTTCACAAAGAAGTGCAAAAATGCTTCCCCTATCTCGAAGGCTGAGCCCAGCCACACCACAAGGGCAACTTGTGTTGATTTCTTTTATTTGCGAGCACTAGAGACAGGGTGAGGAGCTCAGACATCAGGAGAGAGCTTGAAATAGAGCCAATGCTCCTCCACGCCAAACATAAACAGCTTAGATGGTTTAAGCATCTGGTTAGGAAGCCTCCTCCTTGGAGATTCCTTTAAGAGGTTTTTCTGACATATGCAATTTGGAGGACAATCCAGCGTAGACCCAAAAGCTCCTGGAGAGATTATATATATGACGCGTCATGGGAATGCCCCGGGATCTCCTAGAAAGGACTGGAAAAGCCGTCGGGAGCACCCTGTTTAGCCTGCTGCTACTGCGACGTGGCTTTGAATAAGCAAAATATAATGGATGGATAAACTAGCATCTAATATAGAACTACCATCAAGCCCAAATATACATTTGTCCATATACATATTATTATGATGTATAAGTTGGTTTCCTAGTGTATTCATGCACCTACAAAAATAATGATTTAACTTAGCACATGCTTTGTTTTGGAGTTAAAGTTTAAACTTTGCACACAGGATACTGAAAAGCCACAGCCACAAGTGGAAATTATGAAATATTAAAGTCTATTTAGTAAACGTTTATATTAAACTTTGCTCCTTAAGGAATGAACTTCTTTTTTATTGTGACCCTGACACGTAGCATATCAAAATATCAACTGTGCAAATAAAATAGCAACTTTGCATCACTGACATTTTATGCCTTCATTTTCCTTTCAGTACCTTTAAATAGGCATAACAACGCGACAGCATATAGCAATTTTTGCTCCTCCAGCATGTCTGCACCACTCCAGCACACCATTAAAAAACAGCTACACATCTCTGGTGTGTGATGACTTGGCTATGTGATTACCCTCCATGCTTTCACTATAGCTTTCATATGGAACAGCCTCAGTCACAGGCTGTGTGAAAGCGGCTGCAAACTGAGTAATCTCATGACAAGAAAATACTTTTGTTTTCAAGTAAGTGTGATTCGTCATCTGATACCTAAGCCTCCAGCATGGGCATCGATGAGAGAAGCCCCAACTGCAGTTCCTGGGTCCAAACCCAAATCTGCTGCTGCCTCCTGTGTAAGGCCCTCTCCCAGTGGACTTCCTGGAGGACACGTCACACTGCCTGGATGACAAAATTATTTAAAATTTTTAATTCTTAGAATTTAATAAAGGACACAAAAACTGTAAAAGATATAAGAAATAATCAGTCAAACTATCTGAATGTATAAAATGTCATTTTCTGGCCTATTTTGGAGAAGTTATTTTCCAGCAGGTCGTCCAGTCCAATGCTCGTCCAGAAGCTGGCATCCCATCCTTCTGGAGGGCAGTAGGTCCACTTACACACCAGAGTACATAAAGACCTGTGCAACATTGGACAACATGCATCCACTTGGAAATACTGTAGGATAATAAACATGCTTTATTAACAGCACACATTAGATACAAGTATTTTGTGAAAACCAAAGACTTTGTCCACACATTTTACAAAGGATTAGGCAACTGCATCTTTTCTTTTTTTTCTTTTTAACTGAGAACAGAAACAAGACTAGGGTTAGGGTTAGGGTTAGACTGTTTCTAATGGGGCAGCCCACCAGCAAATATGTTTGAATTAATATAAGGGTTTTTAGGCCTGCTAGTGGTGATCCTTTTCAAACCTACCTCCTTTTTTTATTAGACATACATAAGTGTGTAAGTCTCCGTAACATCATCGACAGCTCACCTCGTTAAAGAGCCGGATGCCTTCCAAGACAAGAAGTCTGGAAGATCAAAAAAGTGACTGGCTTTGTTCCAGCAGCTCTCCTTTAGATTCTGAATGAGTGAAAGACAGAGTGTGTGAGAATAAAAGCAACAACTGTATGACAAATATGCTAAGGCTAAAACAGTAATAAAAAACAAACAAAAAAAGCCCACCAGGTATCTGCTGAACAGCCAGTACAAAAGAGCAATAATAAAACATGCAGAGATCAGTGGTGACCTTGTTCACCTCTCACCTCTTTAAGCCAGAGCAGCTTAGGGGGTTGCATCTCTGGTGACATGACTCCCCCTACCCTGCTGAGGACCCTGTGGCCATTTTTTGTTATACGATCAGCCTGCTCTGTAGCACGATGGTCCATCCACATCACTATGTTCCTTTGGGGGTCACCTGGGAAAAGCAGTTCAGTAAGGGAGAAGGCAACAAACACCAGAGAGCTAATATTGGATATAATATTGTATCTGTTAAGACCTGATACATAAAACTGTTGTCATGGATAGATTTCATCTTGGAGTACAAATTCAGTATTTAGCCAAAGAATTTGGGTCATGCTTTTGTGTCTTGCTTAATAAGCAAAAACATGATTCAAATCCAGCTCCAGGCTTCTACTCTGCAGCCGACTATGACCTTGGACCTCACTGTGGGGGGGTGATTTTTTTTTCCCCCTGAAGGATCAATGCTCAGCAAAAATGGGGCTTACATAACCAATGCTTACCAAGCATTCAGATCAGATCAAATGCAATAAAATAAATCGCTTACCTTCCTGACTGACGGGCACAGGCTGGAAGCTTTGGTCCAAAACCACTAGAGAGCAGGTGGCATCAAAGCCAATCCCCCTAATCTGGCTCTTCTCCACACCGTGAGTAACTTTCTGGAACAAATACACGCAGTTGTTTTTAAATTACATTTCCTCCGTGCATTTACTCATCCTGCAACCGTAAGAGGGCACGAATACATTCACCAGCTTATGATGTCAATTTCTGCCTTTCATAAATAAACAGCTGTTCACACAGGATGTGTGCTTGAGATTCCCAACCAAGTGCACATTGAAACCTAGGGAGTACATTGGCAATACATAGAAAAGATTTTTCAGCACAACACGTTTACAACATGTAGTGAGTCTAATACAAGTTTATTCCTGAATATTCCTTGCCCATGAGGTTTTTGCCTTCCACTGAGGGGAAATTACCACTACTGATGATTTCAACCAGCATTTTTAACAGGTTTTTTTTAAAAAAATTTTAGTACAGTTAAATTTACTCACATTTTTCTCATTACATAAACCTCTGTTAACTAAGGTAAAACATATTCTTTGCCTTAACCTAATGTGGATGAATCATGCTTCTCCCACAGGCACATTTGGAGCCAGGAAAAACCCTTTAATGTTAATTTTTTTGTCGCAGAGACCAGTCATCCACCACATATGCCAGCTGCCGAGTATATACCTCCCATAACTTAAGGCAGCTGTTGCCAAAGTGTGTGTGCTGCCATTAAGAGTAGAGCCTGACCAATACTAGATTTTGGGGGCCAACTTAGGGTGTAAAAAATGATCTGATACTAATATATGCCCTATATTCTTTAGACATACAGTAATGCTGTATTTACAGGGGAGTTCTAAATAAAAGGGAAATTGATTGGGTCCTGCATAACAACTTTTCAGCAATGTATTTCAAACAAACTAGTTTACAGTGTAACAACAACACACAGCTTAATTCTAGACCACTGGTTATAGTGTTTTGTGTATTGGAAAAAATGGAGGTGCAACATCTTGAAGTAAAATGTCTTGATGCATGCGCAATCATTTAGGTAAGGAAATCCCAAAAATCATCTGGATGTAGCCTTTTCAGTGGGAGAAACGCTTGGTCACTCATCCCAGTGACTTTTTCAGTCTCAGCTGACTGCAGGTTTCCCCAACCTTATAAACAGTGCCTTTGCACAATGACTGAAAGCCATTCCTCAGTTCTTTGTGAATGGTCCTCATGGTCATGACACTTGGCATATTAATGATCAAGAAACTGAGCTCACAGCCCATTGTTCTTCAGTGGTGCTAGTTTAATTAATTATGCAAATGTATGGTAGTAAGAAGCCTACTGTAACAGCTGAGTTTGAACTAGGAGGGAATTAAATGCAGAAAGTTAGCAGAAAAAGCACAAGTACAGTAGCTAGCTAAAGGTAACCAAAATGGTCAAAATAGTAAATATATTTTATATTTTACCTAAATAGGTGCTGAATAACAAGACGAAATAACTAGCTTAAAGTAATTATAGCAAAGTAAGCG
>NW_005187516.1:817701-819543 GCF_000239375.1 Pundamilia nyererei | reverse complement strand
TATATATACACATATATATATATATATGTATGTATGTATATATATAATGAAGAAACTGCTTTTTTCTTTAGCTGCTAAAATACTATTAACATCCATGCTAAAAATTAGCTAAAATGAACACATGAGAGTCTGTGTTGGTGGATCTGTGCTCACACGGCTGCTGTAGAGGGATGGATGTATATTTTTATAACACACACTGAGGCCATAAATCATCCCACCTTGACAACTGTGCAGCATTTCTCCCAGATCTCAGTGGAGGACTGGACATAGTGGTCAGACTCCGGCTCCCAAATGCCGATGGGCTCCTGTGCAGTGCTCTTCAGCAGGCCCTCCCTGGTCACTAGTGCAGCCCTCACACTGGCTGTGCCCACGTCCACTCCAACATAAAAAACCTCTGCCATGAGGAGATGACCTGAAAGTGGGGGAGGAGGTTTATTATTAACCAGGTTACATTACCAGTGTCGACTTTGAGCAGGTTATACAAATTCAAGAAAAACGCAATTATTAAGGCAACTTGCGTATTTTGCTTTTGAAAAATGTCTTCTTTTTAGCATCTTCACACACTCCTGCAGACGGTTGGAGGGCAGGAATGTGTGAAGTGCAGCAGCAGCTGGTAAAACAGAGTTTTCAGCAATAATAACAGACTAGTACTTATAAAGTACTTATTAATAAACAAATAGGACGCGAGTGCGTAATCTGAACTTACCCAGCGATTAAACAATTATTTTAGTCCGCAGAGCATTTGTGTTGCTCGTTCAAGTTTGTGATCAGGGTACTTTCAGAGTTAAAGCATTGCTTTAACGCTGCTGGACTTCAGAGTCGGACGGAATGCGAAAGCGGACAAAAAGCTTATCGTATGCTAAGTTGTTCAGGCATTTTAGCTTCAGAAATCAGCTTATTCACTTTTTCATCATGCCATATTTTTTATATATACATTTAAATATTTTTATATTTTACATTTATATCTTTTATTATCTGAAAAGTCCAAGTTTACCATTGAAAACATTTTGACTTTTTTCAAAGTGTGCAGAAAATAACTGCAATGCCAGTTGTGGAGTGCTTGTTATCAGAATTACCTAAAACTAATTAAAAACTGAAAGTATTTAAATAAAAACTAGAAAATCTAAACAATGAGCGGGGGGTGGGGGGGACTGAAAGTAAACTGAATTAAAATATTATAATTAAAAATGAAATAAAAAAAAAATTAGAAATACAAATTATAATAAATCTGGTGGGGTGGACCAAAAGATCAGAACTACTGATTCCTACACAACATTTGTAATAAAGGACATTGGTGATTTCAGTTGCTTTTATGATATATATAAACCACAACTGGCCACAACTGATTGTGTGCTTAGTGGATGCCTCAGGCAGCAGACCCCTGAGAAAGAAGAGGAGAAAGAACAGGAACCATCATTGAGGACAGCCCCCTGCACGGCATGTACCACCAAGAAATAGAAGAAGTGGCTGATATAGAGAAATCCTGCCAATGGCTTCACAAAGCTGGACTGAAAGACAGCACAGGGGCACCAATCATGTCAGAACAGGAACAAGCTATAAGCTCAAAATTGATAGAGGCTGAGATCTACCACATCAGCTAAGACACGTGCCTATGTGCAGGCTGTGCAAAGATGCCCCTGAGACAACCCAGCGCATAACAACAGGGTGAAAGCTGCCATTAGACAGGGCAGATGTGGAAGTGTATGCCGACATAGTATACAGGAACATCTCTGGAAGTATGGTCTGGAAGTCCTGAGGTCAAAATGGGATAGGAGAAGGCCTTAGTGGTAGACGTAGCTATACCAACCAATAGGAACATCAGGAAGAAGGAACATGAGAAAC
>NW_005187516.1:765564-817643 GCF_000239375.1 Pundamilia nyererei | reverse complement strand
CGACTGGCTCAAGCGGATCCCAGGAATGACATCTGAGATCTCTGTCCAGAAGAGCGCAGTTCTAGGAACACAGCAAAGATACTCCAGGGTACCCTCAAGCTCGAGGGAAGGACAAAGGGTGGGGAATTTTATATAGTCAAGTTTTTCATTCTAAATCCTACCTTGTCTATTTGTGTTATTAAAGGAGCTAAGCAGCTGTGTAAAGGAAGTGCCGCTGGATGTGACCCGTGTGTTTGGGCAAGGAATGATCAGCAGAGATGGACTTCAGAGAAAAACCAAACAGCAGGACAGGAAGAAACAGATGGTCTCCAACAAACAGTGCATGGACAGTGTTTGAAATCTCATCTGTCTCTCTCACTGGCCAGTGTGCATGTGTGTGTGTGTGTGTCCCTCAAGTCCATGCCTGAAGGTAATCAAAACTTTGTTCTGTTGATACATCAACACATGCACATACACTCTCTCTGTGTGTTTTGCCCTAATAAAGGGGAGGAGAGGGGAGGGGTGTTTCCGTGAAAGCTGGATTGTCCCACCTCTGTACAACAAAAGCAGGGCCTGTTGGGAGACAGGCGGGACCAGCTCCTGATTAGAAAACTCCATGCAGTGGAAACAGCTGGCCCAGCCAGGGAGGAGGAAAGCACTGTTATCTAAAGGCGACCCCGTCAACCCAGTAGAGAGGAAAAGCTGACAGAGAAACAGGAAGCATGGCCAGGCCATAGCGATAGTTTGATTGGAAACACTGCACGGTGGGTCTTGACACAGGTATATGGACAGAGTGGCCCAGAACGTTACCGTGTGATAGAAAGAAAGAACGTTTCTAAAGCATTCTTCAGGGTATCATACTTTAGAATGGGTGTTGTGCAGCCTTCTGATGAAGACAACATGTCATCTGGAGAGTGTTGACCTCAGGCTGCCCTGGTTATCCCAGCCTGTCTGTCTGGGCTGTTAACTTATTTATAGTTGGCTCGAGGAGAACATGTTTAATAATACAATGGGGTAGACCAGACAGACTGGACAGCAGCTGTCATTAGCTGGCTTTGTGTCTACCTATGTGAATGAATGAACACATATTCATACATACAGTGCGGGGTGGTTAAGACTGCAATGCCAAAGAATGCATTCAATCTGTTTATTTTCCACTAAATGGTGCCACATTTTTAGGAAAATGCATTCATGAGTTGAGTGTGGGGGCTGCACCCATGCTTCTCTGCCAGTACCAAACAGCTTATTCTGCTGTGGACTTTTGTTTGGTGTCATTTATTAGATTGGATGATTTCGTCCGAAGAAACAATACATATTGACAATTTAACAGTTTATTCATTTAACAAACAGGGACCTTAGTAGCATGTGGAAGAACCATACACATGCTCCTCTTCAAGCTAGTCACCAGCTTGGTCAGGCACTGCTGTGGGATGGCGTCCCATTCTTCAACCGACTTGTCGTGAGTCAGCCAATATGGTTGTGTTGGTCATGAACAGCACACCCACGAGTGTTCAGGGGGGTTGAAGTCAGGACTTCAGGCAGGCCATTCCATCTTCTCCACTCCCAAGTTCTGAAGGTAGTCTCTGATAAACCCCTCTCTGTGGAGGTGAGTATTGTCGTCTTAGAGGACTGAATTCTGTCCCAGACTGTGGAGACATGGGATCGCTGCTGGTTGTAGAATCTCATCTCAATATCTTGATATGCATTCAGATTGCCGCCAGTGACAACAAGCCTTGTTTTTCCAGTGAGGGAGTTGCCTACCCACTGCTATGTCGTCCTGCAAGCCTTGACTGCAAATCTGTAGAAGACTGCCTACGGTTCTGACAACGTGAGGAAATGGTCTTCTTGTGGCGTCGTCGTTTTGGGACGCCCACTTCAATGACTGTCTCTGACATTCCCCATTAGATAGAAGTTGGCCTTCAATTTGGAGATGATACTAGGGCTTACTCCAAATAATGCTGCTACTTGGTCTTATAAAACACAAGCTTGAAGTTGCACTATGGCACAAGTCCGATCCAGATCAGTCAAATGGGGCATGCTTGGAGCAGACCAACTGACTGCTCTTGCAGGGTCCATGCTCACATGCTGGGGTGTCAGCAGCTCAAAACAAGAGTCAATAGCAGAATAAGCTGTTTGACATAAGAAGAAAAGATCTGACAAGTTTTTCATGGGTTCAGTCCACATACTCAACTCTGCTGCTCAACCTGCAAATGCATTTTCCTTACAAATGTGTTATTATTTTAGGGGAACAAAAGAAAGAAAGAAATTACCAAGAAAGAAAAAGCTGACCAAGCGCAGATTTCCTTACTTTTTGTGCAGATTTAGGGTTGAGTTAGGCTGTCAGTGCATAGGTATGTTGCTATCCCCTCATATACAGTACATCATTAAATCAGTGGTCTTTTTTTTTCTCAGCACAGTTCAGTGTTAAGGTTGCCTAGAGTTTTTAATAGTGTGGCCTTATCAGCGTTTACAAATTTTGCTCAATAACAATTAATCCAAAATTACAGTGTTTAAGGAATTCACGTGTCATATCAAAGTCCTTCGAGCAAGTCTCACCACTCAGCATCCATCTATCGCAGGAACTTATTTGGGTATTTATTTCATGACATAATTAAAAATAAGTTTAATTTGATTGGCCACTACAGGAAACAAACACTCCCCCATCAATATCTTTAATAAATTATATATAGCTGTTAAATGTGCTGGCTTTCCCCTCAATATAAGGTTTTAAAAATGTCCCCTGGAAGTTACACCTGTGCCATCATCTTTGCTGTTGCAGACTTCATCTATAGATTGGTCACAATCGTACCTAAAACAGAGCTCCATTTGTATTTTATGATTATTTATTTTAACTACTTTTTATGTTGTGCAAAAATGCATTGTGAAATAAATATGTGTCTATAAATGTTTTAACTAGTACTGCACCTTAATCAAAACAAAAAGTTGCATGCTAGTTTATTTTCACGTCATGCCAAACGTTTGACACACTCCAAACAGGATTACGCAACTTTGTTTTTTTTTTTAAGCCACACATCAAAAAGAATGACTGACATCCTCTGCATGAAAACATTCAAGAGAAAAAACACTCTAAAAGGCTGCTGTGGAAATTTACAAGCTGATGTTCCTTAAAGAGTGGAACAAATTTCTCCTGGAAGAGCTTTTTTTTCTGAAAATGATCAGCTAAATAAAATACTCTTTGGCTCAGCAGCTAACTTGATTTTATTGCATCATATGATACTGGTACTAAGAAAAACAGACCATAACTGCATAAATGTTTGTTATACAACAATGTTAGTGTTAGAGATGCACAAATCTTATAGTCTATTATAAATTTCATGTATAGAAACATGGAGTACCCATACAAGACTATAAATTAGTGCTTATGGCCTAGTGTACATTTATGTATTAATACTCATTTGTTTACATATAATACGTTTTTTTGTTCTTATATTTCTAAGCTTTTTGGATATTACTTGTTTCCGCATACTGTATGGCACAGATACACATTTTCCGAGTAAATATGTGCACTGCTGAGGACACATGCCATCTTCACATAGCAAGAAATCAAAAAGAAACTTAAAACCAGCACAGGTGTAGGACCACATATTTTGTGGGCAACAAAGGAGCTCAACGTAAGTCAGGTTCTTGTTCTTTCCTGTCTTTAACCCTGCTTTACCAGCCAACCTGTGCCCACTTCCTCAAAAGTCCCGTGTAGTTCTTCCTGTACAGCCACACACACTGATCACCACAATTTCTGCATTTTCAAGCAGGTTAATTATCTCTTTGTTGTGATTTATTTTTTAATATTTAAGCCTGTGAAACCTACAGCCTTAAATCACATGTTCCTGATCCGAAACATCTTATTTAAAGATTCCTGGTTCATTTCCAATCAGCGCTCATCTCTGCGCACCCTCAGTGCGCACTTCGGGGGATAACTAGTAATTGAGCGGGTAACTAAATATTCAAAAACACTACGTAATCCCAGAGTACATTGCTCCACTGTCTGCATTACCTAATCCCATAAGCCATCGCGGTGGGCGGGGATATGGCCTGTTGTCAGAGCAACCTGCATGTCATTAGACACATCCCGCCTACCAAGTCATCTCCAGCCAATCGCTGGCTGTAGAAATGACATCATTGTTATTTTCAGGCGAGCTGCAGCTTAGAGGTGGATAAAGTTCGTCTCCACGTTGGAAGTGATAGAAAGTATTAGACGTTTTCGGGCACTGTTTTTACTTTTTGGGAGCGAGGATAAGTCACGGAAGACATTCGGTGTGTCCGGACACGGAGACCCGGCGGCGGGGGGACAATTTTCGGTTGTTGATGAGCGCAGGGCGCACAAAAGAAAAGTTTTCCCAGGACATAAAGTTGTCAAGTGAGTTGAACTTCAACAATAGGCGGACTCTATCGCAATCCAGTTGACGGACTGTCACGGGACCTATGTAAACAGTCGACCTTGGACTGTTTTCTCGTTTCTTTTTTAAAGGAGAAAAAGAAAGATCTCCCTCAGGGTGAACAAAACTTTATGTCCAGAAAAATGGAAGCGACCTTCTACGACGAAGCCTCCAACTCTCAGCGGGACGGGGCGGCAGTGTACGGCTTCAACCCTAAAACCCTCAAACAGACCATGACCCTGAATCTGAACGACCCGAAGAACTTTAAACCTCATTTGGGCGCCAAGGCCCTGGACATCCTGACGTCCCCTGATGTCGGGTTACTGAAGCTGGCCTCACCTGAACTGGAGAGACTGATCATCCAGTCTTGCAACGGGCTGACAACTCCCACCCCGACCCAGTTCATCTGCTCCAAGAACATCACCGACGAGCAGGAGGGCTTCGCTGAAGGGTTTGTGAGGGCGCTGGCTGAGCTCCACTACCAGCAGCAGATACCTGCCGCCCAGCCCGACCCACAGACCGGCTCGGCCAACGGCATGACATCCGGCTCCGCTGCGCCCGAGAGCGGCGGGATTTCCTACAGCTGCACGGTGCGCACGGAGCCGCCGGAGTACACCAACTTGAGCAGCTTCACTCGGGCTGTAATAGGCTCCACGCCCGCACCTGCCGGCGAGAGACAGCCACCTCCACCTACAAGTTACCCGGCGGCCCCACAGCCGTCCCACAACCACATGGACCACCAGCTGCCGGTGGCTGCGCGGCACTCACGGCTACACGCGCTCAAAGAGGAGCCACAGACGGTCCCGGAGATGTCCGGCGAGACCCCACCGCTCTCCCCCATCGACATGGAGTCCCAAGAGCGCATCAAAGCTGAAAGAAAGCGCATGAGGAACAGGGTGGCCGCGTCCAAATGCCGGAAAAGGAAGCTGGAGAGGATCGCCCGACTGGAGGACAGGGTCAAAAACCTAAAGAGCCAAAACACGGAGTTGGTTTCCTCTGCCAACGTCCTGCGGGACGAGCTGGCTCTGCTCAAACAAAAGGTGATGGACCACGTTAACAGCGGCTGCCAGCTCATTTTGACGCAGCAGCTCCAAGCTTACTAGACTTGCCAAGAAAAGAAAAGAAAAAGAACCAAGGGACACTGCTCGGGGACCAAATGCAGCTTAAAGTGGCCCGTTCAGCCTTTCAGGGAAGTCTCAGCGCATTGTTTTTTTTCTCCTCCACCAAAATATCCGCTCAGACTGTATCCACATGGAGGCTGACTGACAAGATACTTGGTATTGGTCAGCAACGGTGAATTATCACAGAGCAGAAGCCATCAAACTTATTGCACAGGCGCACACAGCTCAGATGGAACCTTGGCTCTGCCAGCGCCTCTGATCTGGCTCGTTACATATTTTTGGCATTTTTTTTTTGTGTCTTTGTCATTTATTTCCACCTTAAACTACACAATGAAATCTGTAATCTGTCAAACCAGCTATGGCAAGTGTTCACATCTTATCACTCGACTGTGGCCCACACATATCCTGCATCCTGACTGGAGGATAGATAGGGCTTATGTGGGCTCAAATTGCATAGACACAATGTGAACCGAACCTTTCACTATGTCAAGTAGCAACGTATGCATATAGACATGAGTCAAGCACTGAGTATCCCAGGCACCAACGATTATATGTACAGAACACTAACAACAACAAAAGTTCACACCTTTCCCTAAAGACTCATAGGTGTGTGTTTACTGACAAAACTGCCTTACTTTCTTAATACTTACCTTCAAGCAACTTTGTGATATAGTTGTAACTAATGTTAAACCTCAAGTTAACACTTAGTAATATTTGTACGCAGTATTTTGAGCACTTAACTGTAAATATGAGAAAATAAAAGTGTTGGTCATGCAGCAGGATGTGTGTTGTGGCTTTGTGATCAACGATAAATGAGCCTGGAGGTGAGCGGATAGTCTTGCAGTGTGTTACATGGAGTGTTTGTTGTTGGAGAAACTGGGGCGGACGGGAGACTGAGTCACCAGCTCGCTGAGGCGCACCCGATGGTTGCCGAAGCTACTCGGACGCCCATTGGACAGCGAAGCGTCGGAAGTGAGCCGCAGGCAGCCAAATATGGCAAGAGGTCTCGAGCGAGCGCTGGGACGGGTGGGGGTGTGTATGTGCGCGCGCGCGAGTAATAGTCACCGTCCTCCCACTACAGCTGGTGACTCTTTTACAAGAAACGCCATGAAGCCGAGGCAGATCTGTTTACACACTTGAAGGGAGTGAGTGGAGAAGAGATGCTTTGTAAAGAGGAGGAGGAGGCTTATTTTTTTATTTATTTTCTCAACTGTAATAACTGTCTGTAATATAAATACGTTTCTGTAGAAAAAAAAAGTACAAATGTATACACTTTATACATTTAACCTGAACAGAGGGGCACATGTTAGATTACTTGGAAAGAAATTAAAACAAAATAAAACAAAAAACAGACTCTTTAGCCCAACAGTGACACCAGAAGCTGGTAAATGATTGGACACATGTTCATGCCCAATCATTTACCAGCTGGTAAATGATTGGAGGAGGCAGCTGTCTGGCAGTTTAAAGACCCTACACACAGACTGTAAACCCACACAGGTGCTTTCACTCACTGCTTGATACACCCTGGCCCTACCTGTTATGACAGGACTGTTTCTATGTTTAACTTGAGTCTTGGTACATTGGTTTAGAGAAGCTCCTCATAGATTCCCTCAACTTCAGCCTGACACAAGACTTAATCAGCCATTAAATGAATACACCTGCATATTCTGTCCAGGACTTTTATGACCATTTAAATGCTTGTAATCTTTTATACGTGCCGTATGTCATGTTGTGAACTGGTTATTTACACAACACTTGAGGATTAGATATGTGCTTTTCTGTATCTTTACAGGATGTTTTGATGCGTATCTGACAACGTGAGCAAAGACGAACTCGAGGCAACTCAGACAGGGTTTAGTCTGTTAAGGCATCTTATCCACAAACTCCACAACTGCATCCTGCACTGGATCCCCAGACAGTGTACATAAAATTAAACACTATATTCTACTATGGAACAGAAGTTACAAAATGACGGTTGTCTGCCAGAAGCGACTGGTGGAGTTGATTACTGGAGCCGACTGCCTGCTCTGGTCTCATCCAACAGCTTCTTTTGATCTTACTTGTCTTCCATCTTTCTGTGCAACACAAAATTTTCCAGGTTCTAAACAGTTTTAAGTTCTTGAACACAGAGTTGAGTTCCTAAATTATATCTATCTGGGGGTCGTTCTTGTGTTTGGTTCCTGATAACCCCCATAGTCTGTGCACAGTCCTGTGGCCGGGGGCTCTCAGCTGACGAGCACGCCCTCTTTAGCAGCCATGCGCTGCCGGTGGACGTGGTCCTGCTCTAGTTCTTCATGGCTGGGGTGCCAAAGCCGTGACAGGACGCGTTCCATGTTGAGGGCGTACATGGTGTGGGAGGGCATCACGCCGTGGTGAACCTGCATTAAACGAGTATAAAAGAGGTGAGAAAACCATTTCAATTCTGATAGTTAAATGATGGAAAGGTAGGCTTGGGGAAAAAAAAGAAAGAATCCAGCGTTAAGAGTAAAGAAAGATAAGATAAGATACCTTTATTAGTCCCACGAGTGGGAAATTTCATGTGCTGACATGAAGAGTAAGACATGAAGATATAAACCTTTAAACTTTACATATGCATTTCTGAGGGAAACAGCGTTTTTGTGTAAACACAACTATTCAAAAAAAAAAAAAAATTTAAAAAGCTATGAGTTTTGTCATCTCTAACTGACAGCTTGAAAATTATAAGACAAAAAACGGCAGCAACTGCACACAGTTTCGAAGCCAGAACTTAGAAAAGTTTGGCATTTTTGCTGGAAAAATGAGTTTATATCAATCTTATTACACACTCATTTGTGGACTATTACACAACTTCACAGCATTCTAAGAATCCCACACACACACATTTTCAAGGTGAAAAACTCCATCACATTTAACAGGGTCAAAGGTTGTATTATTTGACCACTTGCCTGGGAATATCACAACTTTTCCTTTGGGCTGTTCCAAGAAAACTCAC
The DNA here is from genome assembly GCF_000239375.1 of Pundamilia nyererei. Taxonomy (NCBI): domain Eukaryota; kingdom Metazoa; phylum Chordata; class Actinopteri; order Cichliformes; family Cichlidae; genus Pundamilia; species Pundamilia nyererei. The sequence continues at coordinate 809,178 of NW_005187516.1, read as the reverse complement.
TGTGAAATATGCTGATGTTGCTAGGACCAGTTGTGCACATTTTCTTACCTGTAAAGCCTCGAGGAGATCAAACATGCTGATTGGAGGGAGAGGTGCAGGAAGACTGTCAGCAGAACAAGCCAGCAAATGAACAGCTTGCTGCTCAGCCTCATCGGGTGACACCTGTGGTGGTGGGCCTGCAGGGAGGGAAGCACTCTGTGGCGGACTTCAAGGAAAAAAGTACACTATTAGTCCATCCTGACAGCAAAAGAAAGCAGCTACTGATACAAACATAAAAACTAAAAAGATTTAATGAAGTTGCACTAATTAGAGGCATACACATTTTTCTGTATCAAATGCATTTTCTTATACTGAGAATTCTCACAGCCTAAAAAAAGCTGGAGTCCCTACCAATCAGCAACACTGTGGTAAGCAGCAAGGCTGTTTTTCAGATAGGGTTGAGGCGTGACGTCATTGCCAAAGGCGTAGGGGAAACGGCTGTCTCGTAATCGATACGCCTTCCTCCGCATGATTACGGCAGTCAGGACATCTTTCAAGTGGTGCTGAAATAAATCAGAGCACTGAGTCAGTGCACAGTCAGACTCAAAATGGCTCCCATTCATTTCTGGGTGCAACAGGTCGCATTAGCTTTTGCATGTAAACTGACTGATAGCTTAGTGTAGTTTAATCCAAGTGATCACTGATAATGGAATCAAGACAGACCTCTCTTACTACATATATATATTCTATATACTTGTTTCATAACTCAACTTTAAAATAATTCAAACAGCTGAGTGAAAAAGACACTGTGCTGGGCAAGGACACAGACTGAGACAGTACAACTGATGTCCCTCCTGCTTTTGGCCACCACACATGGGTAAACATCTCATTAGATTTTGGTGTGACTAAGCGACAAAGCTCTGCTCAGTCTCTGGAGAAAACAAAGCTGTCAGTGCTGCATAATAAATGACGCAGAACATGTTCTTTCTGATCATTTAAACCACTGCACCGATGTTTAAACAATGTCAGACTTAAAAAGCAGAAGAATCACTTGCGTCACACTCTCAGCTTTTATGAGGGTGCACTGAGGCTCAAACAGTCACTCTTCTGTTGAACTGTTAGTATATACCTCAACGGCATAGATCATGGTGCTGATGGCATCTTCTGTGACGTTATCCAAGCCCACCTCAAAGGCGGTCACCATCATGCGAGCCTCCAGTTGGCCCCGTGTGGGCAGCAGCAGAGTGTGGGCGCTGAGACGCAGCTCTTCCTCCTCACTTGCCCCCTCCCTCGGGCTGAATGGCTGGGCGGCGCTCAGAGGATTCTGAGGCTGGAAACGATGCTGAAGGACACACAAGCATCCGAGCGATATTGTCAGTCCACTGTTCAAGCACACAGCTGTTATTTAGAGGTGGCTAACCTTGCAGCTGCAACACTCGGTCGTGATTTTACTTTTTAAGTGTACTGCACACATACACTTTACTTAGGATGGCCACCCAAGTGTATCTGTTGACTCATTTCAGCCTTTTTTTAAAAATGCATTTTGGGTTTTTTTTTAATCATGCCACAGAAAATGAAATCACCCATGGCTGATTTACAGTTGGACCATTCCCCTACTCTTATTTTGAAAGCCTAGGCCCTTTTTGTGTAGTTTCCCTAGCAGCTGGGTTGCTGGTCAGGTTGCTGTTGTGGCAATCCTCAGTGTGGTTCAGCGGCATCTACCTCCACTGTACCCTTAATTATGAATTTTGACACCCCAGTATTCATCGGTCTACTTGGTCTACTACTACTGAATGACCTGTTCTATAAGCACGCCTGAAATATGAGAAACTACTCAGTTCAGAAAAAAGCTTCAAGGGTTACTCCTAGGAGGCTTTCAAGGGGTAAAGAGTTAAATGGGTCTTGTGTTAATAGTCAGATGGACTTAGACTGGTGACAGTCTTTTTTTTCTGCTGTGAACTGAATGGCCCAAGAACCAGAAACTTCAGCGGGAGCAATGGGTCATGTGGCACTATGCTGAGCCCTTTGAGAATGCAAAGCAGAACATGGATTATCATCACTAGTTGCAGACCAACACAGTAGAGATAAAGCTCATCCACAGAGAGACTCAATGGAGCAGCAGCTCAATAAAAGTTTACTGGTTACACTACCTGGCAACTAAAATATTTAGAGAGGAGAACCTTATAAGAAGTATTTTTTCAACAATTCATTAAAGGTGTGTGTGCAACCTCTGTCAAAGAATATAAATTTGTGGGAACAGTTTTAGCAGTATTGTTGCCAACATGAACATATCTAGCCCGTGCGGAGATGAAAATATGAAGGAGGACTTACGTCGAATTTTTGCCTAGAGGAACATTTCTTATTCCCCTTCGGTTTGCCGGGCTTTGAAGCACAGCTACCTTGCCACTGCAATGACCCTGCACCCTCTAGAGGACAAAAAGGACACACAACAAGGTGCATGAAAGACACAAACAGAGATCCCATTTTATTTGGTGAAATAGTCTTGAATTTTAATCTCAACAGCTCCCAAGCCAGTCCTGACAAAAAGGTATGGCTTAATACATGCATAAAATGTCAGCTGTTATAAAATATAGGTTCAGCCACAATTTCAGAGGCATTCAGTTATTATTAAAAAAACTCACCTGGTGTGGAGACGATGATCTGACACCGTGTAAGAATAGCCAGGAGAAAATCATTGTGAACATGGACTGGATGAATGAAGGAAACACAGAATAAGCCATTTTTTTTATTAGTAGTATTATAATTTCTACATTACACATTAGCACAGAGGAGAGCTGTTCTTTGACACTGACCATTCTCCTGTGCCAACAGCCTACGCGCCTCAATGTCAAACTCTTCCTTGCTGATCTTTTGTTTGAACCACAGCTTCAGGTTTGCCCAGTAACTGCAGGGAGGAAACAAGAAGCAAGCACCAACACACACATAACTCAGGTGCATCTACAACACAAAGTGATGCTGGACACAGACAGAAACACACGCATACACAAGCATACACACAAGCACCATCTGCACGTCATTGCATCTCTTTATCGCGTTATTCACGTGCTATTAACTTTTAAAATCACAAATACTCAACAGTGCTGTTCCTGTTTCTTTCTCTCGTCGTCTTTAAGTTAAGTTTCACTTCTCGCCAACTCGGGGTACACTTTTCAAAATATCGTCAAGTTGGATTTACACAAACCCGCCATAACGTTAAAGTTCATACAGCTAATAAAGCTCAAGGTAAATCTCACCTTTCTTACGCATCACCTTCACCACAGACATAAAAAAAATACCAAAGAGATGCTACAGTAATATGTCAACAACGGGGAAAATCCTGCAAAATGTAGCAGAGGATAGCTAGGTGCTAATTGGTCCAAGGCGCAGTTAATTAATGTTAGTCCCCTTTTCATTTCAGTGGCACAGAAATGGGACCAAAACGCAAGACTACGAACAAAGACAAGCACACAAACAACACTTCACTTACTGTTTGACATTATCGCCAATTGCATCCGTTAAATTCTTCTTTGCAATCTCAAGCTCGCTAGCATGAGCCGCCATGACGTTCATAAACGCCTACAATTACGTCATTAATCGGCGACAGTAACATTTTCTTCCCCTAAACCTATAAACTTTATTGTAGAAAATACATTTCACAAAATTAATCTAAAAGAGAGAAAAGCACTTAGCATTTTGTAATGGCTGAAATTAGTTGAATCTAACTAGTTAAATGAAATATATTAAAAAGTCAATAACCAATCAATAAATAAGTTAGGTTAAATAAATATGATGACATGACTAAATTAAATAAATATGATGACTAAGCTAAGATAAATAACATAATCAATCACACAACAAAAAGAAGCGGAAAACACAATGTAAGTAAAACGAATAACTAAACCATGTGGTTTTGTTACAAACAACTGCGCCGCTAGATGGCGGTGTGGTATCATTTTCATATTTGTACACAGATTAGTGAGGTTTGCCTTCAAGGCCTTCTGCCAGACAAGCTCTCTAAAGACGTGGTTAACTTTGATGAAAGCATGTATTTTAACCCTGAGGACAAACTTCTCCCACTGGTGTCCACTTGATGCAGAAGAGCTGAATAAAAGTGCTTTTAATCTTGTAAATTTCATAAGCATAACAAAGAGGTCAAGATGCCCCCCCCCAAATGTTGTGTGTCTTTTACCAAGCAGAATCTTAGCTCTTTGTGTTTAACAGTGAACAGCTTTCATGTCAGAACACAGCATTTGTGTGCTAACACGACTTTAGAGCCTGAGCTGACGTGTATAAAGAATGACTCCAGAGTCAGTTTGCAAGACCAGTGGGAAGAATGTGATCAAAGCCTTCAAAACAAATCACGTAAAGCAGTGTTGCAACCTTTTACGACAAACTTAGAGAAAGGTCACATTGTCTTGTTTTCATGCTCTAGGCTTTTTCAACATTTTGCAGACTAGGTTTTGAGTTTTTATGGGTTTTTTACTTTTTGTTTTTAGCTCCCCTTAGACCAGAAGAAACACTTCTAATGATCACAGAAGTTTCCCTCCAATATGAAGCATGCCTGCCCGCACTTCTCATTATAACCACTAAAATTTCCACTCAATTCAAAAGTCACTCACACCTACAGCTACTTTGGAATGCAACGGCTATAACATCAGCCAGTACACTTCTATGAAGTGATTATTTCTTCTGCTTTCACCAAAAAAATGTAGCTTTAGAGTTACCAGTTGAGGTTAGAAACCTCAATTCTCCACAGTGCTCATCAGAAAGCATTTCCGTGGTTCCATATGTTGTCCTTTACAGATAATATTCCTCCAGAGCAGATTTAGGCCAGGAGGCCCTTTTTGTTTTTCACTCTTTTAACTTTGGCGTAAAAACAGCTGAGTCATCAAATAGATGGTCCTCCTTGCCCCTGCCCCCACATACCCAGGAGGTTCTGAAGCCTTAACCAGGCCATCTGACTCATGTCATTCATCAAAATGAGTGCAATCACTGAACATGTACAGACATACTGTAGGCTATTAGCGGGTCCTCAGTTACGTGACTAACCTGGAGTGTTCAGAGGTCATACTTCTTTACAAAGGATGTGCATTTGATCATCTTAGGCTTTCGCGGCTTTAGCAGAATAAACAAGCCTGCCATGCCAAACGCAAGAACGATGAAAACCATCTGAATTTTTCATTGCTATTAGATGCATTTAACAGACTAAATGTCAGTTAATAAGCAGCTGAAACTCAAGGAGCAAATGTTCTATGGTTCACATGTCCTTTTGTTTGTTATCTCTGGGTTGCATTTGCTGCTTAGTTTGGAGAAAAACCCCTCAGCAAGATAAAGATCATTTTCACAATCTCAGCCTCTGCTTGTTTGCTTCAAAGCTAAACACACTATCACTCTTCTGGAAATTTTAGGACAGACTGGAAACTGTAGCTGTCCACAGCAAAGTGAGCCTTCCCAGATTTCTCCAAACGATGATCCATCTTAAACAAGTGTCTGTTGAGCCCTAAATCAAAAGGGCACTTAGCAACAAACTTAGTTACGGATTTGTTTAGCCATCCCAGTTAGAGCAAAAAATTCATCATGGAGCTTATTTTCAAAGAAAACAGCTCCACATCCTGTCTGCTGAATTGCTGCTGACACTAAGTGAGCTTCTGAGAGCTAATGAGTCACTCTCACGGACATTCCCCCAACAGCAGATGTTTTATAGCAAACAGCAGCGAACTGTCAGGGATCTTCCGAGCCTGAAATCTGTAGACAGTGAACCTTCACTTAGTGACAAGGAGGGCTTTTACCTCTGAAACGTGCAGTGGTTTTCAGAGGACCACACCGTAGCAGCGTTTGCCCATCCCCAGTCTGCTGGCAAGGTATTTTGAGTTGGTGCAGACCTGAGTGTGGTCCTTTCACTGGAGCCAAGGATGTCACCTTCACAGTTCCAGCATGAGGCTTTGCAGGGGTTTGGTTTTTGTGGGTTAATCAGGCATTTCCATGTCCCTGTGAGGCTGTTTAAAATTGTGAGGGTTCAGTGTGTCACCGGCACAAGTTATTGGAAGGCTACACTTGGATCAACCCACACTGGCTGATTTGTGGGGTCTGTTCTCACTGAGGGTTTAGAGGCACATTTATAACAGGAAGGTGGTCCGTTATAATCAGCGTCCTTTTCCTTGGTCAAGCTGGGAAAATTTGTATTGAAATTAATCCAGTAAAGCTTCTCAGGGGGTAGCAGTGGAGGACAGGGATGGACAGGGCGTCTAGATTTTGCATTAAAGCACAAAAAAGTGTTTTAGAGAACAACCATGCTCTAGAAAGGTATCTAAACCTGCTTTCGAACTTGTCAGCAAGCAGTAGGCCTATACTTTGTTAAAATGCTTTGTATATGTCAGTAGGTCACATTTCTGCATGTTTTATTTTATTTATGCGGAGCACCTTTTAAGAAAATTAAAGGAATAGATTGGATTTCTACATCTTGTTTCTCATTCATGATTAGTAAGATCATTGTGCAATCTGCCAATTTTGTCTACGCTTGATTATGATGATGTTGCTTCTCTATTCAAGTTGAAGCCTCTTGATTCTGTGTACTACCGTAAATTACGATTCATTACAGGTGATTGTTTTCTTGGTCACCATCGTATCTTATATGAGAGAACAAAATGTGATAATGTACAGTAAATCGAAGACAGCAGCATTGTATGATATTTATTTACAAGGCTCTTTGCTGCAAAGATTGCCTGCTTATCTCCTTGACTGAATTTAAACGGAGCTCTTACAATGTCAGGCCGTGGGACATTTTAAACATTAGCTGTACCTGTTGTTCACACTGAAATTGGAAAAACTGGATTGAAATATTTCTCCACCTACAAACGGAACAAACTACCAAAATGTTATGAAGCTACTCTTGTGCATTTTTTAAAATTGTGTACATGTACCTGTTTGTCTAACTTTTTGTATGTGTTTTATTTTGTTCACAGGTCTGTCTTGAAAAATAGATCTCAATCTCAATGAGGCTAAATGTTTAAATGAAGGATTTAATAAGCATTTATATATTTTCAGACCTGTGACAGATTAAAGCCCTTGGCCTCTAATTTTCACGTTTATTTGCTTTTTTGCTAGCTCTTAGCTTACTTGAGCACAGAAACGGTTATACAGAAGACAAATTCTCTTAAAATCAGAAGAATCCTCAAACAATAAAACTAAAATCAGCTTTAATAGCTTTGCACTTTTTTTCTCATCTTTTCAGCTGCGTGGAATCAGTGTTATGGGGGTAGTTTCCAGAACTACTCAACTTCTCATTTTAGAAGTAAAAAAAAGGGGGTATATCACATTAATCTCTAAGCTTTGGATCCACTTGCTTTGCTTTTATAACTCTTGATCCTGACTGGAAGTGTTTTCCAGTTTTATGGCAAAGTAAGCTAAACGCCAGGTGGCCGAAGTTTCAGATTTATTAGAGACACATGAGAGTTGTACCGTTAATCTCAATTTTACTGTTTGCAAGATATTCTGATGTAATTAAATTCAGTCTTCTAAACTAACATCGACATGCATGCAGGCAAACTCTCAGGAAACAGAGGTTTTGACGGTTATGATGAGACAGATTTATAGACATAAAGGCATTAAGAGCACTCTTTTGGACTGTCAAAGGGAGAACACAATGGTTGAAAAAGAAAGAAAAAGGATTCATGTGTTCCATGTGATCAAAGTTGTGCGCCTGGCGTTGATGACTTTGCTTGAAACCAGTCATCCACGGACACCACTTGAAGAGTGTGATGGTCTGGCTCATCAACACAAAGCCGACAGGGCCAGAAAGATTTAAGACAACTCTTATTAGTGTCAAATTCAAAGTGTTGCAAACTGGTCCAGGAATTCGCTGGAACTTTTGGATTTTGCATATCCTTCTTCTATTAAGTGTCATAGCACTTGTTTGAATCAGCCGTGGAAAACAACTTTCAACCAGCAAGACAGAACAGGACTAATAATTAATAAGTCAAGTAAACTTATTGAGTTGGTGAACAGATAAACCAGCCTATGAAAAGAGCTCTTTTGAAACCACTTGAACAAGAATGTCCCCTGAAGTGAACCCTAAATGTTCCCATTTAGTGACTGTTGGTTGTGTAATATTGTTCTGCCAAGCATCGTGACTCATCGGCTTTTATTGCTGTTTAATTTTAAGATTGTAATGCCATTTTTTTTTATTAGCGGCTGCTTTTTTACATGTCCATAAACATGTTTCCATGTCCAGCTGGGTTTGACCCGTGTTCCTGGTTCATATTTCATGCTTTATAAAAGTTTTTAAAGACATGGGTGTGAAGGCCATTGTGGTGGGTGAGCACAACATGTGAGCCTATTTTCAGATCCGAGACTACAGGCTGCTTGGCTTTAATGTGTTGTTGTGGATACAACAACTGGCTATTTCTTCAAATGCATCCCCATCATTTTACATCCCTGCAACCCCCTCCTCAGGGATGGTTTTCCTTAAAAGGATGCTGCTCTCCATCTTTACCAGTGATTACAGGGTGCAGGGACTGGTGTCTTTGTTGAGGAGAGATTTTTTTAAATTACAAAAACATACAGTTCAAGCACTTTTGTGTGGAAAGAATGTACATTTCTCTGTGTTTGAAAAAAAAAAAAAAGGTCGTGCGGGTAGGGGGCTGGTTGGGTGGCTGGAAAAAATAACTTGGAAATTTGGACCCATTCCATCCCAGTTCATCTCCTCCTCCCCTTCCTTCCCTCTATTTCTCTCTCCATCTCTGTCTGGCTTTCAGAAATGTGTTTCTCGTTGTCTGTCCCCATGCCTATAACTTTCAACACGCTCGGCTGGCATATTCTTCATGCTCGAAAACCACTCAAAACAAAACGGAAATCCATCTTTTTTATTCCCCCTCCCAACAATGATTGTATTTCACAGAGTCATACTCAAGTTTAATCAACAGCCAAATGAGAAAAACATATAAAACAAATTTCCATACGTCTAAGCACACTTGGAGAATGATTGTCACGTACAGTGCAGGAAATTAGTCCTATTTTCTTCAGGATCATTTACTATTTCCCTCAGGACACCTGGCCCCTTTCACTGTAATGATAACTTAATTATACACATAAATTATCCTTTCTGGTCTTCTGCACTCAAAGTACTTTAACATGCAGTATAGAGGTCATTTTAAGTGTAGGGATTAAAAATAAAATCGCCACTCTTTCCATGTAATCAAATGTATAAACTCCAACTCATTAATGTGTTGCTCTTTCACATCTGGAAGTGAATACAGAGCCCAGATAAATCTATAACGTAGTAACAAAATATCTTTTCCAGCTACCAGCAACTATAGGAAGTTAAATGCCGTATACGTGTGTTTCCTCCAGACGTTTATGTTGGCGAGGTAGGACGAGCTGCATTAAGAGCCTGCGATGCTAACCGTGGGAATGAAATCACAGCCGCTGAAGTTCCTTTATGATGTGGCTTCTCTGCCCCATGAAGTTATATACTAATAAGAAAACATTGTGGTTTCTTAATCAGAGAGACAGCTACCATTATTTTAGTGAAAAACGTAGGCATATACTCTTAATTCACCTTCTCGGTCATACACATTAGGTGGTTAAAGGAGCAGTATGGCTTCCTATGAGCAGTCTTATAGGAATATGGTAAATCCATCTATGTTTGAGTCAGCTATGATATCAAAAGGAGAACAAGCAGAATCTGTGTCTTTTATAGCAGAGAGTTCAGGTCACTGTCTGACGATTGGTAAACTCCATCTTCAAGCTGGGCTCAATGTAGATGGAGTCAAGTTTGCCCTGGCCTACATAGCTGCCCCTTGACCAGCCTGGCTTATGCATTCTTCTCAATCTATGGGCCTGATCATCATGCGGACAGACTTCATTGAGTAGAAACCTCCGCCATAGTCGGCCCAGAAGATACCATCTTGGTATTTGCTACGGTAGACGCCTCCGTTGTACCAGACACCGTTGAGATTGGTTTGGCCACATCCGTTGTACCACCAGCCTCCTTTATGGAAATGGGCACAATTACCTGCGAATGGGAAACAGAAGAATTGGTTATCGTATTGGTTATTCTTCTCAGTGAGGTAATTGGCACTGCCCTAGAAAACATTACTATAATTTTTAAAAAATTATAAGTTTTTTTTCCCTTTTTATTCTGTTTTTGTCCTTTTGTTATCTTGAGATTAGCATTCTTTGTTGTGTATACACATATAACATAACATTGTATTGTATTGTGTTATCTTTTACGTCTGCTAATAATGATGGACAGAAAAAGTATTTCTAGCGATGGAACCCAGTCTTTATTTTTTCTATCAAGTGAGAAAAATTGACTGTAATAGTAAAGCTTTACTGAAAGCGACAAATGGAGGACACCACGTGCTCATACAGTAGCCATGCCTTAAATCACACATTGCTTTCTAGTCTATTTTACAGTAATTGGAACCATATTTATGAAATTAGCATCTTGCTGTGATAAACAATATTTGAAACAAAGTATTGAGACCATAAACTAAATTAGGTGAAAATGTTTACTGAGGTAACTTTGTAAACTTGTAATCAGCTGCATTGCCCCCAATTAGAAAGACTGCAAGTGTAAAGTACAGTTTTTTAGACCCATCCCATCTTTTACATATACCACTATGCACTGATATGAACAAACTTGGCCTCGTGTCACATTGTGTTCCCTTTTGAATCTGTTAGTCAATTCTGATATGTTTTGACCAATCAAGAAGGACCACTTAGACTGCAGATTCCAATAATTTAATGGTCTCAATTTTTCAAAGAGAAAATGTATATTTCAACACTTCAGAGAAGACTATGTGTGACAATCATACAGTATTGTTTACCTGAGAAAGCATCTTTGTCTCGATCCAGAGTAGTGAACTGTTTGCCGTTGTGGCTGCTCAGAGAATCCCCAGCATTGCCCTGGTAGGTGCCCAGCCTCAGGCGGTAGCCTTCGCTCTCTGGCTCCAAGTGGAAGCTGCTGTACTGAGCGTAAACCTTCTTGCCCATCCAGTCCTCCAGCTCCACTAGCAGCTTGTAGTCCCCCTGCCTTCCGAGGCCGTAGATGCCTTCTAGGCCGAGCCAGTACTCTCCGTCTATGTTGCCAAAGCCGCTCTGAGTCAAAGGAAGATTAAAAGGAAAGTTACAAAAAAGATCACAGAAAACAATGTACACTGTTTGTTCTGCGGTTACCCGTGGAGTTTAGAAACATGAGGATTATTTAGGAAAATAAAAAGGAGTTGTGGGCGATGATGAGTGACTGTCAGGGGAACAAATGAGAAAGGTCTTTCTCATGACATGATTCTGCAGAAAAGTGAAAATTAAAAAGGAAAAAAAAAATACATTGAGATATACGGATACCATCCTGCCCTTTGAAATTCCTGAGGAAGACATGCTGTAGAGTTTATGCTGGAAAAGCCATCTGTCTTCAAAATTCTCCTTCATTGCTCCTACCCCACAGCAACGATCTCTTGGATCATTGCTAATAGTGAAACTGGCCTGGCCACTTGTGTTGAAAAACCACCAGCCATCTATGTCTGGCTACATGCCGCCAGAACACTTCACTTGGTAAAAGAGGTTGAGGTTTGTGATTGCGGATTAGTTCGGGGAGCCAGCAAATGATAAATGATGTAGGCTTTGAGTTTGAGGCCTCCTCTGTGGTGTGTGTATGTGTGTGTGGCTTTGTGGGAGAGTACAGAGGTAAATCAGTGTTGGAAATTGCAATTTAGACTCCAGCCTTGACCTGGTTGAATGGAACTCCGGATTGCAGAGGCTGCCAGCAATGATGTACTCAATCTCAGTCTCACTGTGCTTTGATGTGGTGTAGTACTAACCATCCACCCAGGAAGGTGCTGTAGTAGAAGCAGTTTGGAAACATACCTTCCTAGTGTTCCTAGTGGGACAGCTAATGTTTCATAATGGGAAAATAAAAAAGGATCTCCAACAAATGGTGCTGCTGACAGGGTATTATACCTTACAGTAAGTGAATACATGAAGATTCAGGCTCAGGGAATTGTTTCAAACACCCCAGTGGTTCCTCTAGATGGAACGTATAACAGCACATTGTTATCTCTGGATAGGCCAAGTATTTATTTGACAGCACTTTTAAAAGAAGAAAAGAGGGGGAAAGAGATGGGGCAGAGGAAGTGCAATTGTCATCACCTTGTAGTTTTCCCAGTTCCTGAAGAAGTTAACTGAACCATCCCTTCTGCTCTGGATGACAGTCCAGCCGCCGTTGTCTATGTCCTGTTCACACCAGGCCTGCACTGGCCTCTCAGCTTCATCTGGTCTGATTAGGTACATGCCACTAGTGCTGTAGCCAGCCTCCTGTGCTGCAAGACAGTCTCTGAATGGGCCTGAGGGAAAAGAGAATAAGAGAAGATACAGTTGATAAAAGTAAGAGAGAACTAAAAAATCTAGCTCTATCAAGAAAGTAGAGAGCTGGACAAACATTCTACATTTTTGTAGGAAAAAATCATCAGATTTACTAAAAACACATTTGTATATGCTTATAAAAATCAAAGAGCTGAGACAAAAATCTGAAGGTGAGGTTTGTTAGGCTTTTTGAATTGTTAAGGAAACGGATGCTAGGCTAGTTAGCTTTTACCAGTACTGTTTGCGATTCAGCCAGTAACTTATTTATGCTACATAAGAAACTGAATTGGACTTTAGAGCATTCAGTTCTTTTTTTCAATGCACAAAATTAGTAATAAATAAAACAAAAACAAAACAAAACCCAAAAGAAATCAAATATGCTTCAGCTTAGATTAACAAACTATCCTCAAGTTAGCCTAACCTAGCTAAGATGTAGTTAGCGTGGACTACTTTTTGTATAGACCAAAAGTAGCACTCCCTTAATCCATGCTGTCAGTAAAAACTGTTCCGTTGAGTTTATGAATACTGAATACAACATGATGCTCATTTTGTAAGTATGGCCCTGTTTGATATTGGCAAGATTGCAAAGTGTAAATGCTCAGCTTGAGGCTTTAAAAGGACTTCACAAATCACTGGGTAACATTGCAGGCTTCTCTCTTTTTTTATCCTGTTTTGTAGGTAAGTGGTTTCAAATGTTACATTTTCATAAAGCACACTTCTCTAGAGAACAAAAGGTCAATTTTGACCAAACCTATCATCCGACCGCAATTGGGTTTCATAGGGCAGATTAAATTAGAGCACTGAGACAACGAGTTTACATTACAAGCAACGAAATGTCTGACAGAAAATGAAATATATCAGGAAAAAACAGTAAACACGAAAAAAAAAAAGTCACACAAGCACGCAGAGTAATATAAAACACATGTATTGTAGGTCTGCAAAGTTAAATACAGAGCAGTAGAAGAAAATTGGCCTATTAAGTCACTTTAATAAGAAATAACTTTCCCTCATTTGAAGTAATAAAAAAGTAGATATCTTATTAACCTTTCTTTAATAATGTCTGCCCTTTCTCAAGCTAATTTAACATTGTAAATTTTTTCATTGTTGGCAGGTGTAGAAGTGAGTTTACAGAAAGGATGAGGAAGTTGCTCACATTATGATAATAAGGTAAAGGTATAGTCCATTCACTTATATAACAGAATTACCTCTACTTTGTGGTTTGGACGGCGCCTGTAATGCCAGCCTGAGTTTTGTCTGCACTTCACATGCAGTTGCAGTTTTATGAAGGATCTTTTGCACACAGCTGCACTGAAGTTCAACACACTGTATTATTCTTGGGTGAAGGTAATTGAACTATCTGAGGGAGATCTGTTGATGAGCAAAATCTCACTGCTTAGGACTTTCTTTGTTCTACTTTAGGTTGCATGCCTCTATTCAGACATTAGCACATTTTTATTTCCATCCTGGTTTGTGTTCCTTCTGTTGAGGTGCAAGCTGAATTTACAAAATCTTTAACCTTTAGATGTTGGGACACTGGCCCACCTGCAGCTGTGTTCAAAATTTGGATTATTATTTTGTTGTGGTTGGCCTGTGAAGGCTGCTCTACATTTTACCATGACTGTGTTGGATATTTGGGACTGAAGCAGGGATTAGATGAATGGATTTGTGGATGGATGAGTAACTCTCTAACCTTCTGCGCTGAAGTTTCTCTGTGGAGGTTTCTGGGCTTCCAGGGTACCGCTTGTGGGTGACGGACCAGAACGAGAGCCTCGTTCCCGTGCGAACCTCTGAATTTCGTTGGTGAAACGTGGCACATTGACTGGAATGTTCTCAGGCACCACCTGCACCAGTGGAGGTCCAAGAGGCGGATGCTCATGCCTACGACTATACACCTGCATACAGCGCTCTTCCAGTGCTCCTATAACCACTGACTGGTTATTCACTATTGCTGACAGGGCTGCATATTTGGCCTCCAGTTCCCTGTAACGGGATGCCAGGCGCAGCGACTCGGTGGTGGCGTTGAGGATGCGTGTCTCCAGCTGAGCCAGCTCCAGCGAGTTGTCCCTCTTCCGGATGATCTCATGAAGCAGCTGCATGTAGAGCTGGGTCACTCGGGAGTTCATGTTTCTGCTCTCTTTCCTCAGCAGCTTCATCTCATTCACCAAGTTGCCATCGACGTCCACCACCAGCTTCAAAGTTTCCATCTCCCGACGCTGCTTAGACAGCAGGTCGCGCACCGAGGCCACATCCAGGCGTGTCACTCGATCCTTGTCGGTTGAATAACCACGGGTGGCACAGATGGGGCCTGTGATCTTCTGCTCGGGGACCAGAAAGGTGTAAGAGCACTTTTTGTTTTCTCCATTGGCCTCTGGGGCCCTTCTTATCCGGGAGAGGATGGGGTTCTTGGTAAAGGCTTGACTGTTGCTCCAGAGGGACAGACCAAGCAGAATAAATACGGTCCACATTCCAGGTCCCATGGTGTTTCCTCTATGCGTTATCAAAAAAACATACAGATCTATGAAAAGGAAAGAGAAACGCATTGCATACATAAGGAATTAGGTTGGTGTTATTCTAGAGTTTTCCATGAAAACACCATATTTGACCTGCAGCTCCTTGCAAATTCCCTGCCACAGATCTGGACATCAGTGGGTGCCTGCTTCTAAAAGGACTTTGGTAGCATCAAAATAAACTGACTCCGCTAGAGTTGGTTCAGATATTTATCTTTATCACTCATCTCTTTCCATTTGATCATCTTTCTAACAGGCAGACTACAGGAAAACTAAGGTTTTGCAAAGGCTCTCTTTTCTCCTTTGAATCTGTTTAATCCAGTGCGGCTGCAAAACTTAGTCAAAAAGCACCAATACCTAAATAGTTTTTACAAAAGTGAAAATTGAGATACACCTGTTTTCACGTACTAAGCTGTTTGTTCATCAGCAGGAATCTGTGTATTTAAAATCTCCTATTCTAAATACATTCCCCTCGTGGGTTCTCTTTCTTACCACATTTGTATCAGGTGTCTGGGCGGGTGTGAACAAGTGCTGAGATCTGTTTTTAATATTTCAGTAGACCTCATGGCTCAGACCTTCTGCAAATCTCCCCTATAGTCTTTCACCATACCAGCACCAGCTTATGTGGATAAAACAGAGGAATCTGACAAAAGATTTAACTCCAAGTGAAAAAATTAAATTAAATTAAAATATACTTGAGAGAAAACTGTGTTACTGTGGTCATGGAGGATGCTGAATGTGCTATCTTATAGGGAAGCATCCAGTGGCAGTCTGTGTTTCATGAGGTGCAGACATTTTTAGTCCGGTAATGAGCAAAGAAAGCAGCAGGTGGTAGTCATTGGGCTTCTCTGACTCACTTTAACTTCTGCCTGGCTGCTAGAAAGCAGATACATTTGAGTTTTGGTGACAAATAAAATAAATTGGCGTGTTTGATGAAGAGCAGAGTTTAAAAAAAAGGGGGGGGGATTCCTGGGTTATGAGTAATGTTTTCTGGAGTCTATTTTTGGGAAGAAAGCTGGTTTTTTGATCTTATTGGTTTTGACAGCGCAACGAAAAGAAGCAGGGGTGGGCGCATGCTAAGTGAAAGATCCCTCCTTCTCATATTCAGTAACATGGCTTGGCTCTGGAAGTGGAGCAATAACGGCGAGCCAGCGTCAGGCTGACTTTGGCAGTCAAGCCAAATCCAACCAGAAGGCAGTCTGGTGGATGAGTTGAAGCTGAACCTTCAGCTGACACTTCTGACAGGCGCATGATATGAACTGCATCACGCTGATGCTCTGAAACACATCTGCTGAGGATTTTTGCAGATGCCCACGAAGGCAGAAATTAATGATCGCGAGGCAGAGACAGCAGGGGCATTGAATCATTTCTGTGGCCTTAACTTGATGTTTAGTTGCATTGAAGAGCCCTGACCACAGTAAACGGGACCGATCCCAGAGCATTACCTAAGCTCAGAATGCTCCCGTAGCAGAATAGTACCCTTTTATCATCCTTGCAGGGAAAAAAACATGCTCGCCTCAAGGGAAAGTTTTTTGTGTTCTCATGAAGCACAAAGACTCATTGATAGAAGTAAAGCTTTGGCTTGTTTTAGCTTTTACATATGGAACTAGCTTCTGTTTATTTGGTATAGATCACAAACCATATGATAGGAAAGGAAAAGGCGCTTTAATGAAAGTGGCCCATGTGTCGGGCTTCAAAAACACCTTGGCACAGGCAGTCAGTTATTATTACTCAGAGAGTGCATTTTTCCTGTCTTTCTGTAGTCACCGGTCATCCCTCCCTTCAATAGCTAAGGCTCAGCAATTGGCCCATCTGTATGTCTCCAACGCCACAATATGAATCTCACAGGCTCTGGTCTGACAGGAGTGACAGTGTTTACATAGAGGCTCCTCAGCCGCAGCTGTGAATCTCATCTGCAGTTATTACCACCAGGTTTCTCTCTGTCGTTCACACCCTGCTGGTCTTCATCAACTCGGCCACAGCATTCATTTTTCTCTCCCTCTTTTTTTCACTTATTAAAAGGGTATTTTCACCTTGACGTTCTTTGGTCAGAGCCAGACCTGACCAGATCCAGCCACCTCATCTATATTAATATAGTCCTTTGCAACCAGACAGGTCAAACTTTGCGGTGGCTGGTTTTCCCCAGTGGAGAAGGGAACTAGGAGGACTCTGCCAAATGGCCCACTAACTCTAAGTGGCACCACTGTGTGCTGGTAAGCTCCTCGATTAAAGGATTTTCTTTTATATATCTGCGAACACAGCGTACGAGTCCCTACGGTCCCATCAAACTGGTTATACCAACATACAGAATATATTATTGCAAATCACATATCCCTCCTTTTTATCCCACTCAAACTTTGTTGTGGCTTTTGCTCGGAGCCAGCAGATTTCTTTCAGGATTAGACCACAAGTTATTCCGACGGTGCCACTGATTAAGTCTGTCTGCTAAAGAGACAACATTAAACATGAGCATTAAACATGGTGAATGGGGCCAAGTGGTTCACATCAGACATATTTCCTTTAGGTGATTAACAGTCCTTCCACGGATCCTTCTAAAGCCATCAGAAGAAGGTTTATACTCAGTACATTGCATTTAGATCTGTGTTTTGCATTCATCAAAGATCTACAGATTCAATAATGCGCATATAGTTCAAAAATATACATACTGTCACATCAGTTTCTGAAACTTCACATGCCACTCTGAGCTCTTAAAACAGGCAAAAGTCTAACCTGTGTCAGTGAGATCAATCAGTGGTCCAAGAGCTGCAGGTAGAACCCAGCTCGGTGTCTCACGCGTGCCTCCTCTGCTGGTTCTCCATTCCCATCTCCTCACTCCCAGTCTCCCTCTGACTTTGTTCTCATTGAGATTAACGGCCTGCACACTATGCTATGGCACCAGCAGAAATTGTCAACTGGAAGAGGACACTGGAGGGTGGTCCATATACAGAACGAGAGGGGCTGATGGTGTGATTTTTTTTTCCTCCTGTAGTCTGAGTAGAGGCTTTGGCCCTGCCTTCCTCCTCTGATGTCAGTTTGGGTAAAAGACTCCTCCTAATATAAAGTTTCACCACAAAGTGATGAATGCACTTGGCTGTGAGTCAGTTACTGGTGAAGGCACATGCAAAAAACAATCTTTCTGCCATCTTTTAAATCCTAACAAGATCTGGTTTGCAGGGTTAGTCAGTCTCCTACACACGCAACATGCCAGTCAGGCTTGAAAGCTGATGGACTTTTTCCTTTTCTCCCTCTCACTCACATATTCATCTGTCAGTTTCATTCACCTAACTACTTCTCACAGTCTGCTTACTCCACGCAAATCTGTTTCCTATCAACTCGAATCTAATGACTGAGTGATTCTGGCGATCCAGTAGCTCTAGCATAATAATACGAGGTCTGTTTTTTGGATGTGAGTGCTTCTCTTATGTTTACTCCCTATATGGGATGTGTGTTCCTCCAGAGGCAATCCAAGAGCTATTGGCAGCTGTGCTTATTTGGTATGAGGATAATATGCACAGGGCTTTTCAAACAAAAAAGAACGCCCCTCAGCTAAATGTTTTGGACCGGAGAGGAAGCACAGGCTTTGAAGCATGGGGATTCTCTGTGTGGGGAGGCATACTTCAGCATGTGGGAGGACAGTATTGTTTCTGAGTAATCAAGACAGGATTCATATTGTAGAAATGTGTCTGTGTAGAAGTGTGTGGGTGCTCGTGTGTGACGCACACATGTGTGAGGGCATATGTTTGTTTGTGCGTGATCGACATAGTGAGTCTCACTGCAGTGGGTGAAACTGAAAAATTACAGCAAACAGGAATGAAAAATCTTTCTTTTTAAAAATGTTTTAGAAATCTGAAAATCTGAAAAGGAAAAAGCTTTTTTAATAAAATAATGTAAATCTTTAATTTGTAAATAAATTGTTTTAGCCTTGGTAATACCAGATTTCTGAGTAAGTAAAATCATATCAATGAATAAAACTAACAAATTCTAAATTTGTTCATTATTTTGAAATAATTTTGCAGTAAGTCTGAAGACGTCAAAGTGACTTTACTACTTTTCAAAATAAAAAGAATTATTCAAATATATTATGAAAACAGACATTACTCTTTGAGCAAAATGCTCCTCATAATTTTCCCGTTTCTCTGAGTTAACATGATGTTTTACTACAGACTCCACAGTGGTTACCAAACTTTTTCTAACACGTGCCATTTCAGAAGCTGAAAAAATGTCCTGCAGAATCAATAATTTAAGACCCATATTCCATTATTATTATCAACCTTTAACAATAAAACATGGCAAGCATAATAACATCTGCAAACTCTTTTAAACTCTAAACAAATCACCTGGTCTTCCATGCTCCACTTGAAGTGGCTCACTGCTCAAATTTCTGAAAACCAAGTATATGTAAAGTGTATATTCTGGAGGCACATAATGGAGTTTGATCCTTTGTATCTGTGGATAATTTCTGTGAAAGTTCACTTTGAACTTTGAGACTTAAGCTGTCACTGTGGTAAAAAAAAAAAATCCACCCCTCTCTGTGAGCCCCTCCTTGTGGCCGAACTACTCTACTACCACCCAGTTTCACCTTCGCAAATACCATAGTTGTACCAGTTTATTCTGAATGAAGATATGAAGATGCATGAAAACAGATAAAAACAAAAACACAATAACAAAAATCCCAGATAAACTAAAAGAATGTATTTCTTAATCTGCGGAGTAAAAGAACTGACAGACTCCACAAAAATATCCATATTTTTATCAGAATTAGTAACTGGTTTATGTGTTTGTGTGTAAGCATATGCTTTCTGGCTATGTAAATGTGGGAGGCCAAAAAGTAATAGATAGCTATTTTATATTATTTACATGTTCATATTCCTATTCAGCAAGAAACATGAGAGGCACTTTGGGTTGCCCCAAGACCGAAAGAAGGTAAGGGGGAAATACTGGTCTAGTGGAAAGTTGGTGAATACATATGCGATGAAATCAAAGGGATATTTATTTTTTGTATTTTTTAGGACCCAGTCCACTGTAATCGTAACACTTAAAGTCACCATCCAAGTCTCACTATTTAGAATCTATGCAATACCTCCAAAGACACTTCTCTAAGCTTGTAATTGATACAGCGTTTAATCCCCTACAATCACAGACACTGCGCCAAGCCCTCGGTGACGTCATGCGGCTTGACCAATCACAAGCTGGACATTGACAGTTGACACTTGTGGTTTGACGTCTGGCGAAAAACTGTAGCGACTTTAATCTAAACAGAGGAGCGTTTGATTAGCTGTCATTCGTTTAAGGGGAAGGAAATGAATAAATAATCAGAGTAACATGGTTTAAAAAGCAGGTGAACGAAGTGTTGTTGTTACTTTTTTCATTTTTCCTGCGGACTTCTCACTTTCAAGCATGGTGAGTTTGACCCCATTCCCTTTCATGTAATGTCGCCAGGGTTTTATTTTCGTGCACATCGACTCTGTGACAAGCACTCGGCTGTTGTGTAGAGCCGTAGAAGCAACAGTTGTTATTGTCCACTTTGCCCTCCAGAAAGCGGTGGGGTCGAGGCGATTTAAACAGGCTTTGCTCGTGAGCGGAGACTCATCTGTGGCGGATAAAATTAGACTAAGGTTAGAGATCCGTGTCTCTGTAGATCCGCTGAGGCCTGAGGAAGACCACACAGACAACTGGAGGGTCTATGTAAGCTTAAATGCCATTAGAATAAACTAAAACCTCTTAATATGACATTTACATCACAGAATTATGACATATAATAAAACTTGCGCTGTTGTATTTTGGCCAGATCACATGGAATATTATGTAAAGTTTTCCCTCTAATTTGAGTCGAGTGAGCATATGAGCATATACTTCTTCTGTACTAGTGTGTGTGTGATTATTGTGATACATGGTGATGTTCTTGCAGGATGCGGAGGGCCCCCCGACGCTTTGTGACCTCTGCTTGGCTCAGGTGTGCCAGAGCTTGAGCTCTCTGTGCAGCATGCGAGCAGACGGCTCCATGAGCCTCATCTGGGCCCCGGTCTTCCCGCAGGAGACTGCTGACCAGCTTCTGAATCACATGGCAGCTAAAGGTAGGTCAGAAAATAAAACAGCTCTGCAAACATCAATTTTCTACCGCTACTGAGTGGTCGCAGTTGTTTGGCAAACTGAAGGAAAGAAAAATTATTCCAAAGCATTGAAGGTGAAATGATTTATTAGTTCGCAGTAAACAGAGGTTTCAGTTTGTCATATTGCAAGAGTAGGAAAGGTATATTCCACAAACATAAATATGGCTTAACCGATGCTTCTTTTTCCTACAATATCCCTATGTTTGTTTCTTCCCATAAGAGATACTGAATGACACAACTGTTGGGATTTTCCGAAGCTGCAAAGAACTCCGTCTGCGCCGAGCCTCCATTCAGAGCTGCCCACTGTCTGCAGAAGCTTTCCGCCTGGCTCTTTGCCCTCACCGGCTCCTGGAACTAGATGCCTCCTGGGTCTCTGGTGGTCTTACTGGGGCTGACATTGTCTCAGGCTTGGCCTCCAACCCAGAATGCAGATCCAGCCTGCAGAGGTTGTCCCTCAACGGTTTACGTCTGGACTGGGAGTCTTTAGAGGCAAATGGTGGGATCCATGTTGGCTTCAGCTCCTTGCGGGGCCTTAGAATGTTAAACCTTGCCAACACAGACCTAAATGATGCTGCCCTTGAGGATATCTGCAATCTCCCTCACCTGGAGACGCTGGATATTTCTTGCAGTGCTATCTCTAAGCTCACTGCACTTCTTGAGTGCAAAAACACCCTGAGATCCCTTATTGCCCACAGGCAGCGGCACCTGGATATGTCCCCTGCCCAGCTGCTCTTTCTCTTTAGCCAGCTTCATGCTCTCAAGCATCTGGACTTTTCAGAGGACCACTTCTCTGTAGATGACAGCGATGGAAGAGATGGAGATGAGACAGTGCGGCAGCTTCTGGAGGGGAGTCCCCAGGTCCTCCCATCACTAGTTTCTTTAGATATCTCTGGTCGGAAGAGAATCAGTGAAGCTGCAATCAGAAGCTTTGTGGAATCCAGAAGTGGACTGGTCTTTTTGGGCCTGCTAGCCACTGGGGTTAGCTCCTGTGACTTCTTTTCTACACAGAAAAGCCTAAAAGTAAGAATCTTTTACTACCCAGGGAAAGCAATGGTAGAAATACAAGCCTGATTACTGCACAAGCTTCTCATTTATTTTTGACTTGAGGCTCTGTTTGTACTCTTTCTGAATTTTCCCACTGCATTTCCTCTCTCTGTAATGCTGCTGAATGTCTGTCCAGGTAACAGGAGAGGCTGATGAGAACCAGGTGTGTGAGGCACTCAGAAGGTACAGAGACCGCGAGTGTTTCATACGAGAGGCCCTTGTCCATCTCTACAGTCTAACCACTGACACTGACAAACCACAGCCAGACGTGCTGAAGGTGTTGTGGTCTGCATTGCTTCCTGACATGTCTTTAGTAAACCTGTGGAATGATTTGTTTGATTGGGTGGTAACAGAAAATCAGTTGGCTATTTTGTTCAGTTTAGGAGAAGCAAAAACTTACCATAAGTAAGATTTTACTGTAGTATCTCCCTTTGTTCTCCATTGTATGAGATCTTTTCCCTTGTTCATTAATTTCTTTTTTAAAAACAGTACTGTCACTGAAACTAGCATTTCCTTTTTTTTAACTAAGACCTTGCCAAGAGAAACAGCAAATGCAGAGACCAATGCAAACATCCACACCATATCTCAAAGTACTAAAACATGATTTATTAAAATGAAGAAAAAAGTAATATAAATAATCCTTTTTTCTCAAAAATCTTTGGTTCTTTGGTGTTTTAAACCACTTTCCTAATTTACAGCTTTAATGTCCTGTGAATTGTGGATATTGAAGAGAAGAGGTGGTGAGGCAGTTTAAATTACAGCTTTGATGTTAAATAGTACAGTCCAACTGTACAGATGAATTGGTTGAATAGAGCTGAGAATTGAACAAAAGAACATATTGGATATTGCTTTCATTACTTTTTCGAAAACATATGCTTGTGTAATAATGATCTACAAAATGATTTCCAAATGAGGTACAGTACCACAGAGAGTACTTCTGCAAGATCCTTAAGTATAGCAAGATTAGCACAACTGCTAACACTGACCTAAAAAAAAAACCTGAATCAAAGAATTGGGTACAAAGTTATATCATTAATATAAAAATTAGCTAATTGTATGTAAGCTATTTAAATTTTTTTGCTAAACCAAAGCGATAAAGAGTTGGAATGTAGGAGCTAGCTAAAATTTTTAGTAAATATCTGTATAATATTTTGGTGAAGTGTTACAGTTAAACTATATGCTAACGTGGTTGAGTAAAATAAATTAGCTACATGAAATTCTTAATGCAAAGTTATGAAGTATTTAAATATGGCTAGCAGTTATATTCGTAGCATAGTGTGTAGCTAGCTGCGATTAGCCACTTGTGTTAGCTAGTATTAGCTATTTATTTATAATTTTAGAGCTAGCTAAAGTTATGAATAAAAATTAATAAATAGTTTTGAAAAAAGTAACAGGTAAACTGTAGTTAAGATTATGAATTGAAAGTTTAAATTACAATGTAAAAGTATGGATTAATAGTTAATATTTTTAGCTATCAGTATATTAACTGGTAGCTTAAAGGACAAACGTAAAGTTATTGGTCACTAAGTGTCAAGTGAAATGAATAGTTGTTACAATGAGTCGAACTCAGAGTAGTAGTGAATGGTTGACATTGTGAACTTATAGTGATGATGGTTAAAACAATTAGCTGATTACAGCTGAGAAATAAGCCGAAAGGGTTTATCGTTCAGTTTAAAATAAGTGCAAATGAACATAGATTGGTGCTTTTTTTTAAAAAAAAATTTTATTTTTATAAAAGACAGTGACAGTGCTCTGAGTATATTTCAGATAAAAAATGTTGGGCACCACTAATATAATGGATATTTTGTTGTCCTATAGCTGGTGGTGAGTGGTATGCAGAGGCACCCCACCTCCTTGCACATCCACCTGGTCGCCACAGCGTGTGTGTTCAACCTGACCACTCAGGACTTGGCACAGGCCATGCCCATCAGCTTGCTCAGCTCTACTGTCACCCAACTGTTAAACACCATGAAGAATTTCCCCAACCACCAGCAGGTCAGGAGTATGCTCAGTGCCTCGAAGGCTTTCACTCAGGATGTGGCATGTACTCTACTCGCCTTTGGGCTCACTACTAATATTAGGTGTTTTAGGAGTTTAAAAACTTGGTGTCTCTACTGGGATGGAAACTTGTTTTCCACAAAAGGTTTTGGTATTAATCTTCTGGTGAGAGTGTGTGTATGTGTGTGCACGCCAGAATTTCAGACTTATCAACTTTTCCTCATTTTACCTTCCCTACCTGCTGCCAGGTCATAGCCTCCTTTCCACTAGCAATGTGTGCTTCCCAGCAAGCATGGGTCAAAGTTGAAAGATGCTGAACCCGCAAATGCTCCTGAGCTGTGCATTTGCTTTGCGTAGCAGCAAAGTGCTGTTGCGTGGTGCAAGCTATTGAAGATAATGGATGCACTGAAAAACCATTATTTCAGGTAATGGATGGATTTCAGTGCATGCCCCATCCTTTGTGAAAGCCACCATCAGATTTTAGAACCATAATATCATGTAGTTGTATACCAGCAAAAGGTGGCACTCAATGGTTTTGTTCTAGCTGAGTTGCTATTCACCAGAATCCAACTTAATTCCTGACAGAATTAAGACTTAATCCTGACTGTAGTTGTAGTTGCTCTATAATACCCCATACTTCAATTCATGAAGTGTTACCGTCTCTCCAGGTGCAAAAGAACTGTCTGCTGGCCCTCTGCAGTGACTACATCCTCCAGGAGGTTCCTTTTGACAAGTTAGTTTACTTTCCGTCAGTCGTAATATGATCTTTGAGTCCATTGGTCCGGCAGTAGCCAAAATAATCAGTGCACACATAGAGTGGCAGTGTAGTGTTTTTCCATCAGATTGGAATCCAGCTGAGTTGTGTTTTTTTTTTTTTTTTTTTTTTTTTTTTCTGAAATGCAACTGCCAAAAGAAATAGTTCTTCCAGATGTTAAACCAAAGCAGTGAACTTTTCACAAGGTTTTGCTGTGCATCACTGGTGTATTTTTGTAATACTGTGTTCCTTATATCCACACTGCTATCGTGCTTCAGGTATTTAGCGGCAATGCTGGTGATTAACTGGCTGAGCAGCCACGAGGATCCGACCCTGCAGAGGATGGCTGTGGCTGTCATCTCCATTCTGGTGGCCAAGGTCAAGACTTTTCTCGCTTGCTGTGCATTAGTCTGCTGCTGGAAAATAGTGGTGGCACCTTTTAATCCTACCTGTTGAGAGCTAACCCTTTGACACTTATTTCAGCGAGCGGCTTTATGCTTTCATTTAGTCCAGTTAAATGTGGACAATTTTCCTGTGGGATAAAAGTACCCTCTTGTTTTAGACTGACATTTAGAAGAGTGGATAAAACACCCTTAAAAGAAGCACTCATCCATTTGTTTTTATGTGCAGTTGTCCACAGAGGAGATGGCACAATTCAGCAAGGATATCTTTATAATGAAGGTACATTAAGGCTCTCAGGGTACCGGCTTAGCACGGGTTTATTTCTAATTCTCTCCCTGTGTTTTTCTTTCCCTCGCCGTCTTTCTCACCTGTCCATTTACAGTTACTTAATGCATACACGTCTCTACTCGATGCCCTTGTCATTCCATCGCTTAATGCACGCCTACGCCTCAATTTGCTCTTTCTCTGCTTCTCAGTCACTTCGTCTTGCTCTCCACACTTAGTTATCCTCTTTTGCTCTATGTCTAAAGCTACACATTAGTATGTTCCCGCTATGTGTACAATATTTCTCCTATATATTTATTTATTCTACAAAAAAAGTAATCTCCCATTTTCTCTCCCCCTCTGTGCTTTTCCACGGTGCCATATTTCCTCTTCTTGTTGTCTCTGTTAACAGCAGCTGCTGGCTATTGTGCAGCAGAAAGCCATGGTTGGAGTTGTCGACTCCACTCTGAAGTTTGCCCTGAGTGCTCTGTGGAACCTGACGGATGAAATGCCAGTAGCAGCGCGCAATTTCATTGAGTGCCGGGGCTTGGAGCTGTACGAGGAGGTTCTGGAGGTAAAGGAGACCAGAAAATAAAGCAATAGACACACTGATTAAAAATGAACGTCACAAAGAGAGACGTTAACATAAGAGTGTTTGTTTCCTCTCATGCTGTTCCCTTTTGCTTTGCAGTCCTACTACACTGAACCTTCTATTCAGCAGAAAGTTCTTGGCCTTCTGGTGGGTAGTGTATATACTTTTAAATGAAGTCATCTGTAGGCAGCCGTAATCATACACAAAACAGTTCCTGTGTTATGCTTGCCTTTTATATTATGTTTTTGCAGTCACTGCTATAATTGGTCTCCCTGAATTGCAGAACAACATTGCTGAGGTGGAGGAGTTGCAGGCTGATCTGATGGAGGAGGACATTTTGGAGCACATTCTCAGCCTCTTGCAGGACTCTCAGGTGGATGTGGGGGTTCGCTACTTTGCAGGGGGGATACTGGCGCACCTTGCTTCCAGACCAGATGCCTGGACCCTGGAAAATGAGTTGCGCAGCACCGTACTGAAGCAGCTGGTGTGTGTGTGTGTTTTGAATGCTGCTCTTCACGTAAGATCTACCACATTTTGTGAATATGCCTTTCTGTCTCGGCAGCACGATTCCATCATGACGTGGACCCATCTTGAGAGGGAGATGGTGTCTTACAGGTGAGAGAATAGCAAAGACAGAACAGAAATATGTAAAGAGAGAATAAAACTAGTCTCAGTTTGACATCAGACATGAGCTACATGCTGAATAACACTTTATTTAAACAGTTTCCCCATTAATTAGGTTACACATGTCACATTCTCTTTAGATCACACAAAATTTGCACAGTTTTCACCAGTTTAATCAGTGGAATACAAGCCTGATCTTAAACACCATGGACAGTTCCTTTTAACAGTTTTTACCTCTCAGCCTGAAACACTTGGGGCATTAACTGGGTTAACCAGGTGGGCAGCAGTGATGATAACTCGAGAAAAGGTTCTCTGATAGCTTTGAATATCAGCAGCCTTGACCTCATGATTAAGGTAAGACTTCAAGGTCAGAGGTCAATTTTAGTGAACACAGTAGCTTGAGAAGGAGGTCATGTAGGATCTTTTAAACCATGCCTATAGGTATTTTTACTCAGGAAGGATATCATATAGGCTTCTCATATGACAGCACAGCTGCATCTACTGACAATCTCTGATACTTTTGGATTTTGCAACTTTAATATAATTCATGCATTGTTTTCTCAATGGTGCAGCTATACCAACGCCACTGTTTCAGCGTTTTAGATAAAATGACTTTTCCCCATTTGGCATTCATTAAATTTTCTTAGTGATAATAACCCTTCTGCTGTAGCTGTATGAATTTTCCAGCCAGGGCACAATTTGATAGCTGAAGTCCTAAAAGATGACCTGGTAATTATGTGTTATAAAACTTGTCTTTCCACTAGATTTATGGCAGCTAAAGATTCGACTGCCAGGAGCCTGAGGGGTATCACTGGCACTTGCCAGTTTGGTTTTGTTGTTGTTTGTTTCTTTTTTTTTTTCTGCTGAGTTATACCCAGAATTCTACCACAATTGCTACAGAAAGCTCAGACATCACAAGAAAACGTCCTAAATGTGATTGAGAATCATTTTCTACATCACCTTAGCTCACATACTCAGCTGGATTGCATCTGGGACAAACAAAAACTGGGTTATTTGATGTCCATGTTTCAGGTCGTTCCATCCTTTTTGCCCTCTGCTTCAAACTTGTCAGCCCGCAGGCGTGCAGCTGTGGGCAGTCTGGGCCATACATCTGGTCTGCACTCAAAACAGTAAGACACACACACAAACACAGCTGTGGGGATCCAAGGACGGTTACATTATCGGCGTGATGGGTTGATCTGAAACAATTGTTTTATTCATGCAAAAATATGATCATATTTTATAGGCTGTTTGGTTTATTAATAGTCTTGAGCTCTATCCCTCTTTCATCTTTTTATCGCTTCTCCTCTCCTCAATCCATCCAGCTTCACACTACAGCAGCATGCTGGAGAAGGAAGGCCTGACTGAACTTCTGAAAGCTTTGGCTGCACATCCCAGCACACACAGTGACATTAAAGGACTATCAGACAGCGTCTTGAGCATGGTTGAGCAACATCAGATTCATGCGGGAGCGTTCAACAATCAGACGGCACCTCAACGCTCTTGACAGAAGTGTTAAAAAAAGAATTTTACTTGATTTGCTATCTTTGACCTATATCTGAAATACGCTAGATATATAGTTGCAGAGAAAGCAGAGGCAGTATCAAGGTGCAGACACTTGATGCTAATTATCTGGAAACATATTTAATAGAATAAACCACGTAATGCATAATATTTATTTCATATGGACAGTGTATTTGCTTGATGTAAAAAGTT
The DNA here is from genome assembly GCF_000239375.1 of Pundamilia nyererei. Classification (NCBI taxonomy): domain Eukaryota; kingdom Metazoa; phylum Chordata; class Actinopteri; order Cichliformes; family Cichlidae; genus Pundamilia; species Pundamilia nyererei. Next base: position 780,828 of record NW_005187516.1, on the reverse strand, counting down.
ATTTGTGTTACCTATTTTTTAAACTGTTTACTTACTTTGAAACCAGAGTTGTTGTTTACAGAGCGAATGTTCTACTTTGAAATGTGCACTGTTTTTAGTCTACATTGATAATGGGCTGAACAGCATAGAAGCTTAATAAAATGAACTGCAGCTAAAAATGGATTGACTTAAGGTTTTAATTTCAAAACCTGTCACTAGGGGGTGCTTTAGTACTGTATTTTTTGGACTGTTTTGCCCTTAATGTGTATTTGTGTAAATTATTTAGGCACTAAATGTACAGATTCCAGGTCATCGTGTGATAAGTGGCTAGGTACCAGCAGGCTTAACCTGCTGTTTATCTGTTTTTCTCTCCTCTTCTTATTTTTCTGTTCTCTCGCACACTGTCGCTCTCTGGCTCTCTGAATTCATTATGTTTTATGTAATACAGCCGGAAGACAGAACTGCTTGTAGGCATCGAGAGTGTCTATTATAAATTGTTCTATTAATAATTCCTTTTGAGGAGTGAATTTAAAAAGCTCACGTGAATATTTGACTATTACCAGGCTGCTCAACTTTTTAAGTGTCAATTTGCTTCAATTCACCTGTTTAAAAAAGAAAATCCCAGCAGGCATTTAAAAGTATTTATTAAAAAATAAAATAATGTTGCATGTTGTGATTCAGCCAGGTTTCTCATTTCCTTGGAAGTGGTGGGTTATTCTGTACGCTTGAAAACGGGAACCAGATCTGATCCAGAGGCAGCATTTAACACAGACTCGCCTTCTAAACTTTAAACTCACAGTGGCAGCCCTGTGTTAAAAGTTTAAGTGCTAACAGCCAGAGAGGTGTGAAGTTCAAGTCATGAGAAGGGTGGAAAAACAGCACTTCCTTCGAGGGTTTTTATTACAGTTGTGCTGTTACTCGATAGCGTAGAACTCCACTTCCACACAGGAAAAGACGGCGTGTGATGAGTTAAAGTGACTGGAGAGAACCGAGCCGAAGGACAACAGCGCTGTGCACTGTTACAGGTCTAAAGTTTCTTTCTGTTGCTCGAGGAACCTATCAATATTTAAGTGACACGAGGAAGAAGCAGACAGAAGGATATCAAACGGACAAAAGCAAGGGGGAAAACATGGAAATGGTTTTTAAAAAAGAAGAAGAAAAAAGCTGAGACGGGGCCAACGAAAGTCTAATTTGGTTAATTAACAAGAAGTCAGTAAGAGGATTATGTATAAAGAGAGCTTCCTAAAGTGACTGATTATCTTTACTATTTGTAAGAAGTAAAGACGGAAAGGGGTTCATGATTCTTTTAAAAAGAAATTAACAGAAGTCAAATCCACAATTGAATGACTGTATTCACTGGGCTGACTGAATTAAAAATGGACGTGATTCTGTCAGGCAAAATTAGTGTATGTGATATATCACTGATGGTAGACTATAGTGTTTGCTAGATGTCAAGTGTTGAAATACAGAAATTCTGGAGTTTCAAAATTGACCCAGGTGTCTCCGAAGATTCGAGCAAAGATTCTTCATTCAGGTGTCAAAGTTATGGAGCTAATACTGATTCAACTTGAAGACTATTAACTGTTTACTGTGAAAGTACAGGGACACAGTACCTTTTGGGCATGCCAACCTTGACCCTCACTTGATCCCTGAAACTCCTTCCCTGTGTCTCTCAGTTGCTTTCACCTCCAGCCTCATAATGTGCCTGGACTCCTATCCTTGAGTGTAAGGCAAGGCAAGGCAAGGCAAGTTTATTTGTATAGCACAATTCAACAACAAGGTGATTCAAAGTGCTTTACAGAGACATTAGAAACAAAAACAAATAAAAAGCATGATTTAAAATTGATTAAAACAAGCAAACAAACTAATTAACAAACAAACAAACAAACAAAACAGTATATAAAATCAAAACAGATAAAATCAGTAGTTAAATGTAAGTTTTGAAATTTAAGCTTAAAAGTGTGGATTTGGTGCTTTATTCAAATGCAGCTGAGAACAGGTGAGTCTTCATCCTGGATTTAAATAAACTGAGTGTTTCAGCTGATCTGAGGCTTTCTGGGAGTTTGTTCCAGATATAAGGAGCATAAAAGCTGAATGCAGCTGTATTGTGCAAAGATGTCCAAGAGGTGTTTTTTGATGTGAAAATGCACACACATACAGTGCAAGCAATCCTGAAGGTCACTACATTATTTCATTTGCTCCAAAAATTGAAGTATTAAAGCAAAAATTTGCAAGACTATCAGTGCTAGAAGCAGTTAATGTACAGTATATGAATTAGATATGAAGCTTTTTTGTATTAAGCTAAGCTTAACTCATTGTTGGTATTTATCAGACAGCAAGAAAATATTCGGTTCAGAGAAAGAGAGAAGGGTGGAGATTGGCAAAAAGCTAGAAATAGGCAAGTCAATAGGGAAAATGGCAGGTGCAGATATTTCTGGCCATATGGCCAAAATATATAAGAGACAAATAAAGCAAGGGAGGGATAAAGTGACATTTAAGAGATAAGAGGAACAGAGCCAGTCAAATGAAAATTAAAGTCCCTTTCATGCCAGTTGTATGTGCAAAAAATACCACAGACCAGTTTGCAAAGTGCCTGTCTCAGTCTGAAATACCATTGTGCTGCTTTTGAGTTGGAGCTTAGTGTGAGTAAGCATCTCGTTATCTCACTTGTGCAGCCAGCTCCGTTGGATTAAAACAACTGTGCACTGGCCTGGGTGCCCAGAATACACTAATGTAAAATGCAACACATCTCCAGCTGCGAATGTCTGTGTGCCTGTTCACTTGTGTGCGACGGTCTCTGCAGTGCATATGTGCCTATTGGCTTTACAGGTTTTTGACTTGGAAGCTAATTAGACACCGGCTAGCCTTCTACATACCCACAGAGCAAGAGCGGAAGAAAACACGTTTCAAGAAAAGAAGAGGAGGAGAGTAGACGTCTAAGAAGGCGAAACAAAAAAAAGAAGAAAAAAACACTTCTCCAGGCAGAACTGTGACGCACAAAAGGACACACCATCTCCTCTCCAATGACCTTTTATTGCTGGGGAAGGATACAGAGTTGGCAGGCCCCTGAGCCTGTGTGGAAATACAGTGTGTAACAGCAGCAGGACCATCCTCCTCTTTGCCAAGTGAAGGCAATCAATCAATAGCCTCTTTCCAAGGAAGGGATAAGTAGAAGTTGTCAATATTGAGTCCAATAGAATATATACTGCAATAAAATATATACTATATACTGCATGTGACAGAAATCAAATCAAACAGTAATGTTATTTTGCAACAAATCCCACGACACAAATAATTTGCTTTGAGAATGTACTGAGATCACAATGGAATCACTGGTGGAAAACCAGTGTTTGCAGATCCTGATCCTTCTGTGGTCAGAAAGTAACTCGGAGTATAAAACAAGAACCCTCCTTAGCCTTCGTGTGTTCACAAATGCATGCAAAAGAAATGCATTTCAGTATACGTTAAAGTATTTTCTTTACAGGCGTACAGCATGTATCGCAGATTTGTCTCAGCTGACATTAATTTGGGTCTGATTAATGATGAAATTCTCACGTAACAGCTGTAACACTGACACCAGATTTCCACCCTTCCGTGGAAATATCCCCCTCATCTCCAAGTTCAGTTTAAGTCATTCCACTATTCCATGACTAAAGGATTATTTTCCAATTTGATGTGTGTGTGTGCATGACTGTGTGTAAGTGAGCATGTTTGTAAGTAGATGTGTCAGAGGGCTATTACGGTCGGTTAGAGCCAGTCTTACTTCATGTCACATCTCCCATCTGCAGGCATTTTTACATTGGCCCGTTTGCCTCCAGCTCAGTGGGTGCACACAATGATGCAAAAATATGAGCAGGAAGCAGGGCTGCAGGAGCTTCTGCGTCCAGTAGCTGTGTGCATTTCCTTGTCTATTTACTGAACTGGCTCGCAGTCACAGCTGTAATGTGACCATATCCAGTTGGGCGCATCTCTGTCCTGGAGCACATCCTGACCACTGCCTCAGATTGGCTTTTGAATGATGGGATATGAAAATGAAAACAAACATCCATTCGCAAGCACCACAGCTGCCTTAAGTACTGCTATTATTTCAAAGCCACAGTTCAACATCTTGGGAAATGTGCTCTTACTACTTGCTAACTTGCCAATGGTCAGATCAAATGATTGTTGCCCCTCAGGTTTGTATGTTAATGTGATGCTGTAGCCAGTTGCTGCTGAACTTAGATTAACGTGGAACCAGAAGGAAACAGCGACCCTAACCCAACCTGCCAAATGAATGTTACATTTTTGTTTAAAGGAGCACTGCAGTCCTATATAAAATAAAAAATGGCAGCTTTTAAATCCTTTTATGGTTCTGTGAATAGAAAGAATCGCTTCTCTTGCATTACCACTCTGCCCTTTGAACACCTGTTCTGGTGCTATGTAGCTGCAGTTGTGCTAGTTGGTGTGTAACCATCATACACTAAAAAACTGCTGGTCTTCAAAGTTAACTAATCAACTCATCTAGCACTTTTTAAACCCACTTAAATTTTTACCTTTGTGTTATGCCAGCTTAGTTTCCTTCCAAGAGCTAAGCTAGTTGTCTTCCCCTATTTTTATGCTATGTTAATAACCTGCTGGCTTTTCATCAGATAGACAAGAGAAAGCTTTCTACTTTATTTTACCATCAGAAAGAAAGCAAATTATATCAATTTTGTTTGTGATGCGAACCAATACTATTGTACTCGCTGTCAGAATCAGTGTTAATAAGAGTCTTTCTACCCTAAGGGGAAATTAGAGGCAGAACCAAGGCTTCTGTCTCTGTGTGTTTAAGCATACGTGTGCCTAAGTATGGGTTGACTGTGAAGCACGGGGGTGTAACAAGTGCAAAATGTTCCATTTTACTTCATCCACTTAAATATTGAAATTCAGCTCATTCACGTGCTATGCAACAGGAAGCTGTTATTACTCAAAACCAAGCTTTGCAAACCTTCACCTTGTGTAAACGAACAGCAACTGCAGCGTGTACGTGTATTAGGAGAGGGAGACGTGGGTTTTCCTTGTCATTTCATGTGTGTCACTGTGCTGACATGAATTGGGGCAATCAGCTATCCTATTTCCAGTCTGCACCCTCACCCTTGCCTGTGGCATCGCATGGCCTAATCAGTAAGCTGCAGCAGAAACTAACACAGGCTCACAGTCAAAATGATCGAGTTTATGTATGTATGTGTATATATGAGAGTTTAGTATGGAGACCTGAATAGACCTGCACATTAAGCAATGCATTACTGACAGAACCCATCCAAATATTCCAAACCCAAAGCCATAGAAGCAATCAGGAGCACAGGACTGAAGGCATCTCAGCATACTGCTGAAGTAACAGTATATATAATTATGCATGTACCAATCAAAACATCGGTACATGCATAATTATATAAACTGTTATGAGTCAGCATTAATTCCAATCATCTCTCTCTCTCTCAAGAGAAAACAAGCAACAAAAAATTTGAATTATTTTCTGACTGTCTTATGTTTGTGGTTTATATTTGCTTTCTTCTTTTAATAGCTCTTAAGGAATGCAACAAGAAAACCTTTGTACATCAAACGCTGCCATGTGTTTGCCACGTGAAAGGCCTGTGGTGACCAAAAATAAAATACCTGTGACACCACCTCTGACACATCCATAAATACTGTGTTTATAATATGCTATTATTGTGCATTCATTTCATCACATAAAATATAAAACCCTACCTTTTTTTTTCTTTTTGGACAATTCACAAGAATATGTGACTGGAAATGCCAGTAAATGTGTGAAGAAAGGTTTCTCACTATTAGATGTAGATCACATTACAGAAAGGCATCAGTTTGTGCAGTTGCAGTTCAAAAAACCTTCACATGTTTCGGCACACAAATCCTGCCACATTCAGTCGACCTTGACATTATCAGAATAGCAAATTAAACCCAAAGCCATGGAAACAAAGTATTGTATAGCTAAATATATTTTGGCTCTCGTTAATTTGATTTAATGTGTGTGTGTGTCTCAAAATATCTTCAGTAAAGTATTTCTTTTCTGCTCTGCTTTCAATTCTGCGATATGTTATACTTGGATACATCTAAACATTTGACTTCAAACACAGGAAAAAAGTATCTGATCTAATCCTTCGCATGTCTGTCATAGCTTTTTTTTTCTTTAATCAAATGAATAATTCTGAGACAGGAACAGTACACACACAAAAGGCAGACTGATGTCTCGGTTGAAGCAAGTTGATACTAAAGTCAGGGTCAATGGAGAGCAATTCCAGATAAGTATTAAAAGCATGGAAGGTTTGTGACATGGAAACCTGAAGCACAGCAAGTGTTCATGTTTGCTATTTTGGGCATAAATAATGTTTGTCTTTGCACAGTAACTCAGTCACCAAAAAAATACAAAGAATTGTTTTTTTTAAGCATTTTGAAATGATCACAAATAGGATGTTTTCGTATGTTACAGGAAATCCTATTTCATTCTTTAATGAACGTATACACACCTTGTAAGGCTTTTTGGTGCATTAACAGTGCATGCAGAAGTAGATAGGACACTGCACTCCAACCCAACAGAGTAGAAATCACTTATCACATTGTCCTGTTTGCTCGCCATCCAGCAGGGCCCACTGCCAAAACAGATCTCAGCAGCTGGCATTTGTGGGCTCTCTCCACTTCACAACAACTGTAGAACCTTAACACAAATACGGCCACAGCAGTTTGTTTCTGGGCTAATGATTAAGGGAAAGATGGATTACAGTACAAAATCATGCCCCAGCAGTGCACGGACTGACACTCTCACTGTGCAGAGTCACACATAAAGCTACATCGTACACTCTGTCACATACACGGGGATAAATGCACTCCTTAAAAGGAGTTCCTCCTCTCCTTCCTGTCATACCTGTGGGTGGAGAGACAACAAGACATTTATAATGTTACACAGAGGAGCTCGAGCTGTGTCACAATTGTATTGCTTTGGTTAGTGCCATCATGGAGGTCCTTGAGAAAACTGTCAGTGTAAACAAAACAATTCTATATAAGATGGCTGTATGGTTTAACCAAATAGTGTTTGTGCATTTTATAATACTAGGAAAATGTTTTGTATATTTGAACTGGGTCTATAGTTACTACAGAAGATTTGGCAAACATTTCTAGTTTCCTTCTATTGGATTTTTTAGCGAATGCTGTAAACCAGACATGTAAAAAATGATGGTAACACAAGATTAATTCTTTTTTCTTTGAGTGAGAGGCATATTTGTATCCATCCACTAAATATAAAGCCAGTACATGGTTAGCCTAGCTTGGTATTAAGATAATGGAACGCAAACAGCAAAATTTTTTCTTTGATGGTTGGTTTTACCTCATAGATTTAGAACTAATCTAGCTGTAGGTGCGAATGTGAGCCATTGTCTGTCTCTCTGTGCCAGTCCAACCTCTCACCCTATGACAGCTGGGGGGATGGATGCATGGATATTTTGACTATGGCTTAGACATAATTGTCCAACTTAGATGTCTAAACTTATCCACACACATTTGTTTAGCTCTTAAATGTCTTAAGTGGGATTATTTTTCTATAATTTCCTTATAAGTTTAAACCTCTGAATGTATTCAGCATTGCTGCTCCTTAGACTGTATATCAAAGACGGATGTAGCTTCTGTTCCTAAAAGGTGAAGCTAATGTGAAAATGCCTTAAACCTGATTCTTTCTCGTGGCCAGCAGGGGGCGACTACACAGTTTCCAAGCAGGAGTTCAGCAGTTTAATAATTTATGGCAAAAACCGCCCTTCAACTCCCGCTGTCTTTGACTTCATTAAGAGTTTTTTTAAATTTTTTTTTAATAATAGCTATATGGTCTCAGATGCTAGTTTCAATTCTTACTGAATATAGCATGATGTTTAGTTTGTAAACCATGATCCCCTTTAGAGATGGTTTATAAATCATTACTGTATGAGTGTGCAGTGTCCCTCCATTTCTCACTCAGATCCACCACTTTCTTGTCACATCTGGTTTCAACATCAGCAAATGTCTGTCTTTTAATAAAAAAAGTTTGTGTTGTTCATTTTTCACAGTGGTCAAGATCTTCTGTGCCCAAAACATTTTTTTTTCCTATAAACGTTATCAATGAGTTTTATTTTTATGATATCAATGCAGTGAAACAGCTATGGGCCAATAGCTGTAGACAGTAGGTGAAGGTCTTTTTTGGAGGAAAATACTTTTGTGCTCCTTCACTGAGCTACAAATCCAGTTAGAGCTCTGTTTCTGTCAAGCAAGCCGTCAACATCTTCAGTTCTGGTATCCAGCTTTCCTCAGTACATCCATAAAATAACCATAATAAAGCATCTTAGAGGAATATTCAGTGAAAAATGTACCAATAAAAAAGACAAACTGATCTGGAGAAAAAAACTACAACTACAGTCACAAAAACACACTTTTCCTACTCAGTGTTAACAATATCATCAGCAAAGCACAAACTGTAAGCCACGTTTTCCGTCTTTATTTCAACTGGTGTTACTATAGTGCAGGTCGCAGTTCACAGGTAACCTGGGGGTAGGTTACTTTTAGCTTAAGATTCTATCTTTGCCTTGTCTTGACTTTTTTTTTTTTACTTTTAAACTTTAAAATTTCGAAAAGCTGATTTTAAACTGATGTGAAGATCAGTCAGAAATATCTCTGTGAAAACATATTCAGAGTTTTTCTGAGATATGTTGTTTTTGAGTTTTTTTAATGCTAACTTTGCACATAAAGTAACAAAATATGTGGTCATATATTTGCATACATAGTCTATGTATTACCCAAGGACTGGAGACCTCCACTATGGCGACTACAGTGTGTGTAACAACACCTGGAAGCCCACTAAAAATGATAGAAACACATTCCTTGTTCCATTCATTAACAGATCCGAGCCTGATAAACGGACCCAGTTTCATGAGACTTCTCAGACAGTCGTGGAAGTTGAAAGGAGGCACTGTGGGAATCCATGGCGAGAGGGGTGGGATTTTTGTTTTAAACAGTATGTGAAGTTTTTAAATTCCCATTGTCATGGCCACTCCTGGTGCTCGCAGCACGGCCTGTCTCAATGCTTTCTTCCTCGTCGTCCATCTCGAGCTGCTCGTCTTTCTTCTTGATGTAGCGCTCATAGAGCACCATGATGACACCCATCACCCAGGCCGACACGGTGCCAGCAGCGAAGATGACAAAGCCGATGACAACAAAGAAAAGGTAGTCCCAGGAGCCGAGTGTCTGATGACATAACGTCCGTAGCTGGATGCCCACCTCCCCCAGTCGACGGCCCTGAGTATCAGCAGGTGAACCGCACACCGTCTGGCCCTCATCTGTCACACAAAAGTACACCAAGGAGGAACGGTGAGGATTAATCATGGGACAAAGCAGCATATCAGCATTTTTCTATTGTTAGAACTCAATCCTTTTTTTTCTTCTTTCTTTCATAATATCAAAGAAACGCACCACAGACAGTTCACAGCTGTCCTAGAGTGGCACCGCTCGAGCGATGTTGTTACTGTTAAGTGACATTTTTAAGACACAAGGCAAGTGAAAGTTCATCAGATCTTTTTCTATAAAAATATTGTTTTCTTTATGATTATTAATGTAACTTTTTATTAAAACATCATAAGGTGGTAAACTCTCTAAAGCCTGAACCATTAAAAAAATTTGTTTGTTTTAAACTGGAGAATTTATTACACCTTCTGACAAATTTTAAAAAGTATAATAGTATAATATAAGTTTCAATTTGTATCGCTTTAGATACATCTGGCATTTTTTGTGCAATTTATTGCTCACAGTTCATCTTAAACAAACCACACTGATGACATAGATGTCTGGAAAACACATGTATTAAATATGAGACACTTGGTGTCAGAGGGTTAAAGCTGCTTTAAAATCAAGATTTCTCTATAGGACTAATTACAGCAGAGCTGTTCAAGCTCCTCAGCCTCAGCATCACACGGTCTCCTTCTGTTTTACTTCCAGGCGACTTATCCTCGCTGACTGTAAACAAACACCTCACAACTTTTATCGTAATAGCTTGAACCATCAACAAATAAACAAACAAAAAAAAAAAACAGGTAAAAATGATCAATAAATCAGTGGTTCAACTTTCTAACAGATCGTACAAGTTCAGAAAAAAAAACTTCACCAAATAAAAAAAGCAAAAACGTACAAAATAGTAGAAAATGTGACAGGACACATATAACTCCTGTTATCCCCTCCACTGTACTATATCATTCATCCCTCCGATCTCTTCCAATTATCTTTATCAGAGTCGCAGGGAGGCTGGACCCTATCCCAGCTGCTACAGGGTGAGAGGCGGGTTCCCCCCAGGACAGGTCGCCAGTCTGTCACAGAGCTCTTTCTCTCTCACACGTTCTTCATCCAGTACTTTTACTTATGTACAGCAGATGTGTGTAAAACCTTTGCATCCAATTAGCATATGATTTATGAGATCCTTTCCTGTGAGAGTTGTAACATAATGGAAAGTACTCGGACGATATCATACATATGGCATTAAAGAGAGCAGCCTTTTGAATAATTCAAGCATGTTTGTACTTGTTTTCCTCAACATTTGTAAATGGCAGCATCCTGAGACGAGGATATCCAAAACTCATTCACATTCATACTTCTAAATAAATAAATAACCAAAAGGCAGTAAATTGCATCATAATAATGTTGCTGTTTCTATCAGAAAACTACAAAAGCTTTAAGAGCTTCCTGCGCTTCACAGTCTGCTGTTGATGCAGCATTATGTTAACAAAAAAGAAAAAATCATGGATGAAATATTCAAATTCCTTTTCCCTGCACAGGATTAGTGAGTGACTTGAGCCTTTGTGTCTGCTTGAAACCACAGATAATAAGGGTTCTCATCATCAGGGACTGGATATGACTTCACTACAGTACTGAGACCTTGCTGAAATCCACATATTCTAACAAAATATTGAGTTCATTCGCTTTCGGAAAACTGCATGAACTATAATTTTAAAGCCCTCTGAATGAAAATTAAACACACCACATTATAGGTGTTGAGCCCTGCAGCAGCTCACCAGAGAGGCCTTTTTTTTAAGATAACAATCCTGAAAGCTGGTTGAGTCTTTTGTTATTGTGAGCAAAAAAGTGCAACACAGCAGAGTGTGGCATCTCCACGCGGCCACTGTTTTTAATTGGCTTCTGTTTTTTCAGAGCTTTTGTGCTAGGAGAAATTCCCACTGGGAGAGATGAAAAGACTTGGAAGTTTCTGCACAGGGAACAGTTTCCTGTAGCCCCATTTTCATACCAGCATGCTTAAAATACCCTGACTCTTTTTGCTGTGAGATGCATGCCATGGAATTGTAACATTCACACAACCCTAACAAACAGAGGAAAACCGAGACATGACCATCAGAGAATAACTGTAAACTTACTGCACAACACTTACATAAACATCTCATTAATATTGAACAGAGTGATCTCGTCGCACAAACCGCTGATAAATAACAAAACGTTCATAAATCTTTTTTTTTACTATGAAAAATGACAATGATAATGTTTACTCATGTATTATCCTATAATTTTGTAGCTTTATGTCGTATGTAGTTGGTCACCCAGCTGCCAATAGTTTGCTGTATTGGACAAATTGATAAGAATTCAAATAGACTGAGAATGATGAATGTGATCTTGCCCTTGACCTTAAGCACAGTTTGGGTGAAGATCCATTAGGTGGTCATTGTGTGCAAATTCAGATCATTGTAGCAGAGATCATTGGTCTTTCAGCAAGGTAAGCTTTGACTTTATGAACATTTTACTGTATTCTGTGTTATTTCAGCTGACAATTTTAGATGACAATAAACAATAATAATAATAATGACCGTCAAAACATTTTATATACAGTACTGTGAAAAAGTCCCTCATTTATTTCTGTTTTAATAGAAAAGTAGGAAATAAGTACAGCTTACATTTATGGTATGTTTACACTTATACAGGAATATTAGACATAAGTAAAGTTTGTCTGAGCCAATCCATGACCATCACATTTAACTTTACAATATTTTGGTATACAGACGAGTTCATGGTCGACGCAGTGACTGAAGGTTGCCCTGGTCATCACCCCTCCACCACTGATGTGCTGTTTTGTTCCAAACGTGGCACTGTGAATTATCGCCAGATATCGCCATTGTTGCAGAAGTCTTGTAGTTTGTTCGGATGCAGCTTTTTAACCTAAGCTGTCCTGACATCTTCTTTGTAGAGATAATAAACTTTCTCCTGGCAACCTTTCCAAACTGTTTGTCAAATTGTACTGTCATGAACTTTAACATTGATCATGCTAGTTGAGGCCTTCAGAGTCCGAGATCTAGCTCCTGTTTTTTTTACAGGTTCTGTAAACATTGCACAGTTTGAACTTCAGGTAAATATGCTGCAACTTCCACTCCTGGGAACAACTGTCTTGAATGTTTTCCACTTGTGAATAATCTTTCCCGCTGTAGAATGATGGACTTCGAATGGTTTAGACATGGCTGCACAAACCTTCCCAGACTGCTGGCTGCAGCAGCAATCGCTTCTTTAAGAACTGATGATCAGTGCATTGCAATTAAGTGCATTTCATTATCGGCACCTAGCTGCATTCTGCATTTTAGCTTAATTTTTGTTAAACAAATAATGACATTGTGTAATATGTCACATCCTAATCTGAGGTTATGTTTCCCAAATTTTAATACCTGCTGAGGACCAAATCCTTTTTATTATGTCTTGACATGAAAAAAAACCCTAGAATTTAAATCATCTACACTTCCTTTTCCAAGTATTGGCTTTTTATGAAACTACTTTAAGAGACACATAAGATTTTGAAATATTGGGCTGATGCCAATCCTGATGTTTGAAGTAACAGTTTGGCTAATAATCAGTTTGGTTTTCTTTAATTCCCAATTTCTGCCAAAAACAAAGAAGAAAGAAAGTTGTTATTATAACAGATAACTGTACTGTTCTCTTTCAGTTCTTTATGTGTTTGTGATTAATGAAGATCAGCCACGTCCATATTCACTGATGACCTCACATGAATCAACAAGGCCATTAAATGCAGGTGTTTAGCCGTTATTGTTGCACCCTTAATTGCTCCAAGTCAACTCCAAGTCAACAGCATTTTTACTTGCTTATTGTTATAGTTCAGCTGAATTGTTTACTTCTTTCTGCGTCGTCGTTTAACCTGCACATTCAGTCATTTAAGCTATTCACCTATTTGTTAATCGCTTTTCTTTCATTTTTATATCAACTGTTTAGTTAATATTTACCTAATTGTTTTCAAATGTTCACACTCAATTACTTTTAGCTGTTTAAACCTATTCCGCTTGCTCACTGGCAACACATATAAAAACAGGCTCAGGTTGGTGGGAGGTGTGATTTGACAGAGGGTGACAGGGATCATACCGTCGCTTTCAATCAAACTACTCGACAATTCCATCTCACTGAAATGTATGCTTCCCCTAATATATTATTCACTGTGCGCTGAAATCTCTGCTTTTATGCTCAGAGAAGCTCTTATGTGTCTCAAAGATTAAAAAATGAGCATGCAGCTGAAGAACACGAGGAGGCTCTGCTCCTCTAAGCTTAATAGCAGGGAAAATTCAAAGTCTGCTCTGATCCTCTCAGAAGCTTCTGCTGCTGCTCACTGTTCACACAATATGCTGCTCAAATTCCGACAGCCCTCCATGCAGACACAAATACGTACAGTGTGCATTCCCACTTAATGCACTGTACATGCATGTGTCTGCATGAGATTTAAGTTTCCAATCTGAATCTGCAAATGGTTGTGGATGCACATGTCCGCGTGTGTGTGTTTGAATATGCAGGTGTGTGTGTGTGAGGGGAGGCCTGACAGCTAGGAAGGAAACCCTTATGGCTTCACCCCCTATACCCCTACAGGGACTGACATCAAAGGACAGGGCTTTCCCTCTCTCCTTCCCCCATCCACACTGCTCTATTTCTAGACGCTCTCCTTATATAACAGCTGAGAGAGTGCTAATCTAGCCAGGAAGGCGAGACAGAGGAGAATCTGTTGGTTCCTTCCTGAGGCTTTATTTCTTTCGCTCCCTCTCTCCCCGTCTCTCGCTTGGTCTCGATGCATTTCCTAAACCGAGGAGACAAGGCGAGCCATGTTGCATGAGCCAGGTGAGACCCAGGCAAGCGATAACAAGGCTTGGGAGCCGGAGCTTGCAGCTGAAAAACAACCGTCTCTAAAATGTTTTTCTACGCCCCCCCCCCCCCAGAAACCCCCTTCCCACCCCCCAGCTACACAAGTATGCTTTGTCTGTGTTTAAACGTCTCAGTGCACAAATCAGTCAGTGTGTAAAATCTGCGCCTGTGAGGGTGTGTATGTGTGTGAGTTTCTATAGTGTTTACCAAAGGCTGCGTGTAGATGTAGAGAATGTTTGTATCCATGTGTCCGCCTTCTCCCTCGCTGGCAGCTGTCACTGGAAGAGACTCAACTCCAAATTAAGCTAGACAAAAGGCAACGAGAGGCAGGAAAATGGGACAGCTCTTGCAGGACTCCTTTTGGACTCAGTCTGAGCTTCACAGGGAGCATGATGAACTATAGTGTGTGTGTATGTGTGCGTGTGTGTGAGAGGGAAAAGAGCAGGGGATGCCTTTTTAGTGAGCGTGGCAGTTGTATTATAGCTGTGGTGTTAGAATTATGGCTGGCTTCTTGCTCAGTAAATCACACTATAAATAGCAGCTGCCCTTTTGCATAGTGACACATCCACACCATTATCCACGAGCATAATAACTCAAAGTTAGAACGATGATGGAATACCGGACACATTTATCAGCTTGACAGCAACAAAACAAAGGGGATCAATATTTGATGGTGGAGCCATGATCCATTTATCACGCCTGCAACGCAGGAGCCTGATAGCAGATTGATTAGTCATTCTCAGATTTAAAAAACAAAACAAAAAAGAAACGCCTTGTTTCCTTCATCACTGCAGAGAGCAGAACAGAATTTATGAGTAAAGTCGCCAGAAGACAAATCAAGTGGGTCCCTGCCTACGATCTTCTTTCACCCTCTTTGTCATTTGATAGTCTGATTGTTGCCACGCTCCACTGCTGTCACCTGCGTCTCATCCCACTGAAAGATGAGAGAGGAGTGAAGTTACATCAAACTAACAGCACATTGCAGAGTTGTGGTGTACATGGATACCACATGGCATGTGTGTGTGTGTGTGTGTGTGTGTGTGTGTGTGTGTGTGTGTGTGTATTGAGATGCAGACATGACAGGGAGTGACATGGTGTGAGGGAAATCCAGTAGTT
>NW_005187516.1:753848-765429 GCF_000239375.1 Pundamilia nyererei | reverse complement strand
ATAAGAAGAATTTTAATTATGTAAGGTGTGAAAAAACAAAAAAGATCACAGTTAAAGGACTGTCACTTTGTAGGAGGACACCAATCTCGATTACCAACCAACGAGGCAAAATTGTTAACAGCTCCAGATGCACAGACTTTCAGGGCCCCTGAAGCTCTAATGTATGTGTGCATATGACTAAGACCCAGATAAATTAAACGAAATCAAATGACCTTCAAACTATATTCCACAGAAGATGGGACAAAAGGGGTTCAATAGCTGATTTTGAATCAGTGCCTTGTGGTTAAACTGTGCAGACGTGGGGATTTCAATTCAGTGATTTCAAATAATAGCAAAAAAATTCTGCACATTAAACAGAAGTAATTCCAGCTTATAAACAATGACTTAGCCTCTAGATTCACCATAATTTTTAGCTATTAAAGTAGCCCTTTGTCTGTTTACTTCTAAAGTGCTTCTTCATATAAGTTGTTGCTTATCGACATACAACACAGCTGGATTTATGAAAGGTGCTGCGCGGGCACTTTGTTGATCTTATTAGTGGATGCTGTTCTGTTACTGAAAGAACCTCCATCGGGAGGCCAGTTTATGTAACTGAGAATTATCTAACAATTAAATGGAGTAACAATATTTGTGTATGACTGGCTCTCTGGGGCCTCTCACCAAAGCAAATGTAAGTGATGTTCTTTGTTGATAGAAAAAATAGAGTAGATAACTGACAAGACCTTGGAACTTGAAGCCCTCCAGATGGACCCACAAGGACAGGTCCTCGTTGTCGCATTCGCAGCTCCACGGGTTCCCGCTGAGCCCCACTGAGCGCAGGGCGGGCAGCGCGATCAGGGAGGTGATGTTGAAGACCGTCAGGTTGTTTCGGCTCACATCGAGTACCTGAAGGGCCGCGTTCTCCCCAAAAGCGTCCGGGTGAATTTCGGAGAGTCCCGGATTGTCCGTCATCCTCAGCATCACCAAGCTCGCCAAGGGGCCGAACGTCCTGTCCTCGATCCGGGTCAGAGTGTTGAAGGAGAGGTCCAAGTAGGCCAGCTTGCGTAGATTCCCAAAAGTGGACTCTGAGATCTCCGTCAGAGAGTTGTTGCTGCAGTCCAGGTACACCAGGTCAGAGAGGTAGTTGAGCGCGAGAGGCGGTAGCTCCGCGATACGGTTGTTTGAGATGATGAGCTGCCGCGTGGCCAGCGGAAGGTTGACCGGGAAGGTGGTCAGATGCTGCCCAGCGCACTGGACCACAAGTTGGTCGTCACACACGCACCTGTCCGGGCAGCCAGTGGAGATTACCGGGGATGAGGGGACCGCTTTCGCGAGGAGGAGCAGAACTAGAAGCCGCAGGGGTTGCGCGCTTGGCTGCGGGGCAAGACGCATGACACCGCCGAGGGCTTCATCAACCCTGTTTGGACAGAGTCGGTCGCAGTGACATTCTTCATTGATACATCATCACCGTGCGAGCCGCTTGTCCCAAGAAACGATCTCCGCCGAGGTCAAGCCCAAACGTGCCCGTGGCAACCTCTCGCGCGTAATGTCTCAGTTCATCCTGTCTGTTGGTTCTGGATCCGACGCGCATCCGCTGTGCTGGACTTGACGGTCGGCTGCCTTGGTGCTGTTTCGAATTTCATGAATTTATTGAGTGTATTCTGCTGACAGCTGTTCGCACGTCGTAAAAAAGCCGACGTCCTTTGATGCTTCGCTGCTGCTCGCAGTCAGTTGTTCCGTTACATGTTTGCCATCCTCTCGCTTTCCGAAACTGAATCCAAATAAAGGGGGCGCACTGAAAGGGAGGGGGGGGGGCTGCGGAGTGATCTCACGCTCGGGAGTGAGATGGAGCGTGGGGAGTGGAAGGGTCTGGGCAGTGGAGGTAATGTAAGGCTGACATTAAATATTAAAGCCCGCGCACAGTTGACACCTAGTGTAAGGTGACCTGTGATGCTTTAGCTGCCAGCACGGGCGCTGTGATTACATCTTCAAACACTACTGGAGGGTCTGTGGGTAAAAGCTGCCTGGATGTAAGAATGTGTATGTAAAGATCTGTTTGTGGGGATGATAGCGTGCACACTTTTCATCAGCCTGTCTCAGGAGTAGGATCAGGTGTACCTGGATGTGCATCTCGTGGGTTTTGCATCTCTGTATGTGACTGACTGTCACAGAGGCAGCCAGCCCACCCACTTGAAACTTTCCCTGATGTATACAGCCAGCAGATGATGGGCTGAGATGAGATGGTACTAGGTGGTCTCAGGCTGCAGTTGTTTTTCCTCCTCTTTCCAGTCTCAGTGTGAGCCCTGTCTCTATTCTTGGTTCTCTGTGTAGGTGTTGAAGTGCTGAATCAGACTCGGCGTGATGGAGGAGGAGGAGGAGGAGGACAGATGTGCCGCTGACAGTCCGTGAAAGGCGCTACCCCGAGTCGACAGCCAGCAACCTGCTGAACGCTGACCGCTCGCGCACGTCAACAAAACCAGGCGGAAGCCTTTTACCCTGCGATGGTGTGTCAGAACAGTGGGCCTGTGTATAACCTAATGCTTTTTTCACGCTTTCGATCCATGTGGACTGAACTTAATCCACACAGCTGTTTTGCGTCAAGGATATTTAGTGACTTTATGGGGACATCTAGTGACGAAAACTTGGTAATGTTACACAGAAACAGCAACCATGTGATGGTCTTTGTGTAACTATTTTTATATAGTTTTAAGCTATTGCACAAGGATTTTTTTAAATAGATGTCTAAATTTATCTGCTCTCTTTTTATGATCATACAGGAAGCAAAACTGTATAAACCAAACATAAGCCATAACTCAGCAAGTTCAGTCCAGCATTGTGCAAAGCCAAAGCTGATTTTTTGACAAAATCCCCAAATTTCCAAATATAGATGTTGGGGAATGTGCATAAAATGACAAATGAGAAATATGAGGGAATGCTGCAGGCATAAAAACATAAAATCTGGAGGCTTAAATATCTAGATGTTATATTTACAGAAAGGGTAGAAGAAGATACTTTAAAAACATTAAGAACATTGAGAATTTTTTTAAAATCTAATCATCTCATATATACTTTGAGGAACCATTATTTTGAAAGCGCATAGCAGGACCAGTTCTTGTTTGATTGGCAAGCAGACTTCAAAATACAGGCTTTGCATTATTCCTGACAACGTCTAACCTCTGCTATTTGTTTTCTTGGAATCTCCAGCAGGTACAGTCATGCACAGGCACATCTGTCTTACTCTCTGTTTTCCCTAAAATATTAATCATTATATTTAACCGTCTAGAATGGCATGGCAGAAAAATGCAAAACACTGGAAGAAAGAGCTGCGGCTGAAAGGTGTTTTTGTAATCCTTTAAATCTAGTGTTGTAAGAAGAATCCCCCTATTTATCCTATTTAATCTGCAGACATACAAATTTCTTCCGTTATAACAGCTGGTGTGAAGGTTATGCTGCTTTGAGTGTTCCTGTATTACAAGTCACACAAAGTAATAAAAAAAAAAAGAAATATATTCACGAAAGCATCCAATCACTGTTAAACTGGCAACACATCCTCACATCAGTATCTACAAGGATTTTACAAATTCAGGTCCTTCCCAAATACCAGGCTCTGAACTGGGACCTTTTCTTTTCACAGTTTGCGTGCCCCTCGTGGTCAAACTATCTGCCACCATGGGCTGAGCTTCCACTGCCATCCTGATGATACACAGCTGTATCTCAGCACCAAACCCTCTAGTCAGTTCACTTCTCTGTCTCTCATTAAGTCCCTGGATGACATCTAAATCTGCATGTAATCCAGCTTTATCATATTGAAAAACAATACAACTGAACTCTTGTGTCAAGTCACGACTCCTGAAAGGGGCTGACCTTCACCTTAACATGGGTAAAGGTCATTAATTTTCAGAGGTTCTCAATCTGGGTGCCATCCTGGAGCCCAGGCTCTAATTCTCATCATATATCAGATCCATCTCTAGAAGTTCTTTCTACGACCTAAAGAACACCTCTAGAGTCTTACCTCATCTCTCAGAGTCCTCAGCTGAAACCCTCATCCATGCCTTCATCACCTTCTGCCTGGATTATTGCAGTGATATCCCGTTAGCTTTGCACAAGCTCAGAACTCACAGTTCTTACCTGCAACAAGTCCTGGCCTTACATCACCCCCACCTAACCTACAAACCACCACATGCTCTTTCTCTCCTGTACTTGTTCAGTCTTATCCTCCCTTCCCTACACCCCACACTGCATCCCCCAGTTAAAGGCTTACTTGCCATCCCCCTCACCAGGCCGGGGTCTTTTAAAGGACAGAGCCTTCGGTGCTGCAGCCCCCCACTCTCTGGAATGTGCTCTCCTCTAAGACACCCTGTCTTTGAAAATTTTCAAAAAGCAGTTGAAATGTTACTTATTCACAGAGGCCTTTGACCTTTGACTTTTTTGTGTAAAGGTGCTATATAAACTATTAAATGTCACTGAACCAATGACACCTCTAACAGTGGTGCGCATACCTCAACTTGATCTGATATTTGATACAAGAAACCCTGGCATGTCAGATCCCTGTTCCCCTCATCACAGGGCACAATAATGTGGCTGCACTCCAGCCAAGAAAATCTGCGCTCTGCACCAGTTGTTGTGAGCTGGCTCACTGACATGGCTAATATAAGTCACTTCAAAAGAATGGGGCCATCGTTAATGACACTGGGTTCCCACTTTTGTCTGGTACGCCAAGTCAGAAAGGGATTAACTCTGCAGTAAACGTTGCCACATAAATCGTGTCCGGGTAGCGTAAACTCTGATTTTCAAGAGGAGCAGACTACCCTCATGTTATCAAATTATGTTTTGTTTTGTTTTTATTTCAAATGGGCTTTTTTCTTTTCTAAGATTATGTCCTTTAAGAAATCCGTGCTTCTGGGCAGTTAGGCTCGACTTTATGCTGTACCCCAAATATTTTTGGCTTGCGGACAATAACAATAAAAAGAAAAGTGAAAAAAGAAAAACATTGGCTAACAAAATAATAATAATAATAAAAATAAAAATAAAAATTCCAGCTTGTGTACACAATCAGTAAATTAATAACCATCATCCAATCATCAAAGGTCAGTTGGAGTACATTCACTTTCAATACTTCAGGGATCCTTTTACTTAAGTAGAAAGATTGTGTTGTTACTTATTTAAAAAGCCCCAAACTATTGTTTTTGACGCTTTGCAAATCACAGCAATCCATTTTAACTTCTGGTTACACATCCTCATTTCCGGCACCTCCTCCCCCCGTGTTGTCCTTTGTTCCTCCTTGCACCGCCCACTTAAAAAATCATGAACTCCCCTACTTCAAAAAATAAAAAACAAATACAAAAACGTACAACTTTAGTAACACCGGAGGTGAAGTTAACTGCAAGTTACTGGTAGCACAGTCCATTCACACTGGTCAGTCCTGTTGGGGAGCAGGTTTGCATGTAAGATAGGCGGAACTAATCAGGAAATGTGGAGCAGTGCTATGATAAGATAACTTGGATCGCTGGCATTTAGCACATATACGCGCACGTATATAATGAGTCGGTGTTAGTATTTGCCTACAGGGGTGTGGTCAATGTGAAGCCTGTGTGGCGTGAGGAGTCTTTACTTCCGCAATGATGTGCTTATTTAAAAAAAAAAAAAGGCTTCGGTCTATCCTTACGAGTCTTACAGCTAACCTTTAACACGCATTAGCTATAAAACTGAATTGAAACGTAGATATCCCAGTAGTGGGCTGTTAGCCACGCCCCCCCGTGAATGTTACGTAAGCCGCACGCATGCAGATATATTCAGACGGAAACTTCACGGTGGTCGGTGTTTTCTAGGGTTGTATCTGTGAACTTTGGTTGCTTCGTCAAGGTGAGTGTGTTCATGTTTATTGTAATTCGTGCGCTTTCAATGCAGCCCTGACGAGTCATGGTGCTGCTGGTGTTTCTCGTTTGACCTTTCGTTTGTGAGACGTCCTTTATCTGCGCCGGTAGCTGCACGGCTAATTTTCTCCTCGGGTGTTCGAGGTAATTGTGTTGTTAGAGGGTCTGAAAATGGACACTTTGTTTTATGTGTTAGCCGGGGGAGGAAACGCGTGCGTTGCCTTTCTTACCAAAATAAAAGTGTAATGAGTACTTTCGATATGAGCCACAATATATTTCTAATTCATTTTCCAGGTCTGTCAGGATGGTTGTGCTTTCCAAAGACTATGGATATGTGGTGCTGACTGGCATGGCCAGTATGGTCATGGTTACACATCTGGCCATTAAAGTTGGCAAAGCCAGGAAGAAGTACAATGTGCACGTGAGTATTCAAATATGGAGCACAGTGGAGGCTACCTGTTGAAAGGTGCTGTCCTGTACGAATGAACTTGTCACGCCTTGCAGTATCCTCAGATGTACAGCAACGACCCAGAAACTGGGAACATTTTCAACTGCATCCAGCGGGCACACCAAAACACGTAAGTATAGTAAGGATAATGTAATTCATGTCAGCAGCATTATGTCATGTTCTTTCATCGACAACAAAGAAGCAGGTTGATGTTAACGTCGCTCTTGTGACCTCCTCACCAGCCTGGAATCCTACCCTGCCTTCCTCTTCTGCCTGGCTGTTGGCGGTTTTTATTCACCTGTAAGTTTTTTTTTGTTTTTTTTTGCCCCTTATTCTTCCATTTTTTTTTTTTCACTTTTTTCCCACGTTTTTGGTTAAAAATGTTCACAACTTGTTGCATGCAATGGGTAGCCGTTCTGTCAAGTCCTGTTGCATCTGATTGTTTGTGTGGCTGTTGCAGCGTCTGGTCAGTGGACTTGGAGTCGTGTGGATTATCAGCAGAGAGGTTTATGCACACGGCTACTCTACAGGAGGTAAGAAACCGTTCAGCAGTTCACATCAATTTCTATTCTTCTTATATCATAAAACATGGTCAGAATGTATGTCTGTCTCTCATCTTAATTAGATCCTAAAAAAAGAATGAGGGGAGCTTTTGGAAATCTGGCTTTACTTGGGATGATGCTGGCCACCCTGAACTTCGGAGGCTCTCTGCTGGGCTGGAGGGGGAGCTCACGTATGAGCCGTTTTGGTGTTTGATCCAATATGTAATGAAAATTTACGCCTGGGCCAATTCAGTCATCATCGCTATGGTGTAACTCATACACTTGCACTGTGCTCATCTTTAAGTGGTTAAGTCAGGTGTGTTATCTGATCTGACTAGTTCTTCAAGAACTGTATGGCCTGATTTAGAAAAATGCAGACTAGCACTCTTGTAACATACATGAGTTATCAGTTTCTTATAATGTTAACAGCAATCTATGAATTGGGTCTAAACTCTTAATATCATCTACAGTTGTGCATTTATTAATGAATAAAAAGAAGTAATGATGAAGAAATTCCTTGTTTATTGTGCTGAAAAGGAACTTTGTACACTGAGTGACTAAAGATGGTTATTCAACTGTCCTGCTTTTGTAATTAAAATCCTCCATAACTTCTATTCTCCTGTTTGTCATAAAACTGACACCTTCTCATATCAACTGTTTCA
This sequence comes from Pundamilia nyererei, assembly GCF_000239375.1. NCBI lineage: Eukaryota > Metazoa > Chordata > Actinopteri > Cichliformes > Cichlidae > Pundamilia > Pundamilia nyererei. Next base: position 757,925 of record NW_005187516.1, on the reverse strand, counting down.
TTTCTTTGCCTGAATGTGGTTAACAATGGCCTGTGTGTGGAGGGAGTGGCTCTTTCTGGAGTAATGTTCAAAGTGCACCTACCTTGTCTGGACAGGCAGGAACCAACGCTGCTGAAGTCTTAAGCGAATCATAGTTGACAATAGAAACTGTCGTTCACACAGTGACACTGCATAATGCCTGAGAGCTTACCCACCTATTATTGCGTTTGCCACATACAAAGATTCGATATATTTATTTTCATTAAACAGGAAAGTCATTCTTGCATTTCATCATACATCACTGCAGGCAGTAAAGTAACCAAGTTAAAACATCAGAGCTTCGTTCCACTGTATTTGCAGTGCATTCCAACCAGTCCAGATGGAGGACCCTTAAAATGATTCCAATGCTGCTCTCAAACCTCCACTGTGTGCGAACAACAATTTCACTAAGTGAGTTTTACAATTTACAGATATCTAAGTATTTGGCTTAGCAGGGTATCTCCTCAGTAAACACTGGCAGACAAAACATTTAAAGAAAAGCAATCACTATGTTCAAGATTTCCATGACTTTGTGAACATAACTGCATGTTTATCAGCTGCAACAGTAAATAATCTGCATTTGTAATTCAGGCTAAATTACAATTTGGAAAAATAAAGTGGTTTCCACTGTTGGAGACCTGGCGTGTGTTTCTCCAAAGATGTGGCTTTTCAATTGTAAAATCTGTTTAATTTTTTGTCAACTTTCTGCAAGACCTTAGCTTTACATGACACAGATTGGGCAATTGGATTTGAAAATGCACTTCGCTAACATTTGGTCACCCGAGGGATTGTGATTGTTTTGAGCAGCTTTCCCATGAGCCTTCATTCTGCCTTACTGGCTATTCTTACAGTTACGGAGGACTTCATGCGACCTTGATCCACATTACCTCAGATCACCCCTAGAGGGCAGTGTAACCGTTTGTGTCATATTAAAGTGCTGTGCAGGAGTCAGTCAGGGGCGCAGAGTCATCTTAATTTCCATCGGAGTGGGGAGTTCTCAGCACACTGAATGTCTCCAAAACTTTAAAAGGAATGTGGAAGAAACTTCCCGCTTAAAACATTAAGAGTCCTTGGTTAAATACGTTTTTTTTTTCTTAATGGCTAACAGTAGGTTCTCAGTGCCAAAGAGAGGTTTTGCTCACATCCAAAGTGGTCTTCCTTTGGTGTTAGATTTGCTTCGGTCCTCTGAGTGATGGAAGTGACTGACAGAACAGGATCTTCTGTCAGTAGGTGTACCTGGACAGTGGCGTGTCCTCCATCAAATCATCCTAAATAAGGTGATTTTAAAAAAACATCAGTACTCCACAGAGCATAATTCAAAATATGTGCTCACTTGCCACTTCATTAGGTATACCTCCTGTTGGAGAAATATCTAATGACCTAATCACAGTGCAGAGACTCGGTGCATTTAGGGCAGGGGTGTCAAACTCCAGGCCTCAAGGGCTGGTGTCCTGCAGGTTTTAGATATCACGCTGGGTCAACACACCTGAATCAAATGATTAGTTCATTACCAGGCCTCTGGAGAACTTCAGGACATGTTGGGGAGGTCATTTAGCCATTTTAATCAGCTGTGTTTGATCAAGGACACATCTAAAACCTGCAGCACACCGGCCCTTGAGGCCTGGAGTTCGACACCTGTGATTTAAGAAACTGTGACTGTGGCATGGTTGTTGGCACCAGATGGGGTGGGCTGACCTTCAGAAACGGCTTATTTACTGAAATTTTCCCACACACGCATCTCTATAGTTCACAGAGAATGGTCCAAAAAGGAAAAAAAATCCAGTTAGTGGCAGTTCATTGGGTGATATCTTGTTGATGTCAGAGGAGACTGCCCAGGCTGCTTGAGTCATACAGAAGGGCAACATTAACTGTAATAACTCTAATAAAAACTATAATAAACCACTTGTTACAACCCAGGTGTGCAGAAGAGTACCCTGTGGGTTAAGACATGGAAACTGAGGCTACATTTCATACAGGTTTACCAAAGTTGGACAATAGAAAATGTGGAGACATGTTGCCTGGCCTGATAAATCTATATCTGCTGCAACATTTTGGATGGTAGGGTCAGAAATGGTCGAAAACAACATGAGGGATCCATTGTGCGTTATATCAATGTTTCAGGCTGCTGCTGGTGGCGTTATGGTGTTGGGGGTGTTTTCTTGGCACAATGTCACAGACTATCTGAATACTGTTGTTGACCATATCTATCCCTTTATGATCAGAGCATATTCATCTTCTGATGGCTGCTTCACACAACACATCATGTCACGAAGCTCAAATCCTTTCAAACTGGTATCTTGGCAATGAGTTGTCTGTACTCGGATGACCTTTACAGTCATCAGATGTCAGTCCAATCAAGCACCTTTGGGATGTGGTGAAACTGGAGATTCACATCATGGATGCACAGCTGATAAAGCTGCAGGTTTATCAGTTGTCATGACAATATGGACCAAGATCTCTGAGGCATGTTTCCAGGAATGTTTTGTTGACTCTAGACAACAAAGAATAAAAGCAGTTCTGAAGGCCACAGGGGTCCAGCCAACCGCTAGCAAGGTGTAAATAATGAAGTGGCTAGTGAGGATCTAATAAAATATATGAAAAGAATTTTCAGTTTCTCTTACCTAAGCTCTCGAATATTTTTAATCAGCTAAACCACATCTCAAGAGTAACCCCTGATCAAGAAATAAGCTAGCGGCCAAGTCACGTTCCAATATGTCATCTCTGCTTGCAGTTAATATTCTAATACCCAAGTTCATCTTGACAGTGAAGGGTGCTTAATAAAAGATGCAGTTATTTGGTATTTGACTTTCATAAAGTTTGGGGACTTCTAAGATGGAGATTCTTTTAAAAAGTGGTGAAAATGGTAATGCAAAGGTACTAGACTGTATCTTACCATGGGCAGGTCCTGCAGACGATGGAACTCCGGGTGGTTAGTGCGCTGGCGGAACTTGAGGAAGAGGACGACAAAGACGATAGCTGTGGTGACAATAAACACTGACAGCAGACCAGCCAGCAGAGGGTCTAGAGGGGAGCTGGAACGGTGACCGGACCTCTCTACACGATAAAGAATTTGATATGATATGAAGAAAAATAAAATAGGTCATGGTAAAGGCAAAACAACTCAATGGGAGAAGCTTAAGGCAACACCTCATCACACTTAGCACCTGCCAATCACCTTACCTTCACCGCCAAATTTATTTACAGACTGGACCTCCTTGTACACCGACCCAGCAGGGGCTCCACCTGGAGATGCGGTAGCTGTATTCAGAGATTCAGAGTGTGGCCATGTGGTGAAGGTGGGTGCTGTGGAGCTTGTGTGGTGCACTGCTGGGGCTGGCTGAGATGAAAAGGTAGAGAGGGAATGGTTGGTCAGAGGGGTTTTGCCTTCTGTAGCTGCAGGGTGCAGAGGGGTGGTGCTCTGAACAGTCGGCGCGGATGAAAGGCTCTCTGCGGCAGCTGAAAGGGGGGATGTGAGCGGAGTGCTGTATCAATTCAAAACAGTACAGATTCTTCAAACGAAATGAAATGCATTCACAACAGCCAGAGGTAACGCTGCCCTGCCCTGCTGACGTTAAAGCTGCCGCGATTGTGTTTGTGCAGCATGTGTGGCTCACGCCGTGACAAAAATCTGTGCAAATTACAGAAAACCTTTGTCAGTATATCAGAACGCTGTGAATCCCAATGGCCTGCACTTTCAAGCATCACTGCTCACACAGAGGTACTCTTGAATCAGATAAATCCACAGTCTTTTCTCCACGAGCTTTGGACTCTGAGGTCTCAGCTCAAAGCCACAGAACTACATTAAATAAGTAGCTACTGTTTGCTTAAGAATTTAAATATATCCCAGCGATTCCAAACAGTTGCTGCAGATTTGTCACGTGCACACCATTGTGTGAATCTCCTGTTCTACCACATCCCAAAGGTGCTCTACTAGACTGAGATCAGGTGTCTGTGGAGGCCTTTTTTCACAACATAGTGGGTACGCACTGCTCATAAAGAGATGGACATGGTCAGCAACAATACTCAGGTAGGCTGTGGTGTACATGGCTCAGCTGGTGC
>NW_005187516.1:747763-753744 GCF_000239375.1 Pundamilia nyererei | reverse complement strand
GTGGGGGCTGAGAATGTGGTGCACATGGTGTGATTGACAGCCGGACTACATTCCTGCAGCAGAACGGACAGACTGTCAAAGTACTGTGCGGTGTCAACAAAATACACAAACCACAAAAATGTTTGTTTTCTAATTGGATTATAGTGAGAATATTTTCGAGTGAGAATATTTTCAGCTTTCAAAGCGAGAAGCCACACACAGCCTGCACGTTATTCTGCAGGGACGGGGCAACAACAAAGGGTCAAAAAGGGACAAGTGAGAGGGATCTGTCATATTGTTATTTCTGTGCTTCTCAAAGCGGTAACACAGCATCAGCTGAGTGGGTTATATTTATATAATCTATAAAAGGAATCTTTTAAACAAGGTTGCGACACACATTCTTATTCTCAGTGCAGTCAAGCGGGGGTCAGGTCAGGCGAGGAGTGTGTTGCACGAACATTGCTGGCAAAAGGGACTGTGCCCAAGAAGAGCCTGTGTTTGCAAACAGGCAGTGTTTAAGTGTGTGGGAAGTTTTATTTTAAGGCTCCAGTCTGGTCAATCTAAACAGACCGGACTTGAAAATTATAGATGGACAATTATAGAATTATGATATAATCACATAATCGCACGTTCCTAATTATAAAGATGCAGCTTTTTAAGACAAGTCATATGAGGCTGATTACCTGAAGGAGTTAGAGTACCGAGGTCTGCGTGCTGAGATGTAAGTGCTGCGGGGATTGCTGTGAACAAGTGGGTTTTAAGTGCTGCATCTGTCAGAGTCTCTGCACGGACTGTTCCTTCTGTCTCGCTGAGGGTTGTGGTTTCACCCACGGATTCATCCCTGCCTGCAGGAATACGTGCATGCTCTGGGGACTCATTCCCAGGATACTCTGTCAGGTTAGAAGATGCTGAGCTTCCAGGATGATTCAGGAAGACGGCCGGTGTGAAGACATTGGGCAGAGCACTGCTTTGACCTGTAATTTGATAAAGAGAACTCCTGTTAAAGAGACTTTGACTTTAGGACCGTTTTCCAGACTAGTGATGACTTTGTCACGTTTAGATTAACATAAAGGTATTTTAATTACTTATCAAGTGAGTTTTAAAATAGCAAAATAGTGTAAAAATATAACTTTCAATTTGAAGTTCATTATCAGTCCTGTCTCTTTCCCCTCACCTCCAAACAGTGAGGCTGGATCTGCTGGAGGTCTCTTCCTGTTTAAAGGGAGTTTTTCCTTCCCACTGTCACCAAATGCTTGCTCACTGGGGTCAGCTGACTGTTGGGATTTTTCTCTCTATAATTTTAGGGTCTTTACCTTACAATCTAAGGTGACCTGAGGTGACAGTTGACTGAATTGATTTGTTTGGGTTCCTAAAAAGGAAAGGGTGAAAACTTTTTGCTTTATATTTGCTTTTGCGTGTGTTCTCGAGGTAAACGACTCTAATTTGACATTTCATCGACTAACACATTGACGTCCCCTTCAATTTCAAGTTTTAATCTACTTTAGGTGCTATTTTGCATCATGACAGATTCATTATGGCGAATTACGAGTAAGCCAAGAGAGATGAGAGGAAACTCTAAAAATAAAAAAAACAAAACAAAAGGAAAGGAAAGGAAAGTTAACAAACATCGTTTAACGAAGATGAAATGCAACCAAGAACCTGCAGCAACATGATCTCCGTCATCGCCTCAATCACACCAATAAATAGTCGCGTGCGGACTCGATTACGAGCCCGACTCACATCAGCGGGATGTCAGAAGTGTTCGCATCAAACACAAAGACACACAGAGAAAGAGAGAGAGAGAGAATGGCAGCTTACCTCTTGTCCGCGTTGTGCCGGACAGCACAATCAACACGCAAAACACCAAATGAATTTCAGTTTTCATCTCAGCGGCGGCAGGCTTCCCCCTTTAGATTACACAGCAGCTCTCCTCTGTGGCTCTCTGGGGTTGTTTCCGTTACGCGATTTGACAGGGCACATCATGGGCTCTAAAAATATCCTGAGGGAGTCAGGCAGAAGAGAAGCAGGGGTGGGGCTGGATGCGGGCGGTGTTGGTGGGTGGCACCACAAAGAAATAGATTCTAATGAGTAAAACAAGCTTCCCCGATAACCACCGCAAACTCACGCGTGGCCTCTCGTCTCGGTGTTTGTCCTTTCGGAGCCAATCATCTCTACATGGAAGTGTCCACAACGCGTCACTTTGCAGTCGCTGTTGCTCTGCTGCACCAATCACACATCAGTGCGTCAGAGGCGCAGTTGCGTGCGTCAGGAGCGCCCGTTCGAAGCGCCGTGACACCGAAGTGAACGCGCTCTTTGACAAGTTTTACTGCGCTGTTTATCACTGTGAAAACTAGCCTGCAGTATCAAACAGCTGAATGTGTGTCAGTGTCTTGCTGTGGCTCACAGCAAGGTGGTTGGCTCAGCCACCTCTCAGTTCCCACTGAGGTCAGCGTGTCGTCACGGCTGAGCGCACTGCCCACCTGTGTGCCGCACGGACAGCTGAATGACCCGCTGCGTCCTCTCTCGGCGTTGTCTTGACACACTTTAGAAGACGCCGAATTTTCCTTTAATTTTTTTCCTTAAAAAATCAGGCTTTGAGCTGTAAAGGATATCCAGACGCAACAGTAAAAGAAACCTTCACCCTGTCCCAGATGGAGCCTCCAGGCAACCCGGGAGGCACCCCGGTGGAGCTGGAGTTAACGGTGGAGAATGTGGAGTCGGTAAGTTAGGATATTAGTCAAAACTCGTGCATTTAACTGGGAAGTTTGAGTTATGGAATGGAAACAGCAGCATGTTTTCCCAGGAAGAAAAAGAACTGCAGCACATTCTGCTGGTATAAATATGATTTCATACCAAATTAGTGAAACGATTTTTTTTATCATGTAAATAACTGTAGTTTGCTCATCATAGAGAGACTGGGCAAAGTGTAGCATTTGTAATATGATGCCAGTTAGAAGCACCTGCTGTACTAATAATAACTAACACATGTGCTTTGGATTAGTTGCTGTGACAACACATTTTTCAGTAAATTCAAACATTTGGCCATCCAGCATTATTAATGATTATTAGTGGTTGTTGTACATGTTGCCCTGCAAATTTAAAGCCAGTTTTATGTGCTAAAATATTCTCGGCATATCCCTTTGACTTCTTACATCGCTTACTTTGTTCTCTGCACTGGTATGTGTTTCTCCATCCAGGCTCTCTACCAGCTGTACTTTGATCCAGACATGGAGCATAAGAATGTAGCCCAGAAGTGGCTGACCCAGGCCCAGGCCTCTGCACAGGCTTGGCACTTCTGCTGGGCCCTGCTCAGCCCTGACAAGGTCTGTAGTTTTTCCCCTCTTTACCCCCACGCTTCACTTTTCTGTAACAAACATTAGGCACCATAACTTAATACAGCCTGGTTGAATGTGAAACTAAGAGCAGCCGTGTGTGAATGTGTCGCTTTGCAGATCCCAGAGGTTCAGTTCTTCGGTGCCAGCACCCTGCACACCAAGATCTCCCGTCACTGGAGTGACCTCGCTGCAGACCAGCACGAGAGCCTGAGGACGCAACTGCTCAGCCATATCTTGCAGTTCTCTTCTGGGCCTAAAATGGTGCTGACTCGTTTGTGTGTAGCACTGGCCTCTTTGGCTCTTAACGTAATTCCCCAGGCCTGGTCTCAGCCGGTGGCGGACATGGTGAGGGCTTTCCAACCGCACAAACCTGATCCTGAAGATGGCTCTGGAGCAAAGGCCTCTCAGGACCCCCACACACATTGTCTCACTCTGCTAGAGCTTCTCACCGTGCTTCCAGAGGAGTTCCAGAGCAGCCGCTTGGCTCAAGCTCGGCGAGGCCAGCTGAGGGAGGCTCTTGCCGGAGAGTGGGCAGTGGTGTGTCCTCTGCTGCGACAGCTCATGCAGAGCCAGGACTCATCGAGTCAGGTGAAAGAGAAGGTGCTCAAATGCTTGTCTAGCTGGGTGGCGCTAGATGTGCCTTTGGGGGAAATCCAGGAACTGCTCCATGACTGCTTCACCGCGTTGTCCGACCCAGAGCTGTTTGACGCAGCTGTGGAGACGGTAGTTAACGCCATCTCACAGCCCGACTGCCAAAGGTGAGAAGCACAGCTGGATGATTAGGTGATGATGAGTGACATGCAGCATATGGGTGGATGACTCCAAACATTTGTGTGCAGGTACATTAATGCTCTACTGAGCCTGATGCCTCTGGTGTTGGGCCTCTATGACCAACTGAAGACAGCAGCTCAGGATGGGGACATGGAAACCTCACATGGTATCTGTCGAATTGCAGTTGCTTTAGGGGAAACACACTCCAGGTACACAGAGTAGCACACACCTACACACACACTCTACCCTGTACCTGGGCTCCACCATTTGTCTTTTATGTCTGAAATGTTCTTTTATTTCTTACATTTCTTTCCCTGTGACAGAGTTCTGTTGGAACAGGTGGACCACTGGCAAGAATACCTAGCTCTGGTTAACATGATTCTCTTCTGCACGGGCATCCCTGGACACTACCCAGTTAATGAGACCACAAGTTCTCTTACTCTCACCTTCTGGTACACTCTGCAGGTATGGAGAGTGAAGTATTAACGTGTTGTCCATTAGGACAAAAGATTTATACTTCTTTTTTACAAAATCAGCTTGTTATCATTTTTAGGATGACATTTTGTCATTTGAGGAGGAGAAGCAGTCTGTTTACCTGCAGGTCTACAGGCCAGTTTACTTCCAACTGGTGGACGTGCTGCTTCATAAATCCCACTATCCCTCCCAGGAAGAGTACGCCTCCTGGTCCTCTGATGACAAAGAGCAGTTTCGTATTTACAGGTGGGTCTGGTGTTAATATTTTTTCTGTTTGATTGAAATTTGGAGGCTGACTTTAATAATCTACACTGATAATCTTTCTTCAACGCCCAAGACCAACTTTACAAATATGTTTTCCTGACTTTGTAGGGTCGACATCTCGGACACTTTGATGTACGTGTATGAAATGTTGGGGGCAGAGCTGCTCAGTAACCTCTATGAGAAGCTTGGCAGACTACTGATGGACCCCCAGCAGTCAGCAGTATGGCAGGTAATGCCCTGAATAACTCCTATTCAGCCGCTTAAAATGAAATTGTATTAACTGAATTTTCATACAATGAGCTTTTGATTTACTTGTAAAAACCACACAACCTTAAAAAAGTAAGTAAGCATTACTCAAGTGATTCAGGTGCTTCAGAAAGCCATTGAGATAAATGGCAAAGAGGTTGCATTCCTCTAAAAACATCACATACATACATATAATGCATGCGTATAATAAATAAAGGCAAAAATACAGTTAAGATATTCGTACTTTATTTTTCTCCTTCTAAAGCAGCTGAGACTGCTCATCTGAAAAGTTAATTTACACAAGTGGAGGCAGCAGTTTGAGCTTTTTGTATTTTTCCCTAGATTGTGATCTATCTTGTATACAAGGACCGAGGGGCAGAAAACAGGTCACAAAGCATCGCTTAGTTCCACTTGTGATTATATAAAACCATGTGTGCAGACACTTGTTTAGTTACATTTAAAATCTAAAGGCTTCTTATTCTGAAAGTTTGCAGATTTTTTGGGAGGGTCTTTTTCCTGTTGCATGCAACCCATCGGTCTTTGAAAGATGAATGACTTTGTCATGGCTTTAAAGTAGTCCAGGTGTAAGACATTAACCACCCAAACAAGAGGCAAAGTAATTGAAGTCACTCATAAAAAGAGTAAACTATTATTTTCACAGTGCAATGAACATCTACTTAATAAAAAAAATGCATAAATAATAAAAGCATAAATTCTTTAATTACATAAATGAGTTACTCATTTGTGTAAGTCAGGAAAGCTACTGGAATTTACAGAGCAGTAATAAACCAGCTTGTCCCAGAGCTGTGCAGGAGAACTGATCAAATCAGCTCAGCTAAACAGCTGCTTCTGTTTTTCCAGCTTCTCACCCTACTCATGAGATTTTATATATTATATATATATAAATTCCTC
>NW_005187516.1:744040-745602 GCF_000239375.1 Pundamilia nyererei | reverse complement strand
AGAAAGTGACTGACACTGAAAGGTAGCATTGTTAATGTTGCAGAAGAAAGGACAGCCTCCTTGCTCTCTCCTAGAGCCCACACTTGTTATCTTGAGTGTTCAAGCACTTCAAAGCAGTATTCAGAGCTAACTATAGCACAATTCACCATGATTCACTCCTACTTCATTAAGCATTAGGAATAGAGAACTGAAGTAAATAGCATGTTTCACTGAGTATTAGGGATATTGTTATTGTTTTAATTATTCAGTTGTACTTATGATTTAGAGGAATAAGTCTGCACCTTTACAACTGCTGTGAGTCAGACCATTCAAAGTAATCTCATCTTTTGAGCCTTATAGTCAATAGTTGCTTTTACATAACTTGTTTTAACAGATCTATTAAACATATTACAGCTCCTGAATGTGTGGCTTGTTATCTGACTGTGTGTGTAACAGACTGTTTGTTTCTATCATCTCAGCTTAGTTGTGTTTAAGAGCTTTTACAAACATCGTGTTTTACCAGTTGTTGAAGTAAATTCTTACTTTATTTTCATTCTTTTTTTAATTTTGATTGCTGTGAGTCTCTTTTTTTTTCAAATTACTAGTTTTATTGTCATATGCACAGTAAAGAGACATCCTTTACTGTCCACAACAGATGCCAAACAGAAAAATCCACATATAAAATAAATGAATACAATAAATTATCATTAAAAAAACAATTATAAAAACAGCAAGAAAGTTTAATTATGCAAATAAAATAAAAGAATCTGAGCTGCTAAGCTAGTTCTATATATATGCAATTTGGAATGCTTCATGTCGTCTCTAACACCAGACTTTGTTTATTTCCATCTCCAGGACACTGAGGCGCTGTTGTTTGGCTTCCAGTCCATAGCTGAGACCATAGACGTGAACTACTCTGATGTTATTCCCGGTCTTATTGGTCTGATCCCCAGAATCAACATCAGCAACATTTTGCTAGCCGACACTGTGATGTATACAATAGGTACAGTGTATGTTCAGACACCTGCATGATATTGTCCTTGTTCATAGTAAGAAGTTATGCCTATTTTAAAAGAAAATTCTTATTTTCTCTTTTTCTTGCTTAGTCTGTGGTAACAGATCTTTGGTTGCTCGGCTCTCTTTTACGATCGTAGATTTGTGATTGTGATTTGTGTTTATGCTCGAACGGAAATTTAATATCCCTCGTCGAACAGGCTCACTTGCTGAGTGGCTGGCTGACCACCCGGTGATGCTGGGTGGCATATTGCCTATGGTGCTTCAGGGCCTTGCAAAGCCAGAGCTGTCTGTGTCTAGTGTATCTACACTGAAGAGGATCTGCAGGGAGTGCCGGTATGACCTCGGCCCCTACGCTCAGGACATCCTGACGGTGTCACAGGTCAGACACAGAGAAATACACAGCAACACGTAATCAGGGTTTTTAAACCATGCGGTGATTTGTTTACTGTGCTTTTGTAGGATGTACTGGTTAAAGAAGTCCACAAGGTGAGTTCTTAACCTTAAACATTCACAGTTACTTTGAAACACAGACCATATCACCTCCCTGTCTGAGGGTGGAATTTATT
>NW_005187516.1:722085-743999 GCF_000239375.1 Pundamilia nyererei | reverse complement strand
TGTGTGTGTGTGTGTGTGTGTGTGTGTGTGTGTGTGTGTGCAGAGCAGCCAGTGCATGTGGCTGATGCAGGGTTTGGGTTTCCTGCTGTCTGCCCTGCCATCAGAGGAGATTTTAGGGAGACTGCACTCACTCATCACGCCTCACATCCAGCAGCTGGATACACTGGCCCAGCAGGAGGTAAATGTAAAAATAATAATAATTATATGCTTTAGTAAGTTGATGTTTAAAAAAAATACAGGAAATGCTATAGTTTACAATTCTTTGTAAATCCAGTTGAATATAGAACATCCTGAAGCCTTTGAGAAAAAGTAAGAGCAGCAATATTTGTATATTTTCTACAGAATATTAGTGTCTGGTTTCTTTTGAGTGTGTTTGTATATGTGTAATAGTCTGTAATGGTTTATTCCAGTGTTTACTGTATAGGGTGACCAGTCTTAATAACATATAGCAGACAAAACACCATCACTTACCTATTAGTATAAATTCTCAATGTTAAATCCACGTTTCAGCTACAAACCGTCATCAGTGCAATTTGAGTGAAACCATATCGATATGCAGTCATATGAAAACCTAAGTCCATCCTTAATACAACCACAGGAATTAAAGTGACAGGTACTGCTAAGTGCTGCTAATCACATCATCGTGTGATTAGCTGATCATCAGCAAGTGTGAGCACCTCTATAAAAGCAGCAGGTTTGGCAGTTTGCTGCTCTGAAACATTCAGGTGTGTGCTAACACAACGGCAAACACGAAAGCAGCCAGCAATAATCTTAGAGAAGCAATTATAGCTGCCCATCAAGACTATTTCCAAACAATCTGACGTCCGTCATTAAACAGTGAGAACGATTATTCACAATCTGAAAAAATTAAATTTAACAAACCAATGAAATTCTAGAACAATGTCCTAATTCAAACAAACAATGTTTGGCCATAGAGCACATCATCATGTTTGTCAAAAAACAAACACAGTATATCAGCACAAATACCTCATACCAGCGCTAAAGCACGGTGATGGAGTGATGACTTAGGCATGTTTCACACCTACAGGACCATGCAGAAGTCAATGAGTCGACCATGAACTCGTAGGCATACCAAAGTATTCCAGAGACAAATGTGAGGCCATCTGCCTGACAGCTAAAGCTTGGCCCAACCTGTGTCATGCAACAGGACAATGATCCCAAACACAGCAGCAAATCTAAAACAGATTAACTGCAAAAGGAAAGAATCAAGGTGCTTCAGTGTCCACAGACACTGAAGCACCTTGATTCAGTGTCCACAGGACTGCAGAGAGTCCTGTGAACAACTTCTTTGTCACATCATTGTATGTAAATGCCAGGATGGAGTGCAAACACTAATCAACAGTGAAGACTCTGCATTGCATGATAGATACAGATACATACAGTTGTACTGATAATTATACTGGTAAGCTTCTATTATATAAAGCATAGTACTGTATTTTTTTGGCAAGTCTCGTCCTTTATTTTAACAGTGAAAATTCTTACATTGTAACTGATACAAATGTGATACTGAATCAACAATTACAGAAGAGGTGCTGATGCCTACGAATTGTTTGGGTGACCTTGCTGTTTTTTTAATGCTGGTGACAATTTGGTCTGAAGTAAAAGAGATATTAGTGTGATTAGTTTGATTAGTTCATCATTTACTTCATGAGAGAAAAAAGAAGAACTTTCTGTTTTTCTGAAGCAGCTCTGCGTCTGAGTGTTTTTTTAAATTCAAACTGATGGGGGCAACCCCACAGCTGTCATCACATTTTGATTGCACTGTTGCACAATCCTGCGTGAATGTGACATCAGCGTTTTTCCACTCACGTCCTCCCTCCAGTTTAAAGCACTGACAAACAAGTGAAAACAGCGATGAAAGTGCACAAACAGTCATTTGTTATATAACATATCCACATTTAGAAAGAGTAACAATGCTTCCTTTGCAAATAGAGCACAGCAAGTAATCCAGAGTTGTTAGAGTACAGATAAAATGCATTTCGATGCGCAGTTTGTCAGTTAAGATGTTAAAAACATCTTTTCACACTCAGATTCTTAACACAGCTTTTACAGTAACAGCAGCGGCTTCACTCTGACACTTGACAGTTACTTGTCCTTTATTTTTTAAGCTTTTCAAGCTATGCTGTACATATCAGACCCATGTACCTTCTCTCTCCCCACAGCTGAATCCCGCTAATAAACAGAGCATCATCCACATTGTGGGGATGCTGGCCAGTCTCTTTACCACTCTGGACATCAATCGGCAGGCAGACTGCTTAGAGGGAGCAGCCAGCTCCAGACTCCCAGTCCCCCAGAGCACGCAAAACCCAGTAAGTTCAGAGGAAAAACAACAGCTTGATTAGCAGAGAACAGTTAGAAAACCCACTATGCCTGTGGGTACAAAGTGTTAAAGTTCATATATAGAACTTCTTATGCTAATATTTTTTAATTAAAAACTATTCTTTTCTTTTTTTCGTAAACTTAGGTGGTCGTTGTGCTGCAACAAGTCTTCACTTTGATCCAGACCATCCTCAGCAAATGGCTCCATGACTCGGAGGTGGTAGAGGTAGGAGGGTTTTCACCTCTTGCATAAACGTGTGTATGTGTGTTTCATGACTCACACATGCCCACTGCGCCCCCCTCTACCAGGCAGTGTGTGGGGTTTTTGATAAATCAGTTCGAACCCTCCTACATGATTTTGGACCCATGGTTCCTCAGCTGGGAGAGATGCTGGGGGAGATCTATAGCGCCTTCCCACAAGCCTCGGCTTTGGACCTGGCTCGGCAGGTACACCTCCGCATACACAGGCCAGAGTTAAAGTATTACTCCTCTGACTCTGACACAGACTCTCGCAGGCTCAGATGTCAGTCTCTTTGTTTCTGTATGTTTTAAAGATGGTTCACATATTTGCTGGAGAGGAGCATCACATCCCTCACATCAGAAGCCTCACTGAAGTGTTAACATCCACCACGCTCACTATATTTCAGCAAGGTAAAAAGAGGCTGCGTGGAAATGCACCTGTTTTGAATCAGGGCTTTTCTTACCGTGTGCTTGCTCGGCAGGTCCGAGAGATCATCCTGACATTGCTGAATCGTTTATGGACCTTCACGCCCAGGTTGGTGGAAGCCGTGCGAGTTTAGGAGCGTCAAAGAAATTCATTGTTTGACTACAACACCCATGTCTTCTCGTCTGTTAGATTCTTAAAAGGAAGCCTGATTTGTATCTGTCTGAGCAGTTCGATGTGAAAGCACTGTTTTACTGTGGTGAGTATCACCGCGTGCTCATGAAAAGAAAATTTTACATTGTTTTTACAGTTCCTGCAAAAGTGCCTTTGTGTGAGTCACTCGCTGAATCAGTCATGTTTGTCTGCAGGGATTCTGTCACTCAAGTTTCCAGAGACACCCACAGTAAAAGCTGCCAGCCAGTTCTTTGTAAGCTGAGGCAAAAAATGTGCAGACTTTCATATAACATCATGTTTCTTGTCAGAACTGAATTTCTCACCTTTTCTACCTTGTTCCTGGCAGACAGAGTTCCTGAGTCGCTGTAAAGACATGCCCTCATTTGGTGATGTGCTGCAGAGGGATGGAAAGCTCCTGACAGAGACCGTTCTGCAGGTAAACTAGTGACAGTATCGGAGCGTCCACCTCAATTCGTTAAACCCATGGGTTTCTTTTTTCATTCTGGCACTGAATTTGTCTTTTAATGCTAACATATTGTACATTTTTCCTCCTCTCTCAGGCGGTTGGAGGTGAGTCTCCCAGCAGTCTGACGGAGCACTTCTCTGAGGTGCTGCTCAATCTAAGCAGGCACTGCCCGGCCCTGCTGTCTCAGTGGCTCAAAGAAACACTGCAGACCCCAGGGTTCCCCTGTGCCCAGCTCACTGCAGAGCAGAAACACACCTTCAGTCAGCAGCTTCTAAGGTAAAGTACAGCACCAAGTGGTAGAGAAGTATTACCTATTCGGTTAATGGACAAGTTGTTTATTGTTTTGTCGTTTTTCCTCTGTTCTCCACCACCGTGGTTTCTAAATCAGTCAAGATATGACTCAAGAGCAGAGGTTCAGCTTTAATTCGAGGGTTTAACACATTTTGAATGTAACCAGTGGTTTGCGCCTTGTTGTAAATCCTCTGCATTTCCACTCATGAAAGTGTGTCTTGATTGTAGACATTGAGAATGCTGTCGAGTCGTTTTTCCTGACCATGAAAGTATTTAGTCATCATGTGGTCTTCTGGTGTCGGTTAGCTGTCCAGTGCATTCCTCTGCTTTTTAAAAATAAACCATACAGTAGATTTTACACCTCTCAAAGTTGTTCTCTCTCTGATAGGTTTATTTAACTTTTTCAGCCTAATGGTGTCCTCACCAACTTGCACAGACTTCTCCTTGTGCTTCATATTTAAAATTACAGTCAAAAGATATATAATACAAAGTCAACTTCAGATAATCTGTCTGCTTCACTTGTCATGAAATAACAATGAAACAAGCCTCACCTGACCAGGATACTGCTGTCAGTCAGTTTCCAATCTCTCTTTGAGCCTTTAAAAATGGCTGTAATTAATAAAGAGTGAATGCAAAACGTTTATAAGACCCCTCGAATTAAAGCTGAAAGTCTGCCTTTTAATCACATCTCTATTGCTTGATTTAAAATCCACTGTGCTGGCGTTCAGAGGCAAAACTGCAAAAGCTGTATCGTCCAAGAGATCATGGACCGAAGTGTAATGTTCATCGATGGCAAAATGGAACAAAACAGACTTGGTGTTTGTATACATTAAAAATAATTGTTAATAACAAAAACTTTTTAAATGTGTTGTCTGTAGTTTTGCTGTGTTACAAACTTGTTTCATTCCACGATAAAGACACAAAAGTATCGGCATGTAATGTGAACGCATTCGAAACATTACTGATGCCAAATTAGGATGTGAGACATGACTTTATGATATTTGGCCCATTTATAAAATGACATTTTATGATCAATGAGCTTTGGAGATGATTTCAAATACAAATCTGTCCAACAGCAAAATCTGTTCTCTTTTTTTTCCCTCTCTAAGGGAACAAACCAACAAGCGTCGCGTTAAGGAGATTGTGAAGGAGTTCGCTTTGCTCTGCCGAGGTCCGCAGGGCTCTGGATACTCAGATTACTAGTCGGAGCTGCCAGCGTTGCATCCGACTTCCTCACCGGGTCTTTGAGAAAGGCCCACAGCTCATCCTCGTTTTCAGAAACGCTTTGGTGCTAAATGAGACTTAAGAAAGCACGACTGGAAAACAAGACGCTCCCACAGACACACTGAGTGGACACTTATAAGATAATCGAGTCTCTGTGCGACATATTTTTTAATAAAATATCCAAAGCAGGATAAAATGAGATAAGAGTCAGGGTGGCATTTTCGTATCTCTAGGCAGGAATGCGCAAGGTTCCAAACCTGTGCTTCGTGTCTATGAACACTGACAAAACAACAATAAACACATGAAACTCTGCTGCAGCCACCTGAGCAACCGGTCGTGTTTGTTCACTTATTTGTGGTTCCCTCTTCTGTTGCATACTGCTGTAGATCATATTCACACATTATCTAATGAAAGAAAACCACCCAGGTCAGGCTTTATCTTCTCTCTGTTACAAAGGAGCGCCTCTTAAAAACATCTTACATTACATTATTTAGCTTAGAACTCTTGCACAGGTGTACTTCTGCTGATAGATAAGAAAACGACTTGATCACTTTTCACAACAGGAAAAAACAACAACAAAAAAAAGAACGAGATCAACTTGAGAAGCAGACAACAAATTGTGACAAAAGACTGCCGTTTCTGTGTGTGTGTTATTTTTTTCTGGAATCGGTGACATCACTGTGAGGGATGGCAGTTGTCCGTGGAAGTTTTGCCTCCATCCTTTTGTAGAAAAGGATGAGAGTTTGTGCGGCGAGGCTAGTCTGAGTGTCGTTGTTTGACTCTGTGTATTACAGCCACACCCCGGCAGGCTCCTCCAGAGGACCGTCCCGACCCCCGGGCCGTTTACTATCGTATTCTCGTGAAGAGGTTAAGTACTGACTTTGATTCCTGGGAAGAGAAATACATCAAAACAGTGTGAAGCACATTGAAATGCATCAAGTTTTACTCATTTTCAGAAATTAAGAATATAAAGTTCTCGGATAATTTACTCTACCTTGGTACAGCGCGTCTTACTGAAGACGTTCCAGAATCGTAGTGTCTCGTCTCCCGCTCCTGTAACGATGGCCTCCCCGTCTGGTGACACAGCCTGAGAGGGCAGAAAAAATGTGGCATGTGAGAGATTTAACAGGACAGTTACAAAGACAGTTTTGAGATCCTTTAATATTCTCAAAATGTTTTTGATTTACATGCACTGAATGCAGTAAGAACAACAGCACAGGCATGAGCTTTAACTGGTACGAAGACATACTATAAAATCAGCTTCTTTACTTATATAATACCACAAATTACCTCTTTATTACTGTGAAAAATAATGCAACAGTGAAGTGTGGAATTCACTAATGGAAGCAGACCGCAGGATTTAAGTGCATCCCTAGTTTAATGTCCATTAAATGTAACACAGAGTGATTCTTGCACAGTTTTACTTCGGCATGTTGCTACTAGGGATGGGTATCGTTTAGGTTTTATCCGATACCGGTGCCAAACCGGTACTTTTGAAACGGTGCCGGTGCTTAAACGGTACTCAAACCGGTGCTTAAAGAACGGAGAACACAAACTTTGTCCAAAAACCTCTCGTGTTCAGCTGTTTTTTTTGTAAAAAGATAACAATGTTAGCCTTTTCTGCAGCTATGGGTCATATATGGTATCACTCTTGGCTGGAAGCAGTGCTTAAACAATGAAAAAAAAACACAAACTTTGTCCTAAACCTCTCATGTTTAGCTGTTTCCCACTTTTTCTTTGGTCATTTTAGCCTTTTTAGCCAGGGTGAAGGGAGTATCTGCCATCAAACAAGAGGACAGCCGCATGTAGCTATGATGATGTTTGCTAGTTCACCTTACATGCATTAATGTAATAACGTGGTTAGCCTACTCAACGTAAATTACACACGAACAACATTAAGCTACTCACGCAGAGAAGAACGGCTGCTGCTGCATCATCATCCGTCATCATTTCTGCTACACTGGCAGGGCTAGGGGCCAGGACTCTATTCTTCGGGTTTTTGGGGGATGTTGCTCCGGGTCCGATAACTGGCAACCCACCCGCAGTAGATGTGCTCGGTGTGAGGTCTCGCAGCAAGCTATCAAATACGGCGCATTTCTCGGCTTTTAAAAAAAACGCTATGCGTCGCCAGGTGTTTCATCGGATTTGAGGGTTACCTCCTTTGACAGTATCACAGTATCAGCTTAAAGCACTTGTTGCAGGCTGCTGAGTTTGCATCTTTTGCTGTGAAGTACAGCCAGACTTTGACCGCTTTGCCTTGGGCATTTTAAATCTGTAGCTCTGCTCTAAAAGAACGTACGTACCTGGCCCCGCCTACTATCCTCGGAAACGTAAAATGATTGGCTAGAATCTAATCACAGCTCAGAAAAAAAAAAGCACCGAAATAAAGCACCGAAATGTGCGCTGCTTTTCGGTCTGGTTACTACCGTTTATGTCAGAACCGGTGCCATCATGGCACCGGACACCGGTACCCATCCCTAGTTGCTACACACTGAATTAAAATGTATTCCAACGCTAGAAGTGTGTAAGTTATCAAAGTGCAACTATCTAGTTACATCAGTGCTGAACATGCACAGTGATTCGTTTAGAACGTGTAATCATACCAGATACAGGACTCTGTAGGAGTGTCCCGTCAACTTGGCCACCTGTGTCAGCGATGGATACTTCCACACCAGAATCTGGTTCTGAGAGTAGCCGTGTGTGCTCACCTGCAAACAAAGAGCAGCATTGCAGTTACCACTTTGCAGTTGGATGCTTCTGCCAAGCACTCAAGGGGGAGCTTCCAACCATGTCCCATCCTGATTTATTGCATAATAAATATATAAATTGATGATTTTGTAAAAAAAAATGTAATAAGCAAACAGCACAGATCGTCATCAGTTTAGCGTCTGATGCGGTACTGATGTTCCTGAGTGGAACGGCACTTAAACATAAGCAGTGTATGAATTCTTGATTTTTTTTTATGCAGACATAGTGATCTTTGAACAGCAAAAGTAAAAAAGGAAGTTAAACACCACTTTTATTGGAGATTATGTATCGGAATTTCAGGAGCAGGACCACGCCTCCAAACACGAGGTTCCCCTAGTTCTGCAAGCTGATCATTCTCGTTTACGTGCCCCACCCTCCCTCCCTCCTTGTTCTCCATTCTTCAACTTCTTCACTTCTATTTAGTGCATAGGGATCTACCAGGCCCGGGAGCCATCGTCAGTCCCCTTCGATTCCTTCCCCAAACCGCAGCTCAATTCATGTCAAAGCTTTCACTTTTTCCTGCTAAAACGCTGTCAAACATAAATGAGGACGTGGGCCCAGCTAGTGAAATGAAATTTCAGACCACATTTGGATGGTTATGCTCTTTCCAAGAAAACACCAGTGTAAGACGATAATATTGGAATTTAATAACATACTGCAGAAGTCTTTATTAGTTTGAAACACCTTCAACATACTGCTCACTTCAATTTGCAACCATCTCTGGGCGTCGAGCGTAACTAAGCTGTTTTAATTCAGGGTTTTGTCATGTGTGCACAGTAGAAACGCCTTTCAAGTATCATGTAATTCAATACAAAACCAACACCGGCTAGTATGAAAACTGACCATGACTCAGCACATCAGGGGTCGCAGTTCCAGCTAAACCGAACGCTGCATTACACAACACAGGTGCAATGTGCGCATTAGTAACTGGCTCTATATTAAGCTGTCCAAACGGGATCTGATTTGCTAATTTAATGTTTGAGCTACTGTGTTCACAAAGTGGGTCTAACTAGCTTGATGACATTATCTATAGCCAGACGCTGCTGTGCTGTTGGGCAGTGCGTGTCTGCGTCTCCTCACCAGTTCGTTGGCGTGTTTGGACCAGGCCAGGTTGCAGACCTGGGAGCCGGTGTCTGTGCTCTGCAGAGCCTGACCCGTCAGCGTGTTCCAGAAACGCAGGCAGCGGTCGGCCGTGCCTCCGCCTGACGCCAGCAGCCCGTGTTGGTGCGGAGACCAGGCGATGGCCTTCACTGCTGCCAGGTGGTCACTGTACTGCTGCACAGGGAGAAGGCTGGAGCTGTTCCACACCAGTAACTGTTCAAAAGGCAGGAAGAGGTCAGTAAGGAGAGCTTTGAGTTTAACTCTTTCTTCCATAAAGACCCTTAATGACAAGTTTTGACACCTCAGTTTATGCCAATAAAAACATGCTGTGACAGCCATTAGAATCATTTCCACAGGTAACTCCACGGGCAGAGACCACCCTCGATATTTTCTAGTGTAAACCCAGTCAATTTGTTTTATAAGGAGGCAGAAATATAAAAGAGACCACTCAGTTCAGAACAAAAATTCAAGGGCTACTCCTAGAAGAGGCTAAATAGGTACGAACAGCTGCTTTAAAATATATAGATATCAATACAGCTTGAATTTGCTTACTTTGAACCTTTACCTAGATTCTAACCTAAAACTTTCCTTAAGTATGTGCTGTTTTAGTCGCCTCACCTTGTTGTCGTTGCCTCCAGATGCAAGGTGCTGGTGATCGGGGGACCATTTGAGACCGCACACTTCCTGTCTGTGACCTTGCAGCCTTCTCTCAGCAGAAGGCGGCGTTCTGACGTCCCGCTGTAGGATCACTCGGTCTCGACTGCCAGAAGACAACTGCTCCCCATTCCACGCCAGGGCACCTTGGGCACACAGGGTAGGTTCTCTTACTCTCATGCCCCAGATAAAGAGAGCTGAGCATGAGCTTAAAGGCTCAGAGCGACGGTAGTTCCTGAAACCACTACCAGCAGCAGGATAAACGGCTTCTCAGCGAGAGATGCACAAATCACATTTGACTGAATTCACTTCGCTCCTGCTCGGACTGACCTACTCTGGCTGAGTGGCCCTCCAAACTGGTCAGCTTCCTCCCTCCTGCTGCATCCCACACCTGAACGTAACCTTTGTGCGTCCCGACAGCGACCAGGCTCCCCTAAAACACGAGCAACCCACACATTATTGTTCTCCTGTCTGTACTCTCCTCTCTCGTGCCACACACAAGCAGCAGTCGCTTGCTCACCCTCTCGTTCCAGCACACTGACGTAACAGAGTCTCCGTCCACTGAAAGGTCACACAGCCTCGTCACCTGTTTAAACACAAAAATAAGCACTTCCAGTACTCCTTATCTGCAGCGCACCTCTTTAAAATCTAACCCACACCCCCACTTACCTGGCTAGTGCAGGCACTCCACAGGTAGACGCAGGCTCCCAGGCCAACACTCAGCAGGTTGCCTGCTGACCAGTCCACCAGGTTGAGGTAGAAGTCATCCTGCAGCTCCGGAGCATCGAGCACTTTGAAGGGGATCTTGGAGATCTTTCGGGCTGGTTTGCGGGGAGAGCGGAGCAGCTTGTGACTACAAGAAACAAAACATGGAGACGTTAAACCCCTCCTCCTGAAAAAAGCACGGCTCAAACACCTGATGAGTGAGCAGCGTGTGTGTGAGACATTTCATACCTTTTGTTACTAAGTGGAGAAAGAGAGTATGGTGAGACTTCACTGTCATTATCAAAAGGCACTCTCTTAGTGTGGACAGTGTACTGCAGAGAGGAAGCAGAACCACAGTTACAAACTGCCACCAGGTTTTGGTACGGACGTTGTCTCTTATGGCCAACTTGAGTCAAAAATAACAGCATAATACATGCGTGAAATGTTTATGACAGCCGCATGTAAATATCACACTGACAGCCCACGGGAGGAGTCGCTTTAAATTCACTTTAATGGCCACCCACACCCCCGTTGTCATTTACCCTAAAAAGACTGTGAGAGTCCTGCGAGAGGACTGCATGCCGCCGGTCTTCTGTGTGAGGGTCTGGCACCGTCTCGATCCCGGCCCCCAGCAACTCATTCCTCAACAGGGCAGCATAGGCCACAGCATCTGGAGGGGCGGCAGTGAGAGCGGTGATGAAAATGCTCGTGTTAGAGGTGCAGATCTGGACTTTAAAAGATTGTTATAACACATTTACATAACAAATAATAATAAAGACTTCTGACCTTTGCTTGAGTCTGAAGTGGCGTCCTTTGCTTTATGGTTCTGACTGGGAGAGCGACAGTTCTCCTGTCAAGAAAGTGAAAGGTATGTCACCACTGGCCTGGATTACTGAGCTGTCACTGTTAGTTTAACCAAACGAACACCTCTCACATTGGCATAGTGGAAGTTGATGCTCCAGTTGCTTCCAGCTCGAGTAGGGATGAAGCGGTCCCCTGACTTCACACTGACAGGACTGCAGGTAGCACTCAAACACTAGGATGAACGTAAGAGATAAGCAGTCCACTAAAGATCAGTGCTAATAAAAAACAGCACACTCACACGAGAAGACTGCAGCCGTGCTGAAACGTGTTAACTATCGCTCTCTATTCCTCACCTTGGTCAGGCGGGCCTCTGCGGGCAGGTTCTGGTGGTTGATTTGCCTCAGCAGCCGTCTCTCGTACTCTTGGTCCATTTCTTCGGGGATGACGAGCAGCAAGCCCCCTCTGCTGCTCTCCCCGCCCCCCTTTAAACCTCCGCTCCCTCCCGGTAAGGAAATCCGCAGTGTATCCCCATGTCTGTGTAAGAAACGGCTCAGCTTATTTCACAGCAGAACCCATCCAGAACACAATGTGCGCTATCCAAAGACACGCGCACACACGCACACACACAAGTAGCTTATTCGGCTAACAAACCAAACGGCCTGGTTAGCCTGGCGTCATCGTCTAAGCTCAGCTGGTTTAAACATACACGACTGAAAAGCCAATTCCGCTTACGGCGTTCAAAACTAGCTTAAAGCGGGTAGATATGAAGCTAAAATAAAATGCTTCAGGGTGTGCTAATGACAGCCGCACCGTTGTCATGGTATCATGGTCGCGCACACAACAACCAATTTACAAGCAACGCACATCAGCTGACGACTGTCATACCGACTGACACGGCTGCTCAGGTGATCACATCAAACATCATCTCTGTTTGAAAGGATCGGCGCTGAGGCCGGAAGACTTGTTGTTTTCTTCCAAAATCAAAAAAGTAAAAAAAAGAAAAAAAAAAGAAAAATAGCGGTACACCCAAACGCTAACGGGACTCGGTGGTGTTGTTTATGTTCTGGAGCAAGATGGCGACAGCTGTGGAAGAAATTCTTTGGTTGACTTCTGCTGTCTGTGCAGTCAACGCAGTGTGACTCAACAGCGTCGCCCGCTGGCGACAGATGTTCACTGCATCGTTGAAGCGAAGCCTGTGATTCCTCGTAAGGACACAAGATGTCGCTGTTGCACTGTAAAATAAAATTACCCGACTCTTTGAATTCCCAATTTCTTTGTTGTTCTGTTGTTGTTATTGTTTGGGGGTTTGTTGTTGTTTTGGTTTTTTTCCTTTTTAAAATAGATTATATGAAAGATTTAAGCGAGAGTAGTAGGGAAAACATAAAAAAAAGAATATTGATTAAATGAGTAAAACCTAATTCCAAGAGAAACAACACCTTTAACTTTATTTTGTGTGTTTTACACATTTAATCATTAGTCATTGTTAATCTGTCTCCCCCTCTTTCACCTGAGCTCGGTTATCCCAGAGGAGTCTTCCTATTCTTCCTGTTTTTTCTTCCCACCGTCACCAAGTGCATCAGTTAAATGTAATTTTAAAAGCATTTTTTTTATTCTATTTATATTTGTTTTAACTGTCACTTACTTAAACGTGCACATATTAAGAAGGAAAATGCAAATTCTTATCTCACACTGGTGTGTAGACACCAGAGAGCTATGTATGAGAGTAATTCTACAGATCTCAATTTTGACCAGTTTTTAAAGCATACGTCTCATATTCACCAGCTGCATGGCCATCAAAAGTTTTTGGGTCAGGCTGTCAGAGTATTGATAGCATATGCTTGGCTAGGGGCCCCTCTGTGAAACTTCAAAGTGAAGTAATCTTACTTTTTTTTTTTTTTTACATCCCTTGCCTAAAAGCAATGGGGGTGGGCACTTTGCAAACTAAAAAGGCAGACAAGGGTCTATTCTCTGGCCTCTTTCATATAATATTTCTGAGCCAAACTGATAAAACAGAGAAAGGAAAACAGCCTTACTATTATGTTGGGGTTTTAATTAGAGTGACTGACATGGTAGAGTGGAGTCGAGGCATTGGCATCTTTGGTTGCACCCTGAGCTGCACGTAGGCTGTCTGCCAAGCTGTTCTGTGACATACTTCGAGACACTCGGTCTTCATTTACATGTCAGCAGATCTGGTGTGGGCCACACAGGCACTGTTTATAGATTGTGTCTAAGTTCCTTTTTGTGTTTCTCTGAATTCTGAAGGGCTTAAACGTCACTTTCGTGTCTCCTTTTCACTGTACTTTTTGTTTCAAATCTCACACCTCTACACTGTGTAACAGTCTCAAACACGGAGTAAGAATGATGGTAATAAATTACGTCTTTGTGCTTTGCTTAAAAACTACCCTTATGATCTACAACACTTATTTGACAATGTCCTGTGGACAGAAGAGGCAAAAGTTGACCTTGAGCCAAAGGTGGTGCACAGTAAGATCCAAACCTCATCATGGTGTGGACTGATTTGTTACCTTGGTAACACAGTAGGATGTCAGCATGTCTGAATTGGAAAATGCAACATTTCTTTACAACACGTCAATAAACTAACCTGAAAACAAGACAGTCAGGTAAAGTGCAAGAACTTCAAAACTGTAGTTAAACTCATTCTTTGCAGTATTTCAGGAAAGAGCCAGAGCTGGTTGGTGCCTCTACACAGGATTTTTCTCCAGTGAGTGAGAGGGTAGCTTCGCTCCTTGGGTCAAGAACGGGCCCACACTGTTATTAACATTTATGTGCCAATGGCTCAGAGTACCCGGCCTTCTCAGAGTCCCAGAAAAGGGTGCTGGAAAATCCTTGATCTGAGACCTCGTTGTCCTGCTGGGGCACCTCAGCTGCTCATGAAGGCAATGATAACTGAAACCTGGAAGGGTGTTGATGGGGGAAAGGCCGGCAGAGCTGAACCTGAGTCCTGTTGTGTCAATGGACTTCGGTGATGATGCATAATGAGTGTGTGTCGTCCCTGCTGAAGACTACAAGCTGAAGAGCTTTAAGCTTCTCTGTGCAGCCTGGAAACAGGTGAAGCTGTGCCAGACACCTTGACTATGTTTCTACGATTCCAAAGAGTTCCCAGAGTTTTTTCTTGCAACTGTAAAGGTCAGAGTAGCAGTTTAGCCATTGCTTTTAACTATCAGAGCCATTACTTTCCAGTGAAGTGAAAGGAACATTTTAATGGGGAAACTATGGGTCCTAGTTTTGATTGTAGATTTTTAGTTTTGCACATCACGTACCCAAACATTGTTGCAGACTCCCATACACCTATTCACACTATGGCACTGCTCAGCGGCAGCAGTTAAGCAGTTACAATCAGAAAGGCGCTGCACAGACCTTTGGGGAACAGCTAAAGTAACACAAAGCAAAAGCGAAGCTGACTCAGCACAAAGTTCCTACTTTCCGATCTGGCCAAGCGCAGCAAGTTGAACTGGAACAAAACCGATCCGCTGAGGCAGCCATCAAAGCCACAGGAACCAAAAGATCTGCTGCCAATGCAGCACAGAACCTCTGCAATATTAGGCAGGTTTTACTGGGGTGGTTGTTTTATGTATTTCAAGAGTTTATCCATTATTTTAACTTCATATCTTAAGTATTTTATCTGCTGTTTTAAGCTTCTGTCGTTTATCTTTATCTTTTAGCATCACTTTTTGGCATTTTATATACTTTTAGGATATATTTGTAAAAAAATCTTTTTAAAAAAAATCTATATTTATTTATTATTTGTAGCTGTTTCACAATTTATTAATTTCTGTAAGCTTCAACCCATGTTTTTTTCCTTGATACCCGTAACACCTTCAGTAGTGGCACTTGGGATAAAGGAAGAACCTGTTTAC
Source organism: Pundamilia nyererei (assembly GCF_000239375.1). Lineage (NCBI taxonomy): Eukaryota > Metazoa > Chordata > Actinopteri > Cichliformes > Cichlidae > Pundamilia > Pundamilia nyererei. The sequence goes on along the minus strand of NW_005187516.1, from coordinate 728,950 downwards.
CTGTCAATCATATCTGATGTCAAATCATTTTGAAATTGAAAGAACATTTTTGTCACGAGGTACAAGCTGAAATCGGTGTTATATATAAAAATGACTTTTATATATTCTTTATTTACCCCGGTAAAAAGTCTCATTATAATTTACTTATACTTTTTTGGAGATCAGGCCAAGAGGGCAGCAAAGATTGCAACAAATGTAACAACAGTTTCATTAAGATATTTTAAGTGTCCATAAAGGACTGGTTGGAGTAGGTACAGCAGTGCAAAGTCACGAAGTCATTTCTGTACTTGATATATGACCGCTTTGGAAATCGTGCAGGCTAGAGCTCATTTACAAGAATAAACAAGGATCTTAGACATAAAAACCACACACAAATAAAAACACCATCAATCATGTTTGGTCATCATTTTCTACTGAATGAGTGTTTTCACTTTTGATGCTTAAAAGAGATTTTGCTGATAATTATATAAAAAAATAAAGATAAAGAAACAGATTTGCACGTGCACATAATGACGTATTTTTGGACCGCTATATTGCTCTGTTTAAATGGAGGATATGAGTACTTTTCCATGATACTCAGTCCATACATGCACACACAAGCAGACACAAAGGGATCCAAACATAGGGGTTACTTGCTAGAACCTATCTACCAATGATCGCATACTGCTTTAAAGGAAACCCAGCCACAACAGTGCGCCTTATCTGTGTGCTCCATCAAGTCCACACAGAGCAACGTGCAGTCAGGCCCGATGCTGACACGGAGGGCCCAGTCTGGGGCTGCAGGGCAGCTGTTTGCCCGAGTCAGGGTGGAGGGGGAAGTGGAAGCCTTATCATTTCTGTTGAGTGCACACAGAGGAAGTTGGGTCAGCGCTTGCAGACGGTGACGCTCTCGGATCCTTACTGGAATTCACAACAAAACAACAATGGGACTGTGACTAATCTCATCTCATCTGCGATGACAAGAAACATAATAGTTCCAGAATGATGAAAAATTAAAAAGGAGAGAGTTTACTTGTCACGGTGTAGGTGTTGAAAGCAGACTCAGCATTATTCCACGCAGAGAGCTTGTAGAGAGAAGCTTGTTGAAAGGTTTGTGCTGATGCACAGTGACTCGAATACAACCTTATCTTCAAATCCTGGTGGCAGCGTCACGTGTTGTTTGGTAAGTCAGGTACACAAAAAGCGATATTATTTACTTATCTGAGCTGCGTTTCCAGTGATTTTTCACATGAATTTGAAGTGTGCTTTGGTGAAACATTAAAAAGGCAGGAATCACAGGCCAGAGTTAAACCCAAGTCTGGAGCAATGACCTTTAATAGTAGAGGATTATCTCACCTTTATAGATTCAGCTTACGGTATACCTTCAAATAGGGCGCACACAGCAAGCAGTGTGGTATAGACCCCACTATTTTTTCTCTTTTTTCTTTCTCACTTTCTTTTCCCTTCACTGCAGGCTGCCAGGGCAGCTCATGTTGAACGTTTCCTCCCACGCACTCGCTGACTTTGACAGACCAGAGCCACAGATCTGCATGCCCTCCCCCTTCCCTCTGTGTGTGTGTGTTTAAGTCAAGTAAGGACAGCTATTGATCTGGGTAAAATCAAAAGCAACACATGCAGATTGAACATGATTTGGCTGACAGTTGAGTTTGGTCTTGATAACACCGTAGCCCATGACGGAGGCCCATTTCACAGAGCCAAGCTCATTCGCTAAGAAAGAAAAGACACATGGTTTAGCTCCAGTGGCAGAAAAAATGTTTGGAAATTAAAGACATCTAAGCTGAATTTAAAAGCTTGGAAGGCTTCTGTTGTGTCTCTGTGTCTGGACTGGGATGCTTCCATCTTTCCATCTCTTTCACACTTTTATCCCAGTGTCACAATGTTTTCAGCGTGTCTTTATGTATGCATGTGACCAAATGTGTCATCTCTGAGTATGCGTGCATGTTATTTTTATTTATTTTTCTTCCTCGTCTCACTGTGTACTCTTGTGTGCCTGCTGCCTTCCCACGGGGATGTTCCCTTCCATGTCCGAGCAATTCCCAGGCAAGCTGCATTCTGGGTAAAGAGCCCAGAGGAATCAGCACAAATGTCAGGCCGATGCTTTGTCCTTAAATGCATCAGGGTTAAATGTGATCTGACACAGACAGCTTTATACACAGGCTAATGTCCAAGGGTTGCCTTGAAATCTGGAAAAGCATCTATCACAGGAGCCTCTTCTTCACAAACAGCTGCCAGCTTGGTCGGTGTAATTCTTCTGCACAGCTGATCGCCGTGTTTTCAGAGGCGACACCTCATTAGTGTTACTCGGAGTTCTCAAAGCCAGCATGCACGTATGGAAAGTTGAGAGAAAGAGTCCTTTATGGTTCAGATGTGTTGTGACTTTATTTTTTTTAATGGATTTGTGCGTTCTGTGCATTATATAACTGCTGCCATACACGGTTAATGCTTTTTGTGAGTAGTTGAGGCATTTGCATGCAAAGGCAAAAACCACACTCAGAGAAACAATGGCATATCTACGATGACTGCCGCCATGTTTGATAACTCGATGATTTGTGACATTTTCTGGGAAGGACACATCCTGTTATTGTCCCAATCCTGCATTTTAGAGTCAACGAGACACAACACACACACACACACACACACACACACACACACACACACACACACACACACACACACACACACACACAAGGCCTTAGAGGAAGCTTAGCTGCCTCATCTGATCTTTTCCAAATTCATCATATTCTGTTGTGGGGAAGAAGTGTCCTTCTGAGCTCACTTCCTTATCCATCTGTCTCAGCCACTCTGAGATGATCTGTGCCATCCACACACAAAGCCTGGAGCGCTGTTGAATTATCCTGGAATGCCCCATTCTCATATTACCCCACATTCCCCTAACACTGAACGCCCAGTTGACTTCACTTCTTACTGTCAACCTGACTAAAAACAAACAGCAGCTGGCCAGGAGAAACTCCAGGAAGGCATTTGTTTTTACAAAGTGGATATGTAGAGAGCAGGTTTGTTTTGCTGGAAGTGGTTCTCTTCCTCTCTGCCTTGGCCCTGGGCCGCGGGCCCTTTCGGGTCCTGGCTGGTAAGAGTGGAGAACGGACGCTGAGTGGCTGTCAACTGGATCTGCTGGCAGTAAGAGCGTCCTGCCCAGCCTGAACCCAGACGGTGCTGCTGTCGAAGGCTCGGAGCGGGCTGCCTCCAGCCCAGCTTACGTCAGTCACCAACAAACCGCAAGGTTTGTGTTAGAGTTTCAAACAAACTCCCTGCCTATTGCTATGGCAGTATGGACCACCCCCATGGAAGCCTGTCTGCGCCCGTGTTTACCATAAACAGTCACCTCGTTTTCTGCTGAATCTAAAGGAAGACGAGGATGGTTTAGGGTTTCCTGGTGTCATCGAGACATCCAAAAACTCCAAGGAAAATAAATGAAACTCTGAGCACGGTCAAAATGTAACCGGTGATTCATTAAAGCTGTAAATTTGAAATCAGTGCGTGTTGCGCTGAACAAAGGACCTCTTGACTGGTCTTTCTCAGTTTTGTGCAACCAGGTAATTTTCATAGCTAAGTAATGAGTGCCTTTTAAACCTTGGTCACCGCATAAATGTAATAAAGTAACTGTCGGAATTTTTAGGGGAAGCAGAGTCATGTCAGGAACGGAGCTGAGACAGACTGGCACTGTCAGGTTTTAATAAATAAATGTTAGTATTATTATTGCAGATTGTCAGGAGATTATTCTCAGCATGAATCATGAGTAGATCACATCAGCGAATGTCGTTAGTTAAGTCTATGTTGCTTTGTCTTGTGGAGTTTGCCCACAAACTGAAAACTGTCAGAGCCGTCGTTTCATGTTTCTCCTCCTGTTGATCACGTATTCAGATGTTTATCTGTTTGGGTCAAGGTGCTCAAAGCCATGGGAGAGTGAATGCCCTGAGGGCCCAGCGCATAGCATCACTATCTCTACCTTTCCTGTTTACATTGCTGACTTGATGTCCAGCTATGCTGACCTCAGATCAGCAGGAAGAGCAGTCACTGTTGTCAGTGCAGGGAAGTGACATCACTGAGGCCTGAATCCAGTTGTTTGTTTTCCTTCTGTCACTTCTGGCGTTTTCCTCTGAACATACATTTGGTGTGATTCAGATCATTTCCACACCAGATCATGTTTGTGAGTCTAAAAAGAAAGTGTGGCACTCAGTATAGCTCAGTGAAATACAATTGGCTGCCTTTTATCTTTTTATCTTTTTTTTTTTTTTTGGGTGACTGTATTACCGTCACAAAGAAGTTTGACTTGTTCCATATTCAGCACATGTCAACAACCCAAATATTCCACAAAAAGTCATGTTTGGCAACCAACATCAAGAAATGGTATGGCTTCCCCACAGCCGGCAGGTTCCAGTATGACTGGCATTTCATGAGGTGACAGAAGACACTGAAACCAAACCCACAGAAGAATAATAAGATAATTTTCCATTGAAGTTTTCAAGAAACTTGAAACATTCTTTTTGCCGAGTGCTTTAAAAAACTGTGCACAATAATAATACATGGTTATTATTTTAAGGAAAAATGTAGTCACGCTAACAGTGACTACATTTTTCCATTAACAGTGTTATTACCTGATAAATAAAAATCATTCAAGCCATTAGATTTGAGAGCATTCTCACTTTTCTTTGACAAAATGCTTTCATTATTCCTTTTGTCATTGTTGGCAGTTTTTTTCTCCCTTTACTTATGTGTTTGATTGTTGCTGAACTTTCTGTATATAATGTTGTAGAACACTTCCCCCTCTTAGTGAATGAATCACTAATTATTCAAAAACTCACAGAACATTTTTTGTTCTATTAATGTTTGATTTTGAACACTATTGCATTATTTCAAAACACCAATTTCTGGAATATGTCATCATTGGCAGGGAAAGGCCTGACATTGCACACTTGTGCTTTGCAGTTTAATGAAACCAGTCTTGAACTCCTGCGCAGAGTTTTGTACAATCTTGGGACAATGTTTAAATGTGAATAAAAACAGAATGCAATGGTTTGCAAATCTATTAAACTCAGATTTTATTCATAGTAAGTCACAAAATGTTGAATTTGTCATTTTAAATTTGATGGCAACAACAAATCTTCACCATCAAAAAGAGGAAATTGCACAGCATCAGTTTTCTTTCTTCTCTTTTTTTTCATGTGGAGATTTGTGGAGACGTCTGGTAAAAATTTAATCTCTTACAAAATACTTGGTGCTTTTTGTGTTAATGTTACTTTTTGATACCTTTACGTTTTTCTATCAGTTAAACCAGCCAGCTGCTTTAGGGGAGATAGATTTGGCTTTCTTGAGACAGAGCTGCATTAGCGTGTTAGCGTTTTTTATGCTGAAAGTTGGTGGCTTTGCTTGACTCATATTTACTGGAAATCTATGAGAGTGGAACCAATCCTGTTGAGGGTTGGGTAGCACTGTGTTACATACATCAGATTATTGAAAATAAAGGTTCTACAGTCTTCCAAAATCACAATGGAGAAAACTTAAAAAATACATTGTCAACATTTACTTAATTTAATTTTTGTTAAATATTTTTTTAAAAGGCAACAATTGTGTCCGTATACATCTGCGAACTAAGGAGACCAGCTCCTGGACTTTGGAGATTTTTTCCTGTTCTTGTCTGATATAGGATTCTAGCTTCTTTGTTGTATTTTCCATGTATTTTAACCAGTTTTCAGCTGGTAGTTCAGCCAGACCCCATGCTGTTCTAATATGTGGTGGTATGTGGTTTAGCAATGTCTTGCTGAAATGTGCAAGGTCTTACTTTAAATACCTCGTCTGGATATGCGCAGAAGATTTGTTTTTGTTTGCAGAGTGGTCAACCGCTGCCTCTCTAACATGCTCTTTTTACCCAGTCATGTTACTGACCTGTTGCTAACAGCAACAGTTACTCTTTTGATGCACCACCCTGAACTGCTTAAAATTTGTTGCTGCCATCAAATTTATTTTGCTCTATTGTGAATGGATTTAGGAGGTTTGCAAATCATTGCAGTGTTTTTATTCACACTTTACATTTTTGGAATTGGAGATTGTGCCTTAAAAATGGGAGAAAATAATGCGCAGCGTCTGTTTCTTCAGGACTTTTCTAGTTTTAACAGACTTTCTCCTGAATGTGCACCTTAAATCGCATAATGTGCAAATATGTATCTTAGGACAATTTCTAAATAGTTTAATGTGTATAGACAAAAACATTTAAATTGAAACTTAAATCTGTCTCCAAACTGGTTTTAACATCACTGAAACAAACGTCACTGATGTAATCCAATAACATTCGGACCAGAAGAGTCTGTTATACATGCCCGTTTTAATAATCTGATAGAAAACATTTGCTGAGCACAACATAGACCGTTTTACAGTATACTGTGAAGAAAACACTGAAAAAATACATTTGAAACAATGGTATAAATTTCAGCAATTATCCTTATAGCTGTACAATGACCTGTCACTGTACACATTATGCTGCAGTAAATATCCAGCCTTCGCCAGGAACAAAAGGACTAAAAAAGCTTCTGCTGCGCCTTGTATGAAGCGCTGCTGGCTCCCACTGCACAAACACTTCTGGCTGGAATTTCAAACGAAACATACTTTTCAAATCGTCAAAACTGACCTGCATAAGTTTATGCTATGGTCTCATAGCAAAATACCTTGCTATACACGGATGAACCAACAAACGAGTTCAGTCAAACTGTCATTTGACACGTGGTAGTGCATATAAATAACAAATATACAGCGAATATTATCAATTCAGTATTAACATATACAAGAAAATGTAATAAATACACTGTTACAAACAGCTTAAGGGTCAGCACAACACAGTTGGGTGCAACAC
>NW_005187516.1:655556-722019 GCF_000239375.1 Pundamilia nyererei | reverse complement strand
ATCGTGAAACATGAAACCGATCTCCCCGTATTATGACCATACAACGTGGTACCTCTAAGGAAGTGTTTGGACAGATCAGCAACCAGCTGCATAACTGTCGACGTATTGAAAGTGCTGCAATGAAAAACTACAAGATTCAATTATTCCATTACTGACAGGTGTTTCTGAAACTGCGCGTTCAGCCTTGAAGTCATTCAAAGTTCAAAATGAGTCAGCCTATTCATGAGAATACTGCTAACCACAACAGGTGTGTTGTGTGAGGCAATGAAAAGGGGAATTACAGGGCGGAGACGGTTTTTCCACACTGGATGGGGCTTAAACGCAACTGGGTTATGAAATATTTTCTTTTCCACTTTAATCTTGGAAGATTGTAGTGAGAATTTATTCTGTAACTGGCTTTAAGTGAGAGGGAATCAATCCCGCTGCCGCTCGGAAGTTTGACTTGTCACACCATTTACTCTTTGGAAATACGATCATTCTTTTGAGGGGTGGCAGTGAATCCAACAAAGTGCTTTCCTTACAGGATCTTTGGACTTTTGGTTTTTGTTCTACAAAAAAGAAAAAAAGAAAGGTTTTTCCTCTTTTACGAAATCTAGCCTATGAGTCATTTAATTGCTTACGCAGTTACTTATTTGGATAAATCAAATTAAATTATTTGGTTTGACATGCTTGCTATGGTCTCTCCTTTAAGTTACAGATGCTGTCTTTGTCTTGGTTTAACTGTGTGTGCCACAAAGTGCAAATCGTGCTGGGAAGTCAGCTGATTTTTTTATAATATACATCCATTAGTGAAGAACAAGCTTATACTATTGCCAGAACATCAGGAAGACTGTGTGAGACAGCTATGTCCGTTTGTAGAAAATCTGACACACAGCTACATGAATGTGTTCAATAAATTATTTAAAAAAAAAAAAAAAAAAAACTTACAAAAACACACACTTGTAAAAAAAGGCACACTACTCTTTTTAGACAAGTGTTAAAAAAACACTACTGGGTTAGAAATAACTCGCTGACCAGTAGCTGTGGTTGGACAATATAGGGTCGTATCCAATCTCGACACGATACAAAGAATCTAAATGAACATTTAAAAAAAATGTCCTGAAGTGCAAGTTTGAAATTCAGACTTGTCCCAGTACACGGATTCATACATCCACTTCACATTCTCTGCCTGAAAGAACCCAGGTTAGGCTCTGCAGTCCAACAGTAGTCCCTTCTGTAAAGAACAGAGCCTACACTCTTCCAGCTCCCTTCCAGGGGGGCTCAAAGACAAACTACCGCAGGGTTTCCAAGCCTCGTTCGCAGGGGTGCCCCACATTCAGTCAGGACCTCTTTGCCAAGCAGCTCCTGCCAGAGCCAAATTGCAGGATTGCTCCACTGCAATAAAATGAATTCACCAAAAACGTGCTACGCTCCGAGAACACCACCGGTTAAGCTATGTTTCCTCCGGGGAGCCGTCATGTGTTGTCATTTCTGCCCCTTCCTGATCACAGGGAAGATGCTGTAATGTCACATTGTCACAACTGTCAGCCGTGTCCATCATTCCACTGTCTTCACCTTGTCCTTCCTGGTCATCCAGCGTTAGATCGAACTTGAATTTACTCGCTACAGGCCGCCCTTCCACCTCCCCGTGAGGTCCTCCTTCTCCATCACTGGTGTAGAAAGGAGGTGAGGGGCTCTGGGGGATCATGCTTTGGTACCAGTTCCTGTTGTCCTCTAGTGTATCCAGGATGTCCTGGGCATCGGGATGGACCAGGTCAGCCCACGTCTCCCACAGAGGGTGCACTATGTAATCAATGAAGCTAACCTAGAAAAGATAAACAGAGAGGATGTCAGTAAATATGAAAAATAACCACAGTTTTCAGGTTTTATTTTGAGAGCTGGATGCCTGTGTTCTCTACCTGAGTCCTCTCTACTGAAGCTGTGTGTTTGTCACACATTGGGCTGATTTCCATCCCCCTCTCCCTCTCTCTGTCTCCCTGGTGGAAGAACTCATCCATGATCCTGTCAGTCCACTGCCGGTACAGATCCAGAGGTTTGGTGGGGTTGCTCAGGTCTGCACAATGAACCATGTTACGGAGAACCTGCAGGAAAAAAAATATCACCATTTAGTATGTTTTTTTTCTTTTCCTCCCTCTGTGGTAAATAGAAAAGTGTTTGTGTCTAATGTGCATACTAGTCTGCCTCTTACCTGCATCCTGTCTGTGTAGTTGTCTAGCATCAGGACACCAGAGCTGGTGACCTTCTTGGTTTCCACCATCGTTTTCAAATCCGCCAGCAGACTCATGTGTTTAGACATGTCGGTTGCCAAAACCTGGAAGACAGCAAGACATGAAAAAATCAATTTAAGAAAAACTGTGAAAACTGCTCAGATCCTGAGACGGGGCTGCTGCCTGAGACAGATGTGCAGACATTTCCTCACCATTTCTATGACCATCCTCCGGAGCGTCTGCCTCTGCTTCTTGGAGAGGTTTTGGAAGATGTCGCAATTTTCTTCCTGCAGCAGTTTGAAGCCCACGGCCAGGTGGTGATTTTCCAGCACTGACTCATCGTTGTACATCAGGGCCAGCTCAGAGTCTAAATGCAAAAGAGGACAAGAAAAGGAAATTAAACATCAAATCAAGCAAATGTTTCTCCCTTTTTTCAAAATGTAGACCAAATAAATAACTCTAGCTGACTTTTTTGATGGATGTCGAATGAAAAGGTGGACCTACTTGTATTGATTAGGAACTGGTTGGAGACTCCTGGGTGGTCCACGTCGTGAATGGCTGCTGCAAAAATGGCTGCCAAGATCTCCAGATCAGTGAAGACCGCCTGTGTTTGAAGAGAAGGAAGTAAAGTAAAAATAAATTAGCAAATTGCTTACCATACAAGGCAAGGTATTAGTTTGAAAAACCAATCCTTCCATGTGTCACCATCTGTGGTATGCTCTTTCTATTGTTGCTATTCATCACAACAATATAAACAGTTCAAGTGATAGGTGTGGCCGGTGGCGACACGCTTTAACTGTGCCACGTTTTAAAGGGCAAACTCTGAACACTTAGAAGTACTGAAAGCGAGTGAGGTAAGACAGATTTTACACGACTTACATCTAATGCAGGGGTGGACAGGAGGATGTGTGTGGACTGGGCTACGTCGGCAGCGTGGAGGTTGTTGTGGTACGCCACGTCGGAGTGATAGTGGCTCTCTAGGGTCAGCATGAACGTCACAAAGGTGTCCGTTGGAATCTTGAACGTCCTCATCAGGTCTCGCTCCTGCGTGTGACAGTGTGGATTAGAAAAACAAGACTCCTGGCTAAACGTGCTACAGGATATTATTTTCTCTACGGTCTATCCATCTAGCCACAGTTCAATTCTGAGTCATCAGATGGGTAGTCATAAACTAGGCAGGGCTCCAGACTAACAGGTGCACTGACAGTATCTGCTGCAGCAGTAATACATTTTAAGTTATCTTTTGGCCTCGAAAGAAAGGGGTGCAGCATTTTTCTAGACCAAGTGAAAAAAACAAAAACAAAACATGTGCAGCCAAACTGATTATAGTCTGGAGCTAGCTAACAGAGCATGATGTACACATTGACACGGCTTGTGTGTGTGTTTGTTTGAATGGCTTCACAGTTTTCATGAGCTCTTTCCCGATTACAGAATGGAAGCTGAGGCGGAAAACAAACCTGGAAGATGGTGTACATGACGCATGTGAGAGGTCGATTGTGAGAATGCTCAGCCACTTTGAAAATATTCAGGCCCCATCTGTTGATGTGTTCCAGGTCCTGTTAGAGAGGACACAAATTTAAGTGTTTGAGCACGTGAGACACCAGATATCACGCAAGTTTAAGTTTCTCCAGTCTGTCTGTCACTTACCTTTGACAACAATTCCTCCTGGTCCGTCTTGACCCCAAAGCGATTTCCAGTACCTCCCGAGATACTTGATGTATGGCTGACTTTTCTCACCCCACTGATCTGTGTCATCATCCCACCGTGTTGCTGCTGCTGTTGCTGCTGCTGCTGGCCCTGCCTCCTCTTTCTTTCCCTCGGCTTTGGAACTGGACACGGAAGCTCCAACTCATTCTGCTTGTCTGGAGAAAATAGAATTAACATTAAAAAAGGTGGTTTTCAAGACAAAAAAGCTGCAATGGCTGCTATTAAATTAGCAATCAATCCCTCAATGCCTGTCTTCTGCAATAAAAATACACTAGTAACAAAAGCAGGAAAGGCAAAAAAATAAATGTGTAAAATAGCTGAATACACTGATGAGATGCAAATGTTTTATGAGACAAAGGCTCAGGCTGTGCTAATGAGTTGTTATGATGATCAGAGAAACATGGCAGTATTCTAGGCATTCTGTGAATCTGAGCCATGTGTTGGTAACAATTCAGAGAATCGTGGAAAGATGGTTCACGTTAAGCCGAAATGTTTAGGGGAGGGACTTGGAAGTATGCGGGTTCAGTCGGTGCATGTGACTCATGTATTAGCTGAGTGACATTTCTCACTGTGTGTGAGCGTGAGACTCCCTCAGTCTGTACGTGTGCACTGCACACACAGCCGCAGAGCGAGAAAAAAAACATCTCAGCTGCGTCCTCTACAAAGCACAGGAAAATCATCTCCCTACACCTGACAGGTGCTAGCTGCAATGCAGATAAAACCGCAAAGCTTCAAAGATAAACTGAGCTGAGCTTTCATGTTCGTCTCTATCACCGCGCCACTTCTATTGTTAGCACAAGAGGTAGCTTTTTCTTTTCCTCTTTCCACCTTGCATCCAGCATCTTGTCTTTTTTCTGTCATTTTTTTATGTTTTGCTGCTCCGAGGCAGGAAAATAGACACGTGTTCACTAACAAGAGCCACAACATTAGTCTGCAGTGAGCCCTTATAAGCTGGGAGTCTGGCTGTATGTATGCTGGTGGTGAGCTAGATGGGAGGGTAGAAAAACCTGAGGGGCAGAGTGGTTTGCAGGGCTGGCGAGCTGGCTGGCCATTAGACACGAAATGCCGCCAGGCTTTTTTTTTTTTAAAGACAAGCAACCACTGCTGTCCCACTGATGAATAATGCAGCATCTCTCTGAACCTGATGGCACTGTAAGCACACAAACACCCTCTCTCTCTCCGACTCACTGCTCCTAATCTCTCCAGAGGGAAGTCTTCCCTGAGTACAAAGCCCTCCCTCCTCCCTTCACATATCTCTGCAGTCGGAGCGAGGGGACCCTGTCTCCCTTCCAGACCAGATCAGACTGGTTTAAGAACAGCGTTGCAGAGGAACTGTGAGTTTCCCCACTGCTTGGCACATGCTTTGGGTAACCTCGCAACCTCTGTGACATTCCTGAAGGATGCTGGCTCACTGAAGTCATACATACAGCACATTTTGCAATGGCGCAATGTATACTTCAGGAGGTGTGTGGTAAACATGTGCTGCAGTGCTCACCTAGGAAGGTGCTGGAGATGTACTCTGACACTTGGTTGCCTGATCGGCTCATCTCAGACAGGTGGCTTAGCTCCCGGTTCAGCATCCTCTTGAACTGGAAGCAAAGAGATAAAATGTTAAGGAGGTAATGTGATTTATACGCAGAAACACATCCAGCAAATGAGTCTGACTGCTGTTTCTAAGCAGCGGAATAAACCCTTTCCTGTTATTTTCCACTGGAACATGTCCCATGGGACCATGTTCTCTGGATTTAATGAGCCATATTAGGTTTGTGTATTCTTCCCCAGTCTCCTTATCCAGACTGCTTCGTGTTTCAACACAAATATAAACTATGCGTGCTGTGCATAGTTTATATTTCCTTTATGCAAATTTTACAGATAAGCAAAAGATGCCCGTTTTCTCAACACATGCAACCACTGAGCAAGATTAAAAACATGTCGTAATGCATTCAAAGAGAAATTGGGCTCTTCACCAGCAACAGAAAACAGATATGAATGTAGAATATGCACAGAAACAGTCCGATTAATGGAAAACCTCCTCTGGGACACACCTTAATGTATCCCCAGGACACAGAGAACAGGTAGTTGGCCTCAGGCATGGTGCTGAGCAGTGCTGAGCCCCCCAGCAGAAGCAGTAAGTGCTCCTCTCTGAGTGGACCCCCAAGGCTTAGCTCAGCCCTACAGCCTGAAGCTCAAGGCGTCACCAAATCACCGCCTTGCAGCGGCTGACTACGGTAAAAACGCCCCAGCCGAAGTCTCTGGAGAGGGGCTGTGGCGGAGCCCTACATTCCCAGCCAAACGCGCCTCCTCCTAGCTTCCTCCATTGTTATCAAGGATCGCGAGCCACTGTCGTGAGTGATGGAATCCCCCTGGATGCGATCAATATTTCCTTTCCTCTGGCTGTCGCTGCCTCTGTCCCTTTCTTCAAACCTCCATCTCCTTCTGCCACCATCCAAAAATCATACAGGAGAAAATCCAGCCTTTCCAAGCCCAGATTTGGCAAGTCAAGAAAAAAAGGCAGTCTTCACGGCAGAAGGAGGAAAGAAAGAGAGGGACTGAAAAAGGCAGAGAGGAGGAGGAGGAGATGGGGGTGCGCTATAGCTGTAGAGTTCCCTGTGGCACAAATTGCTGGAGCCTCTCTCTCACTTTCTCTGTCTCTCTCTTTGCCTCCCACCCTCGCTAAAAACTGATGCTCATGTACAGCACTGCAGAAAATGAGAGCTTGGAGGATCCCCCACATCTTCCTCCCTATTTCTAGCTATTTCTCTCTCACTCCTGTGTTCTGTGAAACCCCCCTCCCACTGCTGTCTCCCTTCTCTACTTAAAATGCTCCCCCTGCACAGTAATGCAGAACAGATGCAAAGCATACTGCGCAACGTGAGACTTCAAAGCACCAGAGCGTTTATCACACGGATGATGAGACACAGACACAAACTCAGACACAGAACTAAACATATTTTAAAAACAGAAAATGGGGGTGTGCAAATAGTTCAGTCCATAATCGTGATGTTTTGCTGTATCAAGCAGACGACAGAGTTTTCAGTCTGCCATCGGTGTACCACCATCTGCATGGCAACCCGAATGCCATGGCAACAGAATCACATGGTCCTGTTCTCATGGTGGTCCCTACTTTAAAAACACAGCACTGCATCGTAAACATAAACAAACCTATCACAAAAACCGCAGCAGCGACGCTCCAGATAGGCATTTTTAAAAAACCCATAGCTTCTGTGCAAAAGGAGATCGGTTTTTATCTCTCATGCAAAATGTTCTTTTCGATTTGAATAAGCATATGCAAACATCACACCCCAAACTTGATTATGAAAACTATGTAGTAATGGTGTGTGCAATAAAGGCCATTTCCATAGAAAGTACTTGGGTTTTCCTTTTTTTATAACTCTGTATTCTAACACCGGAAAGAAAATAGAAAACCTGTCATTGTGGTTTCTGCCAGATCTTATATTCTCTCTTATAATGAGTTCTTTTTGCTTCATACTGAACCAGACTCTCTGATCTCAACAGCTGTCTAATAGCTGTCAACCAGACAGCTAACATCTAGTTGACTGTGGAACTTGAATACCACTTTCAAAGCATTGGCTGCACTAAAAACCCAGAAAGATCAAAGAAGCTGGAATCAGTTGGCTTTAGTCTGCTCAAAGAGAGCTTGTAATTGATTCTTTAATGCAGCACAGTGTGGATTTGAGTGACCTCTAGGAAGTGAATTAGGCACACAGCTGTATGTCAGTCACCCGGGGTTGTGTAGTTCAGCTGAAACACATCACACACACACGGCACGATGACAAGGCTGCAAGTGTTCTCAGTAACCCAGATTACTCAATGCATGGCGCTAACTCATACATCCTTTTACGTTAGCAAATGATTCTCAGTTTCAGAACAAACTGAGGAAACTGAGAGAAGTTGCGCAAACTCTGACAAAAAAGCAATTTGCTCTCACACAATCATGAGCCGTTGTTTAATAAAGTTTAAATATTTAATGCATAATATAACTGTGTCAAAAAAAACCCCAAAAAGCTACTGAAACAACATGCTACAGAAAGTAAAGATCAACATATTTTCAAATATGCAATCATAGAAGGAAAAAAACAATTCAGGAACATTTTGAGTGTAATTACTGACGAGCAAATTTTTTTTTTTATTTGAAACTAGATGTCACTTCAAATCCAGCAATTTATTCTTGAATAAAACACCATCTCCACATGGCACGCTACACTCCTACAACACAAAGTAAGCCTCTATAAAGCTAACTCACCTTTTTCCAACTCGCAAGCATCTCAAAGTTTATCTTCTGCTTTTCAGAGCAGCATAGTCCCATTGTCACTCAACGAAAAAACAAACACAGCACAAAGAAATCCTGTAAAGGTCCAAGTACTTTAACTCGTCTCAGCGTGTCTGTGAGCCAGCCGTCTTCCTCTCTCTATTCTCTTTTCTCAACTGGCGTCAGGCAGGAAACTTATAGCAATAAAGCTGACTTAACTGACTGGCCTACAAAGTCTAACAGGAGATTGATGGCTCCTCCCTCCCATACAGGCCTGAGCGTGTGTCTCCACCTACTTCCCTTTTTTTTTTTGCTATAGTAATTCCCTGAGATCATTTACTGGCAGACATCCTTCTTCCTGTAGCCTCAGGCACCAAACTACTAACATACCTGAGCTCATCACAGAAAAGTTCCAGATAACAAGTTTAGGGGTCACGCTAAAGTTCCTGCTATATTAACTGACAAGAGAAATAAAGAAAAAGGAAAAACATAAAATGTAAAGAAATGGGATTTCTCAGGAACAATGTGACCTCATAATGCAACACCATTGCACTGCAATCGAACAAACCCCAGAGTGAGCACACGCCGCCTCTGTCGCATGCATGCGGCTGTTTCGAGTGTCAACACCAAATGAATGATGTCAAATTTACACTGTTTAGTAACACAAGGACAACACATTTCCTCGAAGGCGTTGATCAGAAACAGGTAAGAACAGGGTTACAGTAGAAACATGTTTTCCATTCGCACTCCTTGTGCTGTCTTATTTTCCAAGATGAAGATCAGATGAAGAACAGAAGATTACAGAGGTAAAACTTTTTAAAAAAAAATTACGATTAAGCACCATAATCACCGCTGGAGCTCGTGTGATCTCCTCACCACCCTTTCAGTTAAATGGAAGCGCAGCACTATAATTTAATGTCCATTACGCCTGGTACAGCTATAGACCCACCGCTGCATCTGTTTCAATAATTTTGTCATTCTTTCCCCAGTGAAGACGGCGGGTGCTTCAAAGCTGAAGTGACCACACGTGAGTTAAAGTTTCCTACTCGCTTGTGTTCTCCTCGAGGGGCTTGCCTGCACGCTACCCGCAAAAGCACTAAACTCCTTTAACTGCATTCAGATGGCAGTGTTTGTCCAAGGCCGTCACCGGCATCGGTGTGGAAGTGTGGCGAGGTTAATGATAGTGAGGGGCAGGGAAGTAGCTCCCCGCTCTGAGGTCACAGCAACCAGGCTGGCGGTCAGCAGAGTGTGTGGTCTTGTAGCCCCGGATACACCTGTGCCCTTGGAAACTGAAAATGGAGACACCCCGGGTTTGATTGTGGCTTCAATTACATCTAGTGGTGAAGAAAAAAAGAAAACCTGACTCTTTGTCAAAACTTGCGTCAAACGCCCACAAAAACTGGGCCGATGGTGTAACAGTATCACTGGACTTGACTCCCAATTTTGCAATAAGAGCTCGATGGACCAATAAACAGCTTCTTTCTATCCCTGTACAATTGCACAACAATGTAGGACACTGATGAAACTTAACTGTAACATCATAAAGCTGTTGCCCACTACACTTTTAAAAGATCAGCATTGGTCAACAATGGCACTGGCTCGTGTTGTTAGGAATCTGTACCTGGTTTGCCTGAACAAGTTGCTACGCTGCTACGGCCTAGAGGGCCTTTTCTCATTGTCTTGACAGTCCCGGGGATGTAGCTGTCTGTTAGGACTCAACCCCTATTGTCATCGAGTAACAAGTGAGCAGAGGAGAGGAGGCACAGGAAATACAGAGACAGGAAGCTGGAGTCACGGTCAGAGTCACCCATCATGGTCTGACAACACCCCCTCCCCATCCCAATCCTCCCTCAGACCAAAGCTTAGAGCACAGACGGAAATGGACACCACCACCCTGGGTGTTTATAATCTGATGTCGCCGTACAGTCTCCGCTGTCTGAGCAATAATGTGTTGCATACAGTAAATTTTGAAGTGAAATACGCACAAAGAAAAAAACAGGCTCATGTGCATCAAAGCAAAGGGAAGTAATTAGTTCAAAAATGCTGGTTTAAAAACCACAGTGTGTTTAAATTCAGTAAAACCAAACTGGAAGACTGGCACTTTTAAATGCTTAAAACAACACGCTGCTAAGACCACCGATGAGAACAGACATTTTCTCACCCTTTGGTTACATTTTTTGGGCAGTTATATTAACTATAAACTGAGTTTTACCATTTAATAACTTTCCAGGCAGCGTGAGACACAAGTACAGCTTTTAAACACGCTAAACTAAATGGTTTGGCCCCTTGTAAAGAAGTTGCAGTTATAAAATTATCCTGGCATTATTCTATAATAATGGAACATATAGCAGATCTGGTTTTGCCTCTTCCGCAGCAAGCAGAAGAATAAGTTCAGTACTTTCAAACCAGCCTTAAGCAATAAGGGCCCTGCTAAATGAACTCACACAGAGCTACATCTTAGAAACGAGCCAATATCAACACAGCACTAAAATGAATGAAAAAAGCATTTGGTAATGTTTTAATCAGCCCAACCTAGTAGTATAGCAAGCTGTGTGTCTCGGGCAGTTTGATTAAGGTAAGGATATACAAGCAGGACAGCCCTTTCCCTGGAATTCAGGCAATAATGGTGCTCAGATGCAACAGGTAGTTTGCTAAAGTTGTTATGCAGCGAAGCAAACATTAACTTTTTTTTTCTCCTTTTTTATCAAGAGATCTATAAAATGATGATGCGTGCTGATATGCTACCACAGAACAGCTGTTGCTTTGCAAATGCGTCAATGTGGCTAAAAGTATTTTACATTTTCCGTAGACTGTGCAAATGCACAACCACACAGAAACAAAGAGCAATTATACACAGATATATGCAGGCTGGCAGGTCATCACAGGCCAGTCAAGCCATCATCACAAGTATCATGCCTTCAGTGAGCACGTTACAGAATATGTACCGTGATGGTAATAATTATAATTTTGCATTGCATAGTATGAGATATAGGTTACAATTATAATGTTTAACTTAAATCTTTTTTAATTATGGTTTTGCACACTCTAATGATTGTTATTTCAGTGGGTAAAAAGAGATGTTGGCAAAATGAAGCATGCATGCAAGAGTTTGCTGTGCAATATGATTCTAGATGAAAGCACAGCACTATGTGCATCATAGCTTTTCACACTAATGAACTAATGGTTCTTTTGTGACTTGATAAAATCCTCTTAATAACCTACTGTGCCCATGATCAAATACCCAAATAGTTTTTTTACCCCTGAAGTTAATTATCAAAAATGTGAATGTTTGTAGTGTTTTCAGGTATTTCATCCAGGAGGAGAGGCTAATAGCTTTTTATAAAACCACGGTAATCGATAAATACATGTAGACAGTCCCAGGTAACTTCACACATGCGTTGTTGTCACATTTACATATATTAACATATGGCCCAGATTGTCTTACCTTGTTGGAGGCCATGTCACTGACAGACCGGTAGGTCTGGATGGTCTCCAACTGGTCCAGACACCAGTCCAGCTCCTCCATGGTTTCCATAGCCAGCTTCTGGTAGGACTCATCTGCCAAGAGACACATGGACATGTAATCAGGTCTGAGAGGATCCATGTCCATACTTGATCCTCCAGACACCATGCGTGGCGGTCCAAGTGTCCCAGAGTGGCTTGATCGTAAGGGGCACTGACATGCAGAACCTCCGGAAGACGCAGAGGAAGATGAGGAGGTGTGTACGCAGAGCTCCTTCATCTTGTTCCGCTCCACCACCTCCGAAAGTTCAGGGGAGTTGTTTTCTCAAACAAACAGTGGTTATGGTCACCGTTTGCCGACTCGCTCTGTCTTTCTGTCTCTCTGTAGCCTCATTCTCTGCGTACCCCCTCTTTCCCTCCCTCTTGTGCGTGCTGCAAACCCCCTCCCATTTCGTCTGGTTCCCCCACCCTTGCTCAACTTCTCCCTCTCTCTCATTAAATTATCCCCCTCTCAGTTCCACTCGTTTGAAGAAGTAGCTTGCAGACTAGGCAGTTTGCTGCCTCCTGCTGTTGGTGTGTCTGTGACCCCTGCCCATATAAATGAATAGAAATGGTGTATACATGCATTTAGAGTAAAAAAAACACAAAAACCCTAACTGCTTTTGGTGCAGGAGACACAATCATTTTAGCTTTTATTCCTGTCACTGGGATTACATCCAAACAAATGCATCTCTGTGAAATTTCATTAGAGCTTTATAGACAATAGGAGCAGGAGGACTTCGTCACTACTGCAAAGACAACTCATTTCCAACGACTTCCATTCTGACATGCAGACCACTTCAAGGAACCCTGGTGAACTGCATCTACAGCAGCTCACAGCACACCACCATGCTTCACAAACTGGTTCTCTCCTCTCTGAACCTCTCTGAGGGAGGAAAAAAAAATTATATCAAACATCAAACTTGTGTTTGCATAAGCAACACGAGAGGCAAATTTTGACTCCCTGAATTGGGGGGAGTCCAGGCTAGGGCCACACTGTGAGCCAAAGAAACCAAAGCACTTCCTCTTTGGCTATGAACTCCCAGAAAACATGGAGTGGAATTAATGAATGGTGGAGTGACTGCTGAAGGCAATCATAGCTGTCGTTTGATGAAATAACTCTGTCGTTAGCAGCTATGACTCACATGTGGTAGGTGCACAGTGTTTAGAAGGAAAAGAGTGGTTTACAAGAAAATCACTGGGAAGCTCAAACATGAGGAAACATATTAAAAAGTATCACTGCTCAATATGCCAATGTTTCAACATATTTCTAGCTGGAGGGAGCGAACGCTAAACATCTGGATCTCCCCACCTTCCTTTTCTATGGAAAAGACTGATCTCTACTTCATAGCACTTCACACATGGAAGAAATTTACCCCATATGCTCAGCACAACAGGACAGCCAGCGTGCTGCTCCCCAATTTACGTCAATATAGTGGATCAAAGCACTTCAAAGCACAGTGATGGCATACAGATTTTGAACCACCAGTGCTGAACAAAGAACTTCAATGCAACCCCAGACAATGTAGCACAGTTAAAGGAAATAGTTCACCTTTGAAAGTAATCAGAACAACACCCGGGATTCTTTTGAATCACAGAAAAGTGAACTTTCAGCTGTTTAAGTTCACTCAAGGAAACTCATGCCACTGGCTCCTCATATTACACAACTGCTACCACTTGTGTCATTTTTCGGGTTAGACTAATTTTTATTTCCTTAAGTTCCTGGTTGGCTGATTCAAAGAAACTTTGGCTTCGATACGACGCATAACTGGATGCCAAGTTTTGCGGACGAGCCTATTCACAGACTCCACTGGCACGCAAGCCATGCAAAAGTCACTGACACAGAGCAGAAGTATAACATCAAAGCAGCTCATGCACAAGGCAGTGAGCTGTTGAATCTTGGTATACATCAGCGTGTGGCTGTCTTGGTCCATAGGGGCAGTAGACGTTGCCAAGAAGGTGTCACCACATCCTGCCCTCATTCCCTTAGAAGAGGGCGCATGCATATGCAGACATTTTAGCTGGGCACCTTGAAACATCAAAGGACTGGCTCATCTGCAAAGTCTGTATGATTGGGATTCGAGTCATTTTGAAGCTGGCAGCTTAATCACTGACAGAGTCCAGAACATATAAGAGTGAAACACTCAGACTACTGTAGAAAAGCTTGCTGGACCTTTGGCTTTTTGGGCTAAAGCAGTGGCTGAAAAGTTACATTTTTTCAAAGTCTGGAGCCAAACTTCCCTTAGTTGGGCTGTATAACAATGACATATGAGTTGAAGTTCTAAATAAAATAAAGTTATGCACATGCACACGGTATGAGTAGAAGGAATGAACCTATCATCACCTTTGGTTGTTCATAAATACAGTGTTAAATGGGCTGACATTTCACAGTGTCACCAGTCAAAGGTGGCGTGACGCACATTCAGTCTGAGAAACCTGCTTCCAGACAGAGTGTGAGGTACTTTTCCAGCCTGTTTTTTCAGTGGATGTCTTTTTCTTTTTCTTTTTTTTTCTTGGTGAGTTCTAATGCTTTGGCCATATGCTGGAGGCTGCAAAGAGGACAACAGACCTCAGTGTGCAGAGAGACCTCGTCTGCCTTCCCCTCTCCCCCTTTTTCCCCTCTATCTCTCCTCTGTAGGGCCACAAACCAGCTTCTGTAAGAGCCATCCACCACACTAACGAGCAGGGCTGCTCCCAAACCACCATTTCTGCCAAAACACCTTCCACTTACATCCCCCTCACACTGCACCTCTCTATGTTCTCAACCTACCCCCATAAGCTGTTTTTCCTCAGTGTCTGACTGAAGAATTGCAGTGTCTCAGCTCATACCAACAACTGCCATGGACAGACCAAACACACACTTCAGTAAAAGTAGTACAAAAACAGCAAAATGACCCTATTAGGGTACATTTGTGTATGTATCATTGGGTTAGCATTATTATTGTAAGCGACATCTGGGTAGCATTTAAATGTGACAGCTATACAGAGCAGTTTCTCATTAAGAAGCACAACACTGAAAAACTACAAAATATTTTTTATTGTAAATGTTTTTTTAATTTTCTTTTAAACTTGATTTTCACAATGGCTTTCTGCGTGAGAGTGGATTATAAGTTGGCATTTTTTAGGCAAGGCAAGGCAAATTTATTTGTATAGCACAATTCAACAACAAGGTGATTCAAAGTGCTTTACAGAGACATTAGAAACAAAAACAAATAAAAAGCATGATTTACAATTGATTAAAACAAACAAACTAACTAAACACACACATTTCACACCTGTTCGCGCGATCTGAACCCTTATCGTAAGGGGAGCTACCAGTCCTTCTGTGGACGAGCTACTTTCTATTTTAAATTCCCTGAATTTAAAACACTCTCTAGACCCAGTCTAGACCCAGTTGGGGAGCTACCCAGAGCTCTAATCTAATACTTTTATGCAGTATTTTGAGTTTTATAGCGAGGCTGACTTTAACACAGTGACTACAATGCCTTTAGTTGTGTTAATGTTCATTGTTAATTCACCAGACATTTGGAAAGTGCGGGAAAAGAAAGTTGATGGTCAACTCAAGACACCAATGGCTGACCTGTAAACAGGCCAAGGCTATCTGCATGTACGCAAACACACATTCCTCATAGTGACCTCACAACATCACAAAAGAGAAATGCACACTTTGACACAGTAAGTTGCACGTATCCAGTCGTTTGTTATTGATTTTGCATTGCACGTGGGGCTAAGGCAGGATGCGGGTCAATAATTTACCGTTGTATCACCTCCAATGTACGTCAATTTGTTCAAAAGTCCGAGAGGGGTGGAAGACTTTGCAAATTCATGATTACTCTTGCAAAAGCCTTTGCTCTTCGTATCAATCATTTGCATTATGCCATCTGCTTTGAACTCTGAACATTTTCTGATTTTAACACAAGGTAGTATATGAATAAAATGCAAAAACAGTGTTGCACATATTATACTCTCACAAATAATGTAATTTATCAGTTTTATTACATTACAAGTATATTTTTAGAATTTTAAAAATTTTATATTTTTAATTTCTATAAATCATGCATGCTTTTTAGATTTTAGCAAAGCATATTTAAGTTCATCATTCTGTATTTTATTTTCTTTAAGTTTAATTACTCATTGTGTTTCAAAATAATATATTTCATCATGCTTGTGTATATATAATTTTATCCTATCTATTGTTAAAAACCCTTACGAAAAAAATTGTCATAGCCACAGAAAAATTATATTAGCATACTGTTACAAGTTACAATCCAAATCTATTGTTTCCCTTGCTGTGCTACAGGAATAAGTTGGTGTGCTATATGTGAGACAATTTTGTATAATGCTTTCCCTTTTAAGGTAGCATGAGATTTAAAGTGATATGCGGTGGACAATCAGAGACGGTCCAACCCCCGAAACCACGCCACTCTTGGTCTTCTCACAAACAAGCCTCAGTAATTGTGTCGCTTCATAGTTTACAGCTGTGAAATAATCTCATCGCCTATGAAAACAAAAGACTTGAAAACACACATGCACATACAAACATCTCATCAAGGCCTGTTTGACGGCTCATTCACAATGCACCATGGAGCTGTGTTGGCACGGGCCAGTTAGAGGGAAGGGCCGCAGGGAGGTTTATGACTGTGCTGACGTCAATGACATAATTCAAATACTTAACCAGGCTGCACGCTTCCAGCCCTCCGGATCCTCTCCCCTGGCTGTGAGCCTGGAAAACCTGAAATGGAATCTTGCTGTGGAGCAGAGTAACTGCTGCACACAAGAGTGAAGCAGACTGACCAGACTGAAAATGACAGGTCAGTTCTTCTGGCTCAGTTTGTGGTGTACTGTCTGATTGTGTGTCCATTCACTCAATAACGTTTTGCTAATAGGAGGAAATAAATTACATCATATAACAAACATTAGAAATTAAGTTCAACACCATTCCCCAAAAAGTTGTGACAGGTGTTAATAAAAACAGAATGCAACTATATGCAATTCTTTTGAACCCTATAATTAATTGGAAATAGTATGAAGACAGCATTTAGAGATTCTGCAAGTGTTTTAGACATGCAGTTTTGAAAAATATATTAAAAAACATATGCTCATTTTGAATTTGTTGCAATAAAACATTTCAAAGGTTTTTGGAAATCCTTTGAGAGGGAAAAATTTGGCTGGAAAAATGTGTTGCTGGCATCAACATCGAAATGAACAAACATTTGATATGGTGATATGAATGTTGTTTAAATGACTTGCAAATCACTGTATAAAGTTTTCATTTGCATTTTGCACTGTGCTCAAACCTCTTTGGGAAACAGGTTTGCATGACTCAATCCAATAGCCCATTAGCTAATCTGCCTCCTTAGTCACCAAAGCACCTTTTCAGGACTTGCAGTTGGATTTCCAGGTAGAGGACAATGGATATTGCTTCACATCATCATTACCAGTGCTCCAGAAATGGCAGATGAATACTTTTTTGAAAAAGTATTTGGGGTTTCGGAAATTAAACCCTTTATTTACTTTCCACATGCATGCAACCCAAATCTCTTTAAACATGATTGGTTAACAAAATTCAGACTACAAGCAGTCTGCAAACACAACCCAGGAAGCGTCCTGCACCAAAAATCTTCCCCCTTGCCCACAAGTTCTGCATATTCGTACTGATTACGTTTGCTATGATGAAAGTTTAAGTAATCTGATCAATTAGAAGATCTTGGCAACATTGCTAAAATCCTAATATGTTTTCAATTACATTGGGCAAAAGCAAATTTGGTTTGGAACATTAGAAAGAGCTTTGGGCCAATCTTCTTTACAGCACTGCTTCAGTTCACTGCTTGTGCAGGCATTCGTTTATACATAGCTCTCTTAAGGTTCCTCCATGGCATTAGATTGATGCCTGAAATCTGCACCAGTTCAGTACCTTGACTCTTTACATTTTCAACCATTCTGTTGTAGATTTCCTGCTGTGCTTGGGCTCACCATCCCATTACATGACCCAAGCTTTAGTAATAAAGCTTTAGCTATAGACAGATGGCATCACATTTGACTCTAGAATTTATTGGTAACAAAGAGGTCATGTTTGACTTAATGACAACAAGGTACCCAGGTCCTGTGGCTGCAAAGCAAATCCAAATCATCACCCCTCCACCTGCTTGATTGGCAGCTGGTCTGAGGTGTTTGTGCTGGCATGCTGGTATGTTTGACCTTTAACATCTAGCGTGCTAACTGAGGCCTTTAGCGTCCGAGATGTTGCTCTTGGGATTTTGCTGTTTCTTTAAGCATTAAACGTCCCAGCAAATTTACCTTAGCATGAATTTCCAGCAAATTCATCCTAAGGTCAGTTTGCTGGGATGTCAACTCTTTTGCACATGTGACCAATCCTTCTCACTGCAGAATGATGGACTTTGATGAACTGCAACAACAGCTTCTCTAAGCTAGTTTCTTTCCTGCTTTCTATTGTGTTAAGAGACCTAGATGCACCAGAGCAGCAAACTACTAAAACTTCTGCTTTGATAGAGGTGCTCACATTTGCTGATGATCCATTAATGAAGTGCATTTTCCATTGTATGACATGCCACACTGTGTTGTTGTTCAAATTGACAGCATAATAAGCTATGAGGAACAGATAAGTTTTCATTATGCCCTGACAGGCAAAAGTGTAGAACTTTTTAAAAAAAACAAAAAAACAACAACAACACATGACTGTACACACAAATGCACGTGTGGACAGCAACTCTCGCCCTGAGGTTTAAAGGGAAATAACAACCTATTCTTCCTTTTTACATTGTCAGAATAACTCGTTTCAGTTAGGTCTGTCATCACTTTTCTTCCACGGCATGTTTACTAAAAGTCACAAAAGAAAAATGAGTAATGCTCATTGTGTTGGACCACACACCCTGTAGGTTACGCACAAAGTCACGTGACCGTTTAGTTCCAAAGTAAAAAATGTGTATGTCTCAGTGCAGCGATCTGCTATGCTGAACTGATTTTCCTGGTTGGAAATGCATCATATTCTTGGAAACAGGTTCACTGAGCCACTGAACTATGCATCTCACAATGAAAGACCATCATTTTCTTACTGGCAATAACACATAAGAGGAAAAACAAGCACTTCAAATAAATGCTACTCTCAACTGCTCCCTTGTCACATGGGGTTGCAACATCGGGTGGCTTTGCATGTTTGATTTGGCAGAATTTTATGCCAGATACGCTTACTGACGCAACTTCAAAAGACAATGACATATTTCACTGATTTAACTCTTGGGTCCAATGGCTCTGTCATGGAATCCTTACACAGTGGTGTTACACTGTTTGCTGTCACTGAATGCAGAAAACACCCTTATTGCAACAGTACAGCTACATACTTCAGATACAGTACTGTATCTTATCCTTGAGCAATAGACTTTCAGCAAGACAATGCTAAACCCCAAATTGCATGTATAAAAAGAGGATTGCTTCATACTTGAAGAATCCAGATGCTGAACTAGCCTGCCTCCAATCCTGTTCAGCAGCTATAATCAGACAAGAATGGGTAAACATTCCCCAACCAAAAGCCCAGAAACTCATCTACTCACTTCCCAGACATTGCTGTTAAAAAGAGAGACGATGCTACACAGTGGTAAAAATTACATTTTTTGTCTATATTCTATTTGAATAAAATAAAATTTGAATAAAATGTGGGTTTATGAGATTTTCAAATCAATGCTTCCTATTTATATTTAAAATTTACATAGCGCCCCAACTTTTTTGGAAATGGGGCTGTATATTTGGTCAAGCCCCATGTTACTTTGTTGTTTTAAAAAAATTTCTGACAAAATTCTTATATTTAACACAAATAAAATTAAGTAAATGTTGACAGTGTAACTTAAATCTAGTTGCAACTTTTCTCAGCGGTGAGTTTGAAGGTCTGAAACTTTTTTTAAATAATGTGATGTATAAAACCTTGATGTAACAGTATAAAGAGCGAAATAGGCGGTATCCACCAATGTGGTTCTCTTTGAAGAAAGCCAAACCTATCTCCCCTAAAGCACCTAGCTGGTTTAAATAATACAAAACGCAAAGGTATCAAAAAGCTACAGTAACATTAAAAGCATGATATATTTTATAATAGATCTTATTTATACCAGGGATCTGTATGAGAAAAGAAAGAAAGAAAGAAAACTGCTAGTGTGTGATTTCCTTTTACTTTAGTTTTAACTTCTTTTTTTTTCTTCTTTCAGTGAAAAGGATAAAAGTGTAACAGAAGATGGAAAATGTAGCACGAAATCTTGGCTACTTTGTTATTCTGCATGTTAATAAGTGTGCTGTGAGCTCTGTGGATTGTCAAACTTTTGGGGTTTTTTTTTGGTCTTTTTTCACTAAGCTGACCTGCTGCTCATGCTGGCCTCAAATTTAACATGTAGATATGAAATGGATAGTCGACGTTCTTAAGAAAATAGCAAATGTACTGTTATACAGTAGTTCTTTTTACTACTGTGTGTGCTTCTAGTGTAAACAAGATCACTTTTGATTTGAAAGTGGGAAGTCAAGTAAAAATTGCTAGGTCCAATATTACACTTCATTTAAAAACACACACACATCAAGCAAAACAGTATAATTTCATCACAAATTAAGCGGGAACGCATATATAGTTTTCCCTCTTGGGGCCAAGTCTAAAGCTAACTAGGGGTAGCCTTTTTTGAACAGGGATTTCTTAAAGATTAATTTCTGTGGGCGCTGTGTAATGATTAATATCTGAAAACAGTCTAGCGAGCATTTGCTCATGAGGCCATTGCGAGGTTTTACAGCTCTCTCGGACACATGACTAACCCCAGAGTTCATACCATCTGTGTTTGGCTAATGCCAGTAATAATCGCTGCAGATTAATCATCAGGCCTTGACTGTCAAAGACGTCATAATAAAGCAACTTCTCAAAAGTGCTATTTATCAGGCATGATATAGAGCAAAGCCTGTAATCTGAATCAGTAGGGGAAGAGTGAGCTCTTTGTTGCTCGCTGAGCTCACGAGACTGTGTGCGATGGGGCCAGTTTGGCTAGCGAACCATAAATTGCAAACTCATAAGGGGGAAAACTTCAATCCCGTCACGTTTCTGGAGTAAGTCGAACAGCGCAAACAGCCTGCAGTAACGCATTTGCAGCTGAGCTGATTTTTAGTATACCCCCTGCTTCTTGTTTTCTTCTCATTTTGCCCCTTCACCCACTGGCTGTGGTCACGGTTGTGCTCTTCTTGTTTATTTCACCGAATTTGATATGCTACTCCCATACTGCCAGATGATTATCTCTCTCTCTCTCTCTCTCTTTGACCTTTACTGTGTTTTCATTCTTTTGTATCTCACTCCCAGCAACAATCTGGTAGCTCTCTTGATATGTCTTGATGCCAATGTGTGCATGTGTCACCACATCATCTTCTGTCTTGATTTTTATTGTCTTTCCCCGTGTCCGTCTATAATCCCTTTATAGAGCTGTCCAGAGTGTATAAGTGCGCACTCATTTATGCTGAGCTCATGCCCAAAAAGACGCAGGTACTCTTTCTTTTCCACTACTGGGGATTTTGCCAGACTAAAAACACAGAGGGAAAACAGGAAAAATCTGTTCTCCTTTTCCGGTCAAAGAGTCAAGGAAAACGGGACAGAAAGCAGCACAAGGGAGGATATGATGACATCTTTCATTGTGATATTGTTAATTGTTGTAGCTGCGTACTGAACAAACTCAACCGTCACCATTATTTAGTGGCAGGTGTACTCCATTTTCTCTATACGCTCAGAGAAAGCTGAGAGCAGCAAGATTCCCTGGTAGGACAAGAAATACAGTATATAAACGTCCGAGCTCTGAGTCTCAGAGGCTTCAAATTTGTTTTTCTTGTTTTATCTTCCTCATGCGTCATAATGGAAGCCAGTGAGATAGTTTCACTCTGCACTGATTACTTGGAGGTCATGGTTTGTGAGAAATGTGGAGGAGGAAGGACAATAAGAGACTCACAGTTGTGTTGTATTTTTCCTGCTGTGGGACAGTCCTCGCAGCCCATCTGTGCTGATAGGAAGTCGAGCACCCATGTGTGTAGGCCATGCTGACGTCAATTGGACTTGAAGAACCAGTGCAGCAAGAACCAATATCGACACCTCCCTCCTCTTTTTCTTTCACTTGTTGCCTTCTACCTAATCTGAATCTAAACCAGTAGGTGCTTCTGTTGTTCTCACACTTTGGTTTTTTCTCGGTGCCTCCATAATGACACTTCACGGGAATTTTGCGCATTACCAAGTCACAGTTTCCTCCTTGAATAACGAAGGCCTGCTGCTTATATTTGCATTTGTGAAAAGAGTCAAAGATAACATTTTATCCTGGCTGGGAAAACATCTAACTCAGTATTTTTATGGAAATTTAAAAGAGGAACTATATTTCCTTATGTAAATGTGTGTTGTGTGCAAAGGGACAATCTATTTGAACACTGCAGAGGCGTGAAATAAGCAATCCATTGTGTATGCCACTTTCACGTGTTTGAAACCCAAACTATTATTTTTGCTAACAACTGTGCAGACTTCAGTTGCATGCAAGAATCCCCATCTGTGTAAATGCATTACAGCACATGCATTGGAGAACAATTGGACATCACTGGTTGTTCCATTTGTTTTCTTTGCTTTTTTTCAGTTCAGCATCTTTCTTTTTTGGCTCACTCAAAACTTTAACTGAGCATCATTCTGCTCAAGCATCAAAACCTGGAATTTGTAATCTCAGAAATTGCAAAAGCCATATAAACAGTACAGACAGTTAGCACTGTATGTGTGTTGCAGGGTGCAACATTTCCCAGAATCATTCATTCTGATAAGGGTGATAATGAACTCCCTTTTCTTTCTTTAACAGAAGGCTTATTCACTCACCTGACAGGCACACTTTGGTGACATGGGGCTGATTTGTAGCGGGAGACCTCCTGCAACAGAGAAATAATTTACAAAGTTTTAAAAATTAGGAGCCTGGAAAAATGCTTCCATCATTTATTTATTTATTTATTTCATTTGGTTCCAGTCGGTCTTTGTTGCCATAAGATAAACACAAAACTACTCCCTTGGTTCTCTGAACAGGTCTCAGGCTTGCGGTGACCCTTTTCTCTGAGGTCAGATTGACTCAGTGTGCACCTCTGGCAAATGTGATGCAACTACAACCACTGACCCAATTCAGTGATCACTGGAAACCTGCGAGCACTTCCATGTAAAAGATGATGTTTGTGCCTCTCATAACAAAAAACAGAATTGAAATGTCACTGTGTCCAGTTTTGTGTCACCAGCAAAAGGCTCTTGAGATATGTGAATTTATATTTGCGAGACTTCTTCACAAGCCCACAGCATTATAAAAGTTTCTGAAGCTTTGGTGCCCCCAAGTGGAGCATGCTGGCATCTCCAACCATTGTCAAAACAGACACTTATGAGCCACAACATTAAAACTACCAACAGGTAAAGTGACAAACACTGATTATCTTCTTGTCTGGTGCCTTCTATAAAACAACACATGGCACAATCAGAAGTCCTAGTCTGATTTTAATGGTGTGACTTACTGGTGTATCTCCAAAAACTAAAATCCACAGGCAGATTTTTCCTCAATAAAAAATAAATATTAAATTGTGGATCATAAAAACTCTAAGTACAGGAACTAATAATGATCCCACTTACTTATTAGATACACACTGTACATTTGTCAAGGTGGTGAAGTTGTTCCTAACTGTCCGAAGACTTGCCAGAACCTAAAGAGAAGATGAAAAGACTGACGTAAGAGAAAGAATGTGCAAAAAGTAAAAGTGAAATTTAAAACAAGACATTTTGCATGAAAATAAAATAGTGTGAAAAATGTTTAAGGACTATAACTTACCTCTCACAGGAGAGCATGGAGAATAACCTTTGCTATTGACCATGTGTTTAAAAGAGAGGTGTTTTAAAGAATTGTGATTCTTTTATTTTATGACTAGTTTGGGGCAAATTACTGTTTTTAATAATGTAATTAAATAATATGGCACTAAATATCTCTATATTATTTATAGATTTCTATACTGTTTGTCTGAAAAGGTTTCTGCAATGAAGCTGAAATCCGAGTGTAGAGTTCTTCTGCCATGCCGATGTTGTTATATATCCTCATTGCCAATTGTGGGCAAAGAGTTCAATATGGCGCCATGGGACATTTAGATTA
This sequence comes from Pundamilia nyererei, assembly GCF_000239375.1. Taxonomy (NCBI): domain Eukaryota; kingdom Metazoa; phylum Chordata; class Actinopteri; order Cichliformes; family Cichlidae; genus Pundamilia; species Pundamilia nyererei. The sequence continues at coordinate 698,170 of NW_005187516.1, read as the reverse complement.
AAAAGTTATTGTGAGAAATTGTGTTTTATATTCTGAGATAATTGATGCTCTTTGTACTTCATCTATGACAAGCTCTTACCTGGGCAAACGGTGTCACAATCAAGTCTTCTCCATGTCTGAAAAATGAGGGTAATGAAAGGAAAGCCTGTTACACAAACAGACAAACACATAGCTAACTGACCACCAAGTATAATGTGACAATGCTGTGATTAAAACCACTCACAATTCTCCAACGATGGAAGAATTTCGGGATAAGGATTTTGGTGATAGCTCATAGTCGCTGTCAGAGCGGTACAGGAAGGACTCCCGCCGCTGGCCGTAAGCTGCCAAATTGGGATGAAGAACCAGACCTGAACCTGGGGATGCCTGAGGGTCTGATGGGCTGCAGCACACTGATGGGCCATTCTCCCCTTCAAAACTAAAAGAAAGTTAAAAAAAAAAAACCAATCCGGGGGGAGAGAAGAAAATATCAGGATGTGACTCTTTACAACGCAAAGCAAGTTCTTTAAATCTATTAGTTTTAAAAGCATAAGCCAAAGTCTGATTGATCATCAATCTTGCCATTTAGATTTAACTTTTAAATCATCATCGTCATCTTGAATATACCTTCCGTAATCTACCTGTAAGTACTGGCTTGCAAAACATGTTGACAAATCCTATCCAGGGAGTAGATTATTGCATAAATCCTAAAAAAATTACTCATCCATTCATCCACAGCTGAAAAAAACAACAACTATAACACTCATAAAATAAGTATGCTTCACTGTCTGTACAAGCAGGGCTGGTTTTACTGTAATCTGCCCGTCTGGTTTGTTTCTTACGGGAACACTGTCCAAGACAGTTCCATTCAAACTCAGCAGTTAGGAAATGACATACAAAGAGTGACCAGCTGCCTGATGTGTGATTAAAGGCACATTTTTGCTTTTTTACTAACTACGTTTTCTTTTACAGTAACTGATGCACTCACAAGCATCTGCCTACATCTTGATTACCTTCCCTCATTGTTTAAGATGAATGTATTTGAACACTAAAATTGAACTAATGATAATAAACAAATTTAAAAGGAAGACAATACAATATTGTAGAATTTATGGCTTTTCTTAGCATGTGATGCTTACAACCTTGATGCCATCTAAAAAATTCATATATATTAAAATTGTTTTTAAAATTGACAAGCAGAAATCAGAAAGAGCAACCAGAGAACTCATGCTCAGAGCAAAAATAAACCAACATGCTAACTGCTAAATGCAGCTTTCCTCAATAGTTGTTTGATCAATAAAAACCACCACAGATGCACACAGAGACATAATCTGTTTGTCACCACAGAGTTTATGTAGAGGACCGGGACGAGTTATTGTGTAACCAGATGATTGGGTCAGATGGACAGGAGTTTAGAGGTGCAAGGTCAAACTGTCAGTGCCCAGCAGGAATAGCAGATGCCACAAACCATGAAATGGAAAAATAACTCAGAGTCCTTGGCTTGATTACCATTTACATACTTCATTTTATTAGAAGTGCCACTTCATGTTTTCTCCACGTTAAAGCCCGCCTCTTTAATTTCTCCTACATGTGGGATTAACTAGGCGCGTGTCCCACTGAGACAGTCCCACACCTCTGCCAGAGAAGCTCAGATTAATGTGAGAACTCTGATTACACACATGCAGGAAGACCAGCGTCATCTGTGTTGTGCTTTGCGTCATTCAGTTTCAGCAAACAACATATTTTAACTACAGCGATCTAATCCCACAGTGTGAAACCAATCAAGAACTTTCAGTAAATATGCACTACAGTGGAAATGAAAAGGTTAAAAGAAAAAGAGCATCATGTTAAAATCTACCAGTGAAGTTATTTTTCTAAAATATTGACATGTAGAGTGAAAAAAGGACTCATATACATATATAAAATACTCAGTGCAATAAAAAAAAAAGAGAAAACTACTGAAACATCACCTTGGAGCTGAGAGGTGTGCTCTGTTGACAACTTCCTCACTGAAGTCAAAATGTCCAGCTCTGCACCTAGGAGACCTTCGAAACATTTTTCTCCCTCTTCAAGGTCCACATCGAGCAACGTAAAACAGTGACACTGTCTGCTCACTCATACATACACACACACTTTTGCAGCCTCCCCTTTCTGTCCAGTAGCAGCCCACGTGCTGGAATAACGTAGGCTTGGCAGATGCTAACATGCAGATCTGGGCTGAAGCGCAGGAAAAACGCACCAGCAGTCGCTCTGTTTATCTGGCCGCCTGTCCTTTATCCCTCTGTATTAAAACACAGCGCCGACAAGACTTTACAGTGGGACGTCGCGATTAAGTTGAAAATCCAGATCCTCATTTATTTGCCAACTTTGGAGATTATAGTTAATGTGCATTTAATGTACACTGTACATATTTCCCCAGATGAGAAAAAAAACCATCTGTGTGTTAAGAGACAGTACAGTGACTGTGTGGTGTAAAATAAAGAGGAGAACTAGCAGGAGGTTTCTGATGCCGTGATGTGTTATTAAAGCTGCAATATGGCTAACACTATTACTGTGCTCTTCTTCTGATAGCAGACAATGTATTATTAGAAATTCTCTGGTACTTAGCTACTATTTATAAAACTCAATGTCCATAGCAGTAGTTGATTTCTGTGATTAGGCTGAAGGTCTGTTGACTTGGTTGACATGTGGAAGCCTTCCACATACAGTATATACAGCGGGGTCACAGTTCCACGTAGGCCTGGAAATCGTCAGGAAATCTGATGCTTGGATTAACATTTAAAACCACCAGAGATTATGAGGGGTACAATGAATTTTACAGACTACTAATCAAATCAAAGATAATTTATGATCTGACCACAATGTCAGATTTCAACTTGCATGTCACTGTCTGGTACAGCAAAACATTGCTCACTAAGCAGCCTTGTGGTAGTGGGACTTGGATCATAAGTAGGTGAAAGTGTCAAATTACTTTTCTAGTTGCATGATAACCAGATGTATCTAAAGAACAACCAGACAGGTCAGAAGTAGTCACGCTATCAGCAGATTGATATGTTTTTTCACTTAGACATGAAAGTTACAAATTAATTTGATCAAAGACAGAGGGTCCCAAATAGAAAATAGAAAAAAAAAAGTACTGTCAAAAAATGGCCTGACGCTAAATGGCTTCTCAGGAGAAAAAACAAGGCTAAACTCTTTGGACTGGATAAAACCATTACCAATGTTTCACAACTGACGATTGAGGGAAAAAAAAATCCTGTTTCCTGATGAATTCAAGTTTGTGGCATTAACAGAAGGATTTATTTAAGAAGGGAAACAAAGGAGAGAATCGTGCCGTAGTCTATAAAAACAACATGGGCTAGCCACACACATTAATGTAAGTACATCCCAGAGGAGAAAGTCCCAGCACGCTGCTTTGCTCAGCGTGTACTTTGAAAAATATTTTAAGAACTAAAACATTTGTGATGAAATCACGCCCCAAGGGTGAATTTCATCATCTGAGTATTTCAACACTCTGTACGTACAGCACAGGGATGTCTGCCAATCGCTTTGGTCTTGGAATCACAAATGGCTTTCCAGAGATGTCTCACACTTTTATCGTAATAAAGTGTTTGCTGTGTGTTTTATTGCAAGCTTGCAGTGACAACCCCATGATATTGGGCTATATGAATAAACTTTACCTTATGTAAGGTATGACATAAAGGGGACTGTTTCCTGTTAATATATCTTTTTTTTTATGTGTTATTTCAGGGTCTTTTTCCAAGGCATCTTTCCACACCAATGAGTTATTTTTAAAAAATGAGTCCCCTGAGCTCTAACTCATCCTGGAGCAGGGACATTTTTGACAACCTGAAATAAACTACTTCTAAATAAGGGTCCGCCTGAGTTACTAAATAAATCCACAATCACGACTACCTGCTGTAGCTCTTCAAAAACACATTACAGCTGACAAGCAAACCCACTACTTGGGTTTCAATCCTCTATTTTATTTATTTAATTCTCTCTTTAACACCCTCAAAAGAATATCCTTACCATGCGCTGGCTACAGTGAAGCGTCTGTATCGATGTAGACGTCTGATCGTTGCCTGCTTGCCTGACGATCTTGGTGAGAGTTTCTGGCCAGAATGACTAGAAGTAACACTGCAACAGTCTGCCTGGCCCAACCCGGCCCCTTTGAATTCTATACTAGTTTCCATTAAAGAGTCCGCTTTACAACCAAGTCTGATGCCGGACAAGACTGCACTAAAATATTCACTCACAAACTCAAATAAATATGTCTGAACGTATGATTTATTTTTATTGGTTGATATTATCCAGACAATCCTCCACTGCATTATTCATAATGCTAATCAATATGAACAGAAGCCTTTTAAAACAAGCTGACTGGCTACTCAAAAGCAGCTGGAAAACAAAGCAAAAAGTTATGGGGCGTCTCCAGTGTTGTGCAATAAACAGAGCAAAAGTTTCTCTGCTCCTGACCTGTAATCCAGATAAATCCAACCCATGTTTTTCAAAAGCATGAGGACATAGTATAAGCCTTATACAGATGAAAGCAACAAAAAATACAGACACCAGATAAAATAGATTCAAAAGATCTCAAAAAGCGAAAGTAGTTTGGTGGGATGAATTATAATTGCTCAACGAAATAATACATACGGGAAACTGCTATTCAGCAACTTCAAGTGTGTGCATGTTCTTCCCATGTCTGTGTGGGTTTTTCTGGGGAACTCTGGCTTCCTCCCGCATTCAATAGACATGAATCTTAGTTTGACTGGTGATTCTAAATTTGCCGTAACGTGAATGTGTTGTCTGCCTCTTTGTGTTGGCACTGCGACAGACACATGAGCTGTCGAGTATGTACCCCGTCTTTCACCCCCAAAAAATTCATAAATGCCAACTTTGTTGCTTGCTTGCAAATCTAATGTCAGATCTAGATGGGAGAAAACACCGGCCTCCCGCTGTTACCCGGTACACAAGCTGTGCTGCTTTTCTCAAATTACTACATTATTACTGCAGCACAACAAAAGCACAAACGCAGAGAAGTACAAGGAAAAAAAAAAAGCCCAAACGTGCGCAGCATTGGTGCCGCCTTATAAAGCGTTCGAGCGTGTCAGTGTGTTTATCACAGCCTCACCTGTCAGGGTCAGCCTGTGTGATGTCAATGCGAGGCAGAGAGGCGATGGGCAGGCTCGTGGGTCTGCTATGGGTTACGGGATCTTCTTCTGGTGTTAGCGGCCTTCCCCTTTCCCTCTCCTTCTCTGCCTGTCGCCATGACAACGGAGGCAGCTGCAGATTGCCAGAAAACCGCCTGTGGACTTTGAACACCTCCACCCCGAGAGTGTTGCCTGCAGAAAACTGTCCCACAGGAGGCTCCTTATTTTCCTGACAGAAAGGAGATAATGAATGTTTAGCTTTGATACGAAATTGTCTCAGAAAAAGAAAATCAGTAAGGGAAAATGTTAAAGAAGTAAAAAATGTTTATAGCACATAAGAAATACTATAAATAAGAGGATAAAATGTAAAACCATGGGGGAAAAACGTGATTTAAAAAATAAAAATGGATGGATGAAATTAACACCTTGAAGTTTTATGCATTCACAGGCCAGTGAAACTACTTTACATCCATGTCTTACCTTTCTATGTAAATGTCCTTCTTATTAGACATTTGTTTGAACTTTTGTCAAAATTTGCACATGTAGTGTGAGTTGTAGCCAAAAATATATTTTGTGACCTCTGACCACTAAATTATAATCGCATCATCCTTCAGCCAACAAACATTTGCACTTAATTCATGTGAATTCAAGCCTTAGGTTTTTTCGGTCAACTGCAAAACCTAAAGCTTCCAGCTATGGTTGGAAATGCAAAAATAAATAAATAATAATAAATAAAAAGTGCCAGCTGATATGTCGATGAAGCTGTGCAGAGTGTAAATATTGTATGTTTAGTGCGCCTTCTTTGGCATGAAGGTTCCAGTATGGATCACAGAGTGATTCATTGAAATGATGGGTTGTAAACAAGTCAGCGTACTGAGGAAACATAAATGGGCTGCCAGAGCTCATTCTGCATATATCAAACAATTTATGTTCACAGCATGCAAGAAGAAATGAAACACGTCAAAGATTTCATGCAGACAAGCAGCATATGAAGCACAATAACAATGAGAGGGGGAAAGGACGGGGACTGAAGAATTCCTAGAATGGGTCTGAGGCTATCGATCAATGATTTGGTTTTTTATGTCAATGTGGCCACAGGAGGCTAGACAGACAAGAAGAGTGAGAAATACAGAAGCTGACAGCTAGTGTGAAAAGGAAAGAGCGCGAAGCTACAGTCTAACCTCCCTGTGATCCAGACGGAAAGCTTACCACTGTTTAACAACAACAACAAGGCTCTTTAACCCAGTCAGTATCTGATATCCGAGGCAAATACTCTTATGTTGCCCTGCAGTGTTATTTTCTAATGTAAATATTTCATATACACAACAGTCTTAGTATAGATTTTTTAAGAGAGCTGTGAACACGTGGAACAACTTGAAAAATGAACTTAGTGCTCTCTAGTGGACAAACCATGCAATGATTCATTCAAATAAACCTATTTCACAGACACCATTTAGAAATGAAACTGGGGTTTAAAAAGTAGTGAGGGCCAGAACTGTTTGTTTTAATGTATCACATTTAAATTACAGCACTTCTGATCCAATGACCCAAAGAAAAGGCTACGCTTCTGCAGAAACCAAGTCCTAGAGTTGCAATATAATGAAAACCAGAAACTGTAATGAATTTATTCTGTACACTTCCCCATTCTGAAATATAGAAGACGGATGCTGAAATAAAAATAACAAAATACATAATTATTCCTTTGAAATTAAAACAGCACAAAGTAAAAGTCACTTACTCGATTGCTGTGGTTCTGATTCACTACTCATGCCTAAGCCAATCAAATATCATTACACACTGATTCACCTCTCATTTTGAAAAAATAAAATAAAATAAAATAAAATGTAGATCCAGACTTTAGTGATGCTATAGTTGGTTAAGGCCATGTATGAAACTGTAGGCAAACACAACTGTTACTAATGGCATTAATGAAGATTCTTTACATGATATCTCATTAATTACATGGTAACACTGGGAGTTTAACCTTTGTATAGTATCACATTTAAGTCAGTGTAACAAAGAGCCAAAAACACAGGATCAAAATTGGGAAGCACATTTGATGACAACAGTGAGGAATAATTATATGGTAACTTTCAAAAACATAATTATGCTTTCAATATTTGGATTCATAAAAAGTAATACGATAACATTAATATGCTAACTCGATAACAGCAATATTTCAAAAAGTAAGGAAAATTGTGTTTAATCAATTATTTCAACAAATCTGATACCGTTGGACATCCTGTTCATTTCCCCTAAAATGTCCCACATTTGTAAGGAAAATGCATTTGTGGATGGAGCAGCAGAGTTCAATATGTGGATGGCGCCCATGAAAAACATGACAAATCTTCTCTGTCAAACGCGAAATGACCACTGAGAAAAACATTCCAGGTAATACGGTTATCCAGTTACAGCAGTGATTCTTCACTGGTGTATGGAAAGCACATGGTAAACTCAACTGAGTGTTCAAACGGATAGATGTTTGGACAACATATAGATATTATTTAACTGACAGTGTACACAGCCAGGTGTCTGTCTAATGGGAGAAATGAGAGAAAGATTATGTCATCCCATTTCCTCTTTCCAATCAATGTGACTGACAAGTAATAGCAGGAAAGTACCCTGCAAGACATAAATGAGAGATAACTGCAAAAAAGACGGGAACAGGGAAGGAAAAGACTCCGAATGACAGAGTGAACACGAGATAGTTGAAGAAACCAATGCAGAGATGGGAGTGTGCTGTCCTTTCTGATTGTCAGTAAACCCACTGCGCTTCACTCCCCGGCTCGTTCTGTGCAATTTGCCTGACATATTGCTCCTGTCTTTTTAAAGATATATTCTTCCTCTCCCAGGAAAATGGGTGAAAATTAAATCTGGCAAAACATAAACTGTCCGGAAAACCAATCGAAGTTTGTTTCCATTTACTAAACCACTTGTCAAGCAGAGAACTAAATAGTCTCCTGTCAATATGTCAGTGTTATTGGGTAAATTATTTATTATTTGTTTATTGATTGCAACTGTTGTCTCACTATGTAATTCTATTTCTCCACTGATCACTTGCCCATGACATCAGGAAGAAAGTATAAGGCCAATTCACCTTGTATATAAAGTATAAGCCAGGGGACGAAACATTAGTAAACCTGGATTTGTAATGTGTGTCAGAACATGGTCATAAAAGGAAAGGAACTAAGATGAAAGGGAAAACAACAGATCTCAAACGGAGGTAGTGTAGCTGCACAGAGTCAAACAGAGGTGGAGTGGGTGTTTTCTCCAGGAAGATGAAAGGCCTTTCTTGGCTGCAGAGCTGAAACAGCTCCAGTGTTTTGTGGGGCACTTCCAAAAAGCCTTTTTGAGAAAGGCGATCATAAATGAGACGGCTTTAGGAGTGAAGCTCCAACAGCATGGCTTTATGTAGTGACTGAATTATTAAACCTTTCAGCAAAGACGTGAAAAATGACTCTTGCTTTAATTATGTAAGTGCTACAGAATCTAAAAGAAAGGTAGGACACATCAAACACTGTCGCATAGCGAATTCATGCTTAAAGAGCTATTAATCTTCTCTGTGAAGCAAACAAAAACCTCAAGCTTGGAAATGAACAAAATTAACACACACAGTGGATAAAAAGAAATAAACAAATCTCTTTGAATAAAGTAATCTCTGTTACACTTTCAAAACTACCAAACGCCAACATGTGAGTCATTTAGGGAACACTACAGCAGCCCACTGCCACAGCCAAATTCTCACATAGTGGGAAACACTGCAGTGCACAGCTATAAAAAGCAGCGTAAGTAATTACTGAAAAAACAGAACAAGTAGAGAAAAAATATTTAAGGCACACCAACATACTATGTAGTACATCCACTGACCAGCCAGTTTATTAGGTACACCTTACTAGTATCAGTTTGGAACCCCTTTTGACAAAGTTGCTTTGCTTCAAAGAGGTGCTGGACAACACATTACAATACTGGTACCATATGATACTGAAATCAACTTTCTTTTCCATTCAGAGCTTCAGTAGGACGCCTTCACCATGCACCGAATGTATTGAGTTACTGCCACGTAATTGGCTGATTAGATATTTGCCCTAACAAACTGTAGCAAGGGAAAGAAACAGCCGACATCATAAGGTTCAGAAAAGAGAGCTCTATTATGAAGCTATCAAAAATGTGACCACCATTACCAAAACAAATGTTTGCATTAGAGTAAAAATACAAAAAAAGTAAAAAAATGTTATATATCTTGTCATGATTAACCATCATGTTACATTACACTGGATATTTCCTTCAGCTAAGAAGCAAACACAGCACAGAAATGCTTTGCATTAGGCAGGCAATACATTTAAACAAGAAATACATTTTTGTATAGCGTAATAAATTCTAAAGGGGATAGAGGGTGATAAAGGCCAGTCACAGCAGGAAAACCTTCATCATCCAGAATTTTACTTGGCCTCTGTGCTCGTGTTGGACAGTGTCAGTGTAAATGAACTGGCCTGCCTGCCCAGTCATAAACACCACTGACACAGAGGAGAAGCAGATGGGCCTCTCTGTCAGATCCTTGTCCTTCCTCCTATTATCCATGTTTCCATTCAGTCTATGCCCTGAATGTTTCCTAGTGTGAGCTGTACTTTAACACGTTCATCCTTGGCTCACTCTGCCTCTTGCTTCTAAAGTCACTCCTCAACTCTCAATCTCCATCTTCTTCACTTTCTCGTACACACACAAATCATGAACACGTGCACAAACACACACACCAGCTCCCTCTCTGCAGTGTATTCTGCCAGATAGCGGTCTGTTGTGTACAGTACAGTCATCTGTTTGTGAGTCACTGACCACCACACAGACATACTGCAGTGTGTTTTCCTGCTAGAGCTCAATCTACCTTTATTCAGAAGGAAACACAAGGAAGACAAATATTACAAAATATATGGAAATTGCACAAATACGGAACCAGAAACCTTAAAGGTGAGGCACAGAATTTCAGATAAAAGGAAATTACATATTGCAGGCTAATGAATGCATGGACGGACTCATGATTTAGCAGATGGTTGGTGGGAAAAAAATCAGCACTTACATCACCTGGTGTTACTCCATGCGCACTCCTACTTTTCTTCATCCTGAGGGATGCGCAGCCAGACTCTCTGTCTCTGTGTCAGATCCTCCAAAAATTCAGTTCTTTCCTGCGTCCTGTGCTGTGGGCAGCTTCACCAATACGCCTGCACACGGGAAGCAGGGAGGGTGTGGGAAACAATGTTAAAGTAGCAAATTCCAAAAGTTATTCTGCCTCAATCATAGTAAATCTGTCTGCATTTGATGTCAGACTTGCTTTAGTCTTGCATCAGACTTGAACAGTTTTGACCGGCTATGTGGTGTACATGCAGTGAATAATTTGATACAAAGAAACAACACTGCATGAGCTGTGATACATTGCTTTTCTCTACGCATTTAAAAATCAGTGATTTACCAATTCCATCATTTGGATAAAAAGCATATAAAAGGTAATATAAATTAAAGGCAGTAAAAACCCTTCAGAAAACTGTAAGACACAACTGGAAAGCTTAGCATACTTTCAGTGTTAATGCTAAAGCAACAACAATCACGTTTACAAGCATTCTATCTATGCCAGCAGTGTGGCTTAGAGAGGCAATGCCATTATGTTAGCCTTAGTTAGTCATTGTGAATCAGAATGAAATACATTTATTTGTTGCCATCAAATTTTCTACAGACATTCTTGGTCTCAAGAAATAAAGCCTAGGGGCTTTTTTCGAATGGTCATAATGAAAGTGACATTCCTTACTGTAAGTGAAATATCTTTGACAACTATTGGATGGATGGACACAGAATGTGATCATGTCTTTGTTCTGATCGCTTGCTGATCACATATTCTGTATCATGTGCCCCTCTTACTCTTGTCTTTCTTAAAACCGCACACAAGCCTCTTAAATATTAAGTGTTTAAACAAGCACTACTGTAAAAAAAGGGTTTGTTAAAAAAAAGAACCACGGTTTGTTTTTTATAGTATGCTAAGAATTACTCATTAGTTAGGGGTGTGATACATACAGTTGTGCCTGAAGGCTTTTTAGTGAGATGCTGCTCACTGCAGAGCCCAGGACTGTTTGTCGGAAAGTCTTTCACGCACAAGCTAATATAGTGAAACGGTATATTTTCCAAATCAACACACAGGATTTGAACCCCAGTTTGTTGGGTGAAGGCACTGATTAAGCCATTCATTTCCCACATCATACCAATAATTTGTACCTTGCCACTTGACACTACCTCATCTAACTTTCATTTAACTGAAAGCAGAATAAAGGATTTTGAAAATGATGATGGTGTGATCGTATGCCAGCATCTATGGAGGTGCGAACATTCTGACCTCAACAACGAACAATATACACTTTTATACCCATTAGGTTAAAGTCCCTAGCTGTCTGATAGAGGACATGCATTGCTGTTAGCAAATGAGTGGCACCTGACTTGGTCTACAGAGCTGGCCTAGGTCAAGTTCCACTCATTTGGCTTTGTAGTGAGTATCACTTTGACTGCTTGCTTTTAACCCAGTTCCAGTTTCTGCCAGCTTCTCTGAATGTAGTGACTGCGCCCTCATCAATTATAGAACAACCACAGCTGGTGGAAAATCACCACGAGGCAGGAATGACTGACTAATCAATGTGACAGACATAAATCAATGTTTTCCATGTCATGATTGATCCCCACAGCGTGGCACCCACATTAACCTGATTTTGGCTGGCACTGTGTCCTCGCTAATAGATGTTCAAAACAATTACCTAGTGTATGTGTGGTGTGAAAGTGACTTCAAACTGCCCTCCCAATGAAAAAGTGACTGTTCCATATAAAGTGTTTTGCTTTTTTACTACAAACTGACAGTTGTTTAAAAACTACGCCACGTGTAGATCATTTTCTGAAAAGTTAAACAATTAATTCAAATAATTTTGAGAGCTTTTTAAATCCTCAGCAAGACTCCTTGGGTATCCCCAACCTTTTCTTCTGAAGTGTGCTTTTCTTTAGATATTTCTTTCATTTATTTTAACTATAGCATTAACTAATAAAATATCCATTTTAACTGTGGCACTGTTTCAAACAGTGTGCAAATATGTTGTAAAAGTTTCATAAGATTTACTTTTTTGCACAACTGTAAACAATTACATTAAAAATAATAATAGAAATGGAAAGGTACAAGGATGAATGTACAATAAACCAGCCAACAAACTGATATATTTATGATAACCTTTGATACAGAAATCCTGAAAACACTACAGTACTTGCTTTAGGTAACGTATGCAGCTGCAATTCTTCTGACAGGAGCAACATGCTCATCTATCCTTGTGTGGGGAAAGAAATGCCCACAATCATGGGAAAAACTACACAGAGAAAATGGCAACTAGTGCAGCTGGCACTGTGACATTTCTTTTTAAGACTCCAAGAGTCAATCATTTTTATATAATTTAAATTGACAGAATAATTTCCTCAAACTTAAGACATATTTGAACATTTTCAGCCCTCTTAAATAAAAAAATCTTAATCTGTTGTACTAATACAAGGGAAAGCAATAATATTAGTCTAAAGAGTTCTTAGTGTTATTGGCTTTGAGTCACAATTTTGGGATGTGTGATAAATTGCACTGAACTATTTTCTAACAACTACTCAATAAAATATTTTTAAACACGACTAAGGCTGAGACTTCACTAGCATTTATAATGTTTTATGGAAAAACCATTATCAAAGGCAAAGTTGTTTTTTTCTGTTAAAGTAAGTGCTAACCTATAATTGCCCCAATTATTAAAATTTCACAAATTTCACACAAGTTATGTGATTGGAATGTTCTTTCTTTATTATTAATAAACGTGTCATTAACAACAAGCTACAGATTTGCCAATTATTTACTTCAAAAGCGACACCTACACCAGGAAGAAAACACTGTAAGAGTATTCTTAAAGGTATATATTCCCATGCCCTCGCATAAAGGTCATGTTACAGATTATCAGCCTGACCTACAAGGACTATTGTAGTGAAAAAGGACTGCAGACAGATGGTGAAAGGCTATACAGAATCATGCCATATAATAATAATAATAATAATAATGGATTGGATTTATATAGCACTTTTCAAGGCACCCAAAGTGCTTTACAATGCCACTATTCATTCACTCTCGCATTCACACACTGGTGAAGGGAAGCTACGGTTGTAGCCACAGCTGCCCTGGGGCAGACTGACAGAAGCGAGGCTGCCATATCGCGCCATCGGCCCCTCTGGCCAACACCAGTAGGGTAAAGTGTCTTGCCCAAGGACACACCGACCAGGACAGAGAGCCCGGGGATCGAACCGGCGACCTTCCGGTTACAGATACGCTTCCCAACCCCCTGAGCCACGGGGGTTGGGAAGCCCAGCAATGATAGACGTAATCCTACAATAGTTTTAAAGCTTTAACACTATTAGCACAATTAATCAAAGGAAAAGATGACTGTGTCCTTGCTTCATCAGAGATGCTGAGAAGCATGTGCTCAGTGTACAACATGCCCAAAAGTCCCAATTTAGTGTAAGTGTATAGATGTAATACATTTTTTAAACAAGGAGTCATGGGAGTTCGCAGTCTCTATGAGACCACTTATTGTGAATTTAGGTAGCATACACTGTTTAATTATTTGTTGCTATGCCACTGAGGCTACAATTTGAAAGCTGTGCCATTTCCAACTGTTCCAACTTTTACTAAGGTAAAACAGCAAAGTTATAATTTGCTTTTTATTATGGTGTTTTGTCAAAGTTTGGTTTAGTTTCCGTTTTGGTTCATTATATTTCAGACGATATTTTAAGGAGATCAGTAGATTGACAACTGAGGCTCACTGTCAACAAGGAGCCATTATATAGATGTACTACTGTTAAAAAAATGTTTGTCACAATCTTATTTTGAAGTCTTGCTCCTTGCCATTTGCCTTAATAAGAATTTCAGGGCTCTGTCAATGCATCTAAGGAAGGGAAAGCCCTTTGAGGCTTGAGCATTTGAGCATGAAAGAACTCTCAATCAAAACATCAGTGGACTTAAGACAGTAGATTACACAGCCTCCACTTACTAGAGAGAGAGAAAAAAAGCTTCCCCTGACCTCCCATTCTCACAGCCTCAGCAAAAGATCACCCCCAGGGGTTGGTCTCTGCCTCTACAAATAATTGATTGTTGATGTGAAGCGGGTACCAGAATGCATGGTCATGAGGCAGCACTCAAGATAGGGATTGTAAGAATTTGGCATGGACTTGAAGAGCACATCAGAGAGCATTGTGCTATATGGATATTATCATTGCATTAAGGGGAAAAAATAACAAAAAATCTTTGCTTAATCTACAACTCGAGAGCAATGCGCGAGTCATGGACAGCCTTGGCTTTACCGTAATCAGTCACTGCACAAAACAAAGCTGCCTAAAAAGCTTTAAAGTACACTATAAATGTAAAATTTCCTAATCAGATAAACTCCATTAGGGGGGCAAATCAAGATATGTGTAAGACAGCATAACAGTACACTGCCTACAAAACATAATTTACATTCCCTACAAGGTGTGATGATACATGATTTTGAGATACATGATAAAGTGCACCAATTAGATTATTAAAATTGTAGTTAGCGATACTATATTTTGTGTGGGGTCTATGGTTTCCTGTCACAGTCCATGTGAACATCAAATAAAACAAAAGCATTGAATTGGGGAAGCAGGGAAATGCCTTAATGCTGTAAGAGCATGCACAGTAAATGGGAAGTTCACAATATTAACAAAAACTAGCGTCTGCAATCAGAGGTCTGCATGGCCGAAAACGAGAAGTGACAAAATTCAGCCATCTGACGAGTTAATCTATGTCACACAGCACCCATGAACAATGGAGAGCTGTGAAGGGTGAGTCATTAATTGAAAATAGCTGGTCACCCACACAAAGGTACCTTTTGTGGTGGTAAAACAAAAAGGGGTAAAGAAAGCATGCGTGGAACTGTGTTAATATTACATTCAGTTACTCTGAAGTCCAACAAGGGGGGCTTTTGAAGCCATCCATGTGTCACAACCCTGAAGGAATAACTTTACATTTATCATTTACTAACACGCAAAGATTTGCTTAGATGACATGTATTTGTTTGGCAAACTGACTTCATTGACCTAGCATTGAACTATTCTGTGTTGAATTAAATTATTGTGTGAATGCCAAATGGAGAAGCTAGCACTGGTCACAGGACAAGACAGCTGTCGACATTAGGTTCCATTTGACTGTTATGTCCACCCACGTTTATTCCATCTAAATCCCACTGAATGCACTTTATTCAGTCCTAAAGAACAGCAATTTAAACATGCAGGCTGTTCACAGATTGTATCTCATCTATATGACCAAATGCAAGAGGTTGAGTGCTCTTGTTTTACTGCGTCAGGAAGATAACAAAGACACAATGTTTTTTTCCTCCTGACATTTCAAATCATAGGATAAACATGCAAAAAAGGGAACTGAAACTCATCCAAATGAAGACTAAGTCAGAGCCACCCGCAGTTTCATTTAAGCCAAATGACATCAATATGTTATTGTAGGGTGATTCAAATGAAACAGCTCAATGATCGCACACTGCATTTCAAAAACATTTGCACACTTTATCTGTTGAGTCTAATGTGGCAGATATGTAGCTGAAGGTTTACGGCAATCACTATTTACAACCTTCAAAGAGCAAACAGACGACAAGAAAAATAAATAATCAGGCCTCCTGGAGGACAATATCTCCAGAGTCATTTCTTTAATTTGCACAGTTTTAAGGTTACTTACTTACTTATTTATATTTGCACAAGCCTGAAAAATAGTACATGTTGTTGGGCATAATGCTAAAAAAAAAGCTGTTTTGTAGATGTAACAGCTTGAGAAAAATGACAAGCCAAAGTTAGACCCGTTCCCAAGAGGAGAGACACATATGCATTACAAATGGAATTTCAGTGAAAACTATCTAAGCTAGTGACAAGTACTTGCTTTTTTCCCAGAACTTCTGGAATATCTACTTGCCAACTGGAGTAAATGTATAGACACTATTTATAGGCTTCCTGGCTTCATTAAAAAGACAATCACAGAATGTTATATATGATTGAAGAACCTCTGCTTTCACAAAAGCACTCCAGGCACCATTTTAGAAAGATCCATATTAATGTAATTCCTACAGCGCTGAATATGATACCAATCAATATTTTCCAGGCTCCTTCAGCACAGAGTTGATCTGTTAATTTCCTCTGAATGTACAAGGTTAAGAACTGCATGTCAAGAAAAATACTTGTTAGACGGTTGCAGCAAGTTTTAGGCAGTCTTATTTTTCTATTTTTATCCATCCGTCCCACACTGTGTGTGTAGGCTTGTTCTACACACAAAGCAGTTGTTGCACTTCATGCAGGTGTACTTATATTTACAAAGTTAGAGCACACTGAAATAATTATGTCCACAAATATGAATAACCATTTCATAGAAATATACATTGTTACAGATCAGAAATATGTCAGAGGCAATTTTCTACACAGGCTTAAAATGTTTAGACCAAGGAACTGATTAGCTGAAAGTAATCTGTAACTATTATCTGTAACTACAGTACTATTTAGATAACTCACTTTTTAAGCAAGCTTTCAAGCAAAATGCTGCTTGTCTCTACCAGGGGTGCCACCAAGGAGGGGCTAAGGGGGGCACTGCCATACTTAACTTTAATAGCAGAAAATTAACTAGGCATAACACTCCTTTCTCTTTCTTTTTTGCCATATTTTACAAGGACCTATATTTGGCAACAGCATAATAAAACTAGAAATCTGTTTTGGTGTGCCTTCAATAAACAATTGATTAAGAATGAAACACAACTGAATGAACACAACTACAAGTGTTATAAACATTTATCATATACGTTATAAAGGAAGAAACCTCTCAAAGAGTAACAGTTTTACACTGTCTTTAAGCTTCAATCAACAACTGAATTTCCTAATGTTAATGAGCATTTCTCATTTTAGACTGCTTGCAGTTGAGAGCTCTAAACTAAGTCACATTTGCATTCAGTGCAAAAGTAGATTCAAGCAGAAATGAGCTTTTCAGACGAGCGAGGACTGAGAGGAGTTTGTTGAGGAGGGAGAGAAACAACACACCAATTTGTGGCAGCTGAAATATGACGTCACTGTGGAGGCCACAGGGAACCCACTGCCCTACTGTACAGACACAGAAAGCCAGAGACACAGAGAGAGAGAATGGGTAGGCCAGACTCTCTGAGCCTGTTGGTACTTGTAGATTGTTCTTCTCTCACAGCATGTGCTTGTTATATTGGTACTGTGAATAACAGTAATGGGGGAGGCAGACCGATTTCCAGCTTTGTTGTCTTACAGACTGACTTGATTGGTTTAAAAACATAAATACAAATAAATAAATATTTCATGCAAAAATACCTACCTTAAATAAGGTACCTACAATCACCCTCGTGTACTTATCATGTGTAACTAGCAGACTAGCACAAATGACTCATTTATTCATATTCAGCATTCATTAAAAATACTTTTTTTATATTTGGATGAAAGAAATGACAAAAAATGTTTATTTCATCATGAGCCTTAGATGTTGTGGATTCAGACAAAAAGAACAAAATTACACATAATTGATGGGGATTGGACTCTGGACACATGGCAGCAGTGACTCTGGATGAGTCACTCCTAAGAGTTTCTGACAAAACCAGCAATAATTAGAGAGAGTGCCAGCTTTGAAAAAACACTCACGCTGATTACCCCATCATATTCAAGTCGCTTTAATAACATGCGCTCAGGTATTGTTACTGAAGTACTGTCGGTGTCAGCTCTTCATCAAGTATCCATTTACAAGAGGAAACTTGGTGTACCAACTACACAGGCTAAAGCTTTTAGAGTGAAAAATAACAGCTGACTTGGGGAGTAAGGCGGTAACAGAAGGCTTGGCATGGTGTGCAGGATTCGGAGGTGGGGGTGGAGATGGTTCACTGATACGGCCTTTGGTGAGCATCATCACTGGCAACATCCATGTAAACATAACCGCAAATCCAGAGATGAATCATTGTGAAGCTTTGATATGCCCTCTTGGGACATACTCCTTGAGTTGAAGTGCACAAATTCTTTACAAAAGGTTTCACGTTATCTTGGGGAACCATTTTCTCTTTTCCACCAGCACCTATACCAATATCTGTTCTGCAACGAGAACTAACTGAACAAGAACTAGCCAATATTTCCTTCGTTTGTTGTTGTTAGTATATTCAGGGTTTCTTGCTTCAGATCTGGCCTTTAACAGGAATCTATACACAACTATGTCCACATACTTTAAATTCACTGAGCCTGTGTTGCCTTACATGACAGATGTCTGATTTTTCTTTTATATATTTTGGACCATTTCATAAACAAAATATGTATATTATATTTGAGTAAACAAAAACAAAATTGATTTTAAAAAATTATTGAAAATATGGAATTTAAAACCTTATACTGATAAGCAGATGCCTTCAAATTGCTCAATTTGTCTGACCAACATTTTAAAACCACAATTTAAGGCACTTTAAGAAATCATTTAAGAAAAGTGGGAAATCTGAGGGGAGGATTAGTTATGTATTTTTTCTCGAAAAACTATTTCACACATCATATTAATACCTACCGCATATGAATTCTGAAAATGTCACGTAGTACAAATGCCCATAACCCCATCGCACTGAATTATGGACTTGATATAAAATTATACCGAGCAATTTCAACAAGCAACATACTGCAAGCAGAATTCCTCTGCATGGAAACTAATAGAAAAATATATAATACCTATAAAGTGGATTCTGGCCACAATATTTCCTCTCAGTGACTGTAAAGGTGTACTTACAGAAGGAGCTGTTCTCCTTGAGACCGTGGTGAACGGGCGAGCAGGAATTCACATCAGCAAATTGTCGACCTGAAGGAGAAACAATGTATGGATTATAAGTGGACTGATCACATTTCACAGTGAAATCTTTGAGAAGGAAAAATGCTGACTGATCACAGTATTTTGGTCAGTTGAAACTATACGATTGATTGTAGACCAGCACCAATGGTCCATGATATATCTCTTAGGGGAACCATATACCATATTCTGTGCTTGTGCATTCAATCATGCATGCAGGGATTTCTGTATTTCCAGTCAGCTGGAGTTTCCACCCAAACATGACAAACACCGGCTGGAAGCCAAACATCACAGTTCAGTGACAAGAAAGGCAGGACAGTAACAACATCATCATTAGTACCACCAACCAAGCAACCACTAATCTGTCTGTCTGAAAGCCCGCCTAACAAAAAGCTGTATGTATGTGTCCTCTTTTTCAGCCCTGTCTGAGAATAAAATCACAAAGAGGCCAACTGAATTCATCCCCCACGACCCCAACGGACATCATAAATGCTTTGAGCTGGGCTTAAAGGGAAATGCAACTAAGTTTCAGAAATGTAACATGCGTCAATATGTGACATTCCAGCGAAATGTCACAACTGTGGGGTGTGGGGTGGGAGCTCGTGTCGGATGCAGAACCAACACAAAAGCTCTGAAAAGTGATTATTAAGAAGAGGAAAAAATGAAACCTATGGTTTTTTAATGTTCAAACTTTGGAATAAAAAAAGGCATACATTGAAAAATATACTGTTACAGATCCACGAAGTCAAGTATCTAGATTCACTCCTGCACAAAACAAAAGGCTCCCACAAAAAAGAAACAGAAACTCTCAAAAGTCGGTCTCAATGTTAACAATTGTGAAATTAATAAATGGTGCAAATGACTTATATTATCCACGCTAACAGTAGCATTCACAGCAAACAGTGTATTTGTAAAGGACCAATGACATCACCAGCCTGCTGACATTTTAGCATCTGTGTGTTGTGCCTTAGTTTTATTGGATATTCATGTACCAATCAATGGCTACTGTTGTGCCCCACTTAGCGCTGTGAAAGATGGTAAAAGACCTTTCATAAGATGACAAACAGTGATGGCTTTAATTAAAGTTCACAAAGTTCAGCACCAATAAAAACTCAAAGGGAGATGATGAACTTGAAAGTGTTGGAGCCATTCCCAGTAAATGTGTCACCACTGTGGACCTATATTCATTAAAGCTAGACACATCAATTACTAGAATATTGTCGTCATTTTTCGAGCAAGTTAAAATAATGAGCCTAACTAGTGCTATCCATAATTGACTGACCTCATCCAACCCTGACTTCACTGCTTAATGGGTTGACAGGTTTTGTTAATGTGGGTCTATCCAAGTTTTCTATCACACCATCTACAGTTCACAAATACTCCCTTTCTCGCCACCCACACAATTGTCACAAACTCAGACATAAATCAAGCTCGCTTGTTTAGGAGAGAAATCACTAACTTTGATTTCTTAGGTTAGACTCAGTAAAGTGCGTCTAACCTGAGAATCTAAGAATGTTTTTAGTGTAACGCACACACACACTAAAAAAATTGAACAAGTCGACTGTCAACAGGAAGGGAGATGCCCACAAAGAAAAGTCACCGGAGAGATAAGGAGCAGTCTGCGCAGAGACACGAAAACTGCGTGATATGACTAAATAAAAAAAGACCTTTCAGTGCAACTCAAGACATCCGAGTGTCGATCGTGTTCCACCCAGAATAGCCTCGGTACAGCTCAAATTACGGAAACCTGTCATCTGAACGTCCTGAAACTCCTTTTTTCGTAAATATCTGAAATAACTAATTCCATTATCCTTTCCTGTACATATTTTAAAGGGATGCTGCACACATTTGTCAAAACTTCAAAAATGTCGCGTGGGCTATTGTTGTGTGCTACAGAGGAAAAACAACATAAAGCTCTGAGTGTACAAATGATAAGCTCGGTAAGTTTTTTTCTTTCTTTATTTTCCTGGAAGCTAAAGAAAACGACAGTTTGTCTATAAGAAAACGGTTAAACGTGGTCTCTTACCAACAATAGGCTTTATCCGTTTTCCGACGCGCTCGTGTCTACTGCAACACACTGTACGCACTGTTCCTGTGCTGCGCTCCGAGCACGCGCCCCCTTTTATTAGGTTCCATTTGTGCCATTCGCGCTCGATCCCTTTCACGACCTCGCGAGCGCATCGATTGGCTTTAACATCCACGACGCAAATCCTTCCGCTTACCAATGGCTTTACAGCGCTCACGCCCTCTGTGGCTCCTCACTATTGCTGCCTGTTCGGCATCGTCCATTTGATTTCCTGCCAGCGCAAGATATGGATTACTATTTAATGGCTCTACAAGTCCCTCTGGCCCTCTGGCTTTCATTAACTTCCTCATATGCGGATCGTTTCTGTTAAATAGCGGTCAGGGATACTGAGCTAAACTGAAAGTTATCCACACTATTTATATTTATTTTATTTTTATCAAAAAG
This sequence comes from Pundamilia nyererei, assembly GCF_000239375.1. Classification (NCBI taxonomy): domain Eukaryota; kingdom Metazoa; phylum Chordata; class Actinopteri; order Cichliformes; family Cichlidae; genus Pundamilia; species Pundamilia nyererei. The sequence continues at coordinate 676,638 of NW_005187516.1, read as the reverse complement.
GTTAATTATATGTTTCACATACAAAATAATTATCTACATGCAGTGATGTGATGGACCTGTCTATAATCTATTATTCTTGCCCATGCCAGCTGGAACTGACTCAAGTTGAAAAGCTGCTACATAGATAAAACAAGCCAGTGCAGAAGAGCAAAGAACTGAAAGTTCACCAATTCAATCTTGAGACTTGCTCTGAAAGTGAATCAGTCCTCGTAGATTCCGAGGTTAAAATGCCCAACTTCAGCAGATTAGATAGAAATGATGGAAGTTTCCATTCTAATTTTATTTTTATAACACCAAATCACAACAATGGCCTCAAGGCGCTAACAATCAAACTAACCCCCTATGAGCAAGCACTTGGGACAGTGGAAAGGAAAAACTCCCTTTTAGCAGGAAGAAACCAGACTATGAGAGGGACAGCTATCTGCTGGGACTGGTTTGGGGTGAGGGGAGGGAGACAGTTTTTTTTTTTTTAATAACTCATTTGTTTGGAGTTTGGTTTCAAGTTAAGGGTGTGAACATTTTGACTGTGTTCACACAGGCAGTGCTAGCCAGCAACTGTCTGCTAGACCTCGCTTTGCTATTTTGAGTCACTGAGCTAGATCTCTTCACTGTGTTTGTGCTGTTGCTCGCATTTAAAGCATTTTCAGTGGATTCATCTGTTTGTGCTCCAGTTTTTTTGTGAATGAAAATCTCATACAGTTTATGGATGCTAACCAAGACTGCTAGATAGCTGATCATTTAGCACTACACTTCTGGTGACAACATAAAACAAACAACATAAAATAAATACGGAGGTGGCCAAAATGCTAACTACATAACATGCTAATGCTAATGTGCATCTTTTATATTCAGTCTATGTAGCCTACAGACGGGTTACAGACCTGTGAAAAGGAACAAAGTTTTCCAAGGGCAACCTCATGATTGTAAACTGATTAAGATCTTACCAACAATTCCAGTATTGGGTGCGATTTGGGGCAATTCTTATCCTAAAACTACTATAGAAATACAGTCTCATCAATTTCATTGGCCCATAGACCATATGGAGGACGGTAATGAAAAAAATATTCTTGTTTTGTGGGAATCTTTTTTTTATTTTGGCAACCACTATTCTACAGGAAAAAGTAGGTATTTAAATATATATCTGCCTGTTCTAGTTAGAATTACCTTCAGCAGTGTTACTGCACTGTTGTTAACATTGTGTTACCTCTTGGTGCAGTGCATTATGCTTTACTCATTTCTTTTTGGTCTTGCATCGTTTAACTGGGTTCTGTTGCGCTGACTGTGTGTCTGCACTGAGCTGTACAGTGTGTTGCCTTTGACACTGCCACCCACCACAGCGGCAGTGTCATGTAGTGTTTATTGCAGCATCACACATTAACAAACACTGTATGCGTGTTGCACAGTGTGTTGCGCTGTTATGTTACTCAAAACTCTGTTGCATTGTGTTGTGTTCAAGGGCATTCTCGGGAGTGTTTTAGAATGATTTTGATGCCTTGGTTGTTGCCAGGCAACAGCTGTCCTGAAAGAGAGATGAATGGGTGTCCCTGGGCATCTTTTTCGTCTTCATCTTTCCTTTCATCTTTCTTTTCTTCTCAATGCCTCACTTTCAGAGAGATTATGTTGAGTATAGATGTAGTTTGACTTCAGCACTTACTCTCTCTCCCTGGGCAGACACTTGCATCACTTCAAGGTGCCAGCTTTGTAGTCGGAAGACACGATTCACATGGTATTAATCCCACTGATGTAATTGAAGGAGCATTTGGCTCTTCTTTCTAACAAATTGTTAGTTCTCACCAATCAATCCCCAACTTTTCTTTACAAAATGATTTTATTTTATTTTTTTTATCTACAGCCATGTTAAGGCCTCTGCTTCATTCCTGAGACTAACCCACTAGCGTAAATTGACTATAAAAAGTCTTTGCAGGGTGCCTCAGTAGTGCAACTTGCTGCCATTGTTTCACACAGGTGGCTGAATTCATCATGTTAATGCCTTCCAAAACCAGATTTACATTTACTATAATCAGTATCTAGTGTTCAAGTTCTTAAAGTTTGCATAAACATGCAGTGAAGACATTATACATTGCACATACACAACTTTGCTATTGCGTTTCAGAAGAGACTTTTACGCAGCAGCAATGATACAGCTGCTAAACCTGTTTGTAGAGATGTTAGACTATAAACTATACATGTTGTGCCCACTCTCATATAAAAGGCAATTAGTGGAGGCAGGCAGCATGCTTTACATATAAACAATAACAATTCATATGCAGAGTGCGGGTTCTTTTGTTTTGTGGAGGAAATGCACTCATTTCAGACTGGTGAGGCGGCTTCGGCGCATCCTGACACACATGAACAGAGAATGGAATTAAACCACTCAGGTGGTGTGCAGCTGCGTGGTGGATTTCTGTCACATGCAATTTAACCCTGAATAGGTAATGTTGGGTTTTATCACTCCTTTGTTATGCGGTTTGTTCACAACTTGCATTGTTGCCAGTCTGCATTCATTACTAATGCTTGTGTGTTTGGAAATTGCGGAAAGGGAAAGTAGAAATATGTTTTTCAGTGAGGATTATAAGCTTGTACGCAAACTATGAAGTAGCAAACATAAATAAATAAACAGATAATTACAAATTTAGCAGCTGTTCACACCTGTGTCAAAATCCAACCAGAAGGAAATGATTCCAAAACACTCACCCACACAGCTTCTTTTCCACTTCTTGTCTCATGAGAGGCCCTTTCTGGGGTTTGCTACAACCGCTACTGCTGCTCTGCTGTATAAACAGTGCGCAGGTGTCTGATTGGATGCATCAGCCATCAGGAGCGACAAAGAGGTGAGATGTACAGAAGTCAAATCAAGTTCTCATCAAATCATGATCAGTGAACAGACAGAGCCCGTGCATTTGCTTCACTACACAGAGAGTTTTAATCAGTGTTAGAAAAGTGCAATCAGGAGCTTATAAAAAAACTTACAGAACTCTTAGGCACTCCTTAGTGTCTTTAAAGTGTGAATATAGCAGTCACAACAGAGAACGTACACTTTCTTCCCGTTGATGGACTTGAACATGTCAGTTACATACAAACAATACAACATTTCCCTCTGAAAAGCAACTGTGTAGCAGATGTTTAGGAAATCAGGAATTTTCTGAGAACATTTCTTTCTGTGACAGGTTTCGTTACACATGCTGATCAAACAAAGCTCATCATTAGTTATTGACTGACTATGGGAACATTACATGCAAGGATGCAAATGTTAAATTAAAGTTAAAGATTTCACCAGGCCCTGATGGTGAAAAACAAATTACAACCAGACCCTTTGAAAGGTACATTGTCTAAGGCAGGCGTGTGTGAAGAAGTATGCGAGAGAAGGCACCTACTAGGACAAAAATAGCAAACATGTACAGTATTTACCATTCAACAAGTAAAAAAACAAAAAAAAAAATTAATTCATTATGCCATAACATTTTGTCAGGATTATGGATTGCTTTGTAATGTACAGAAGAATAATGTTTAATGGCTACTTTTTCTGGACTGATCGTACAAAGAGTCATTTTTCAGACGCCTCGGCTGGCTTTTGAGGATCGTGTTACTGTGTTACATTTATTTATTTATTTTAAATATAGTTTAGTGGTGAATATGCTCCAGTAGAATTGCAGTCTAGAAATTATCTTTGGTGAAAATGTAAACAATTGCACCAGAACACAAAAAATAAAATGCTTGAGGAATGAAACACACAAACAAAAACAAAAGCAAAACAACATACTTAACACAAATATATATTCACCTGATTAAGAGTCCTATAACTTGCTCTGTACTAGCAAAGAGTGCTCATAATAATAAGCAAGCTATAACTCCTCCCTTAAACAATGAGGCAGATGATGCAGTATAAGCTTTGCAGTATACATTACAATAGTTATTCTTTAGGATCCCTTTAGGATATTGATTAACTGAGGCATAATAGCTGCAGTGAGCAGGGTGATTCAGCAACTGAAACAAAGGCAAGACGAAGAAAATAATCATATATGTGTTAATGTGGATATTGATGGCACATAAGAGGGGTACAGACATTCATTTCTCCCTGGTCCCAGACGTAAGGCACATTACAGGGCACACAGTTATCTCCAAACCTAATCCCCACCCCAGTATAAAAATCAGCATGACAACACGCTGGTTTCATTTGACATTTTGCTGCCTACACTATAGCTTCATCCCCCATTGAGTGTAGGACACATGTGCCCCTCAGTCTGCAGTCTGTTCGTTCAACGATCCACCTACCCACCCACCCGCCCATCTGTGTGTCCACTTTCCAACGGCACTTTACCACTGCTCCCAGCTCCAGTCATCCCCGCCTCCAAACACGATAAAAAAGCCTAAGATGGTGAGAAAGATGACGGCGTTTCCGGTCATCACCAATCCACAGGCACCCCACTTGATCTGGACGACAGAAATGGCCCATTAGATTTCCACTGTAATTTTGTTTTCACTGCACATGCACTACTTGTACGCACAGATGAATTTACGCTCATTTAGTATGATCTGAAACTAAATAAGTAAAGAGAACTCACGGTGTTGGTACGGGCCAAAACAATGGGTAGTCCAAACGATGATACCACAATGCCAGTTGTTAAGAAATAGGCCAGCTCTCTGCAGGCACTGCTGGATTCAGAGTCGTCACTGAGGCGTCTGGATATGAAGGTCGGGATGGGACTTAATATGTAGAAAATCAGGACAAACATCGGCCAGTAGACCCTGCAAAAACAGATGAAATTGTCAAAAATATTTACAAAGGACATGAAACACTCATCTTCAAAAGAATGGAACATCTTAGCACACCTGAAGTTCAGTTTACTCGTCATTAGGAGTTCTAAAACTGTGAAACCAGTTACAGAAAAATGTTCTGGGGCTCTTAGGGTGATTTCCAGTTTGGAAGTAGTAACTTCAGTCACATCAGAAACTGGCATTCCTGGAGTTTGACCAACAAGAGGACTATAAGGACTATAAATACAGGCCTTGACTGCATTGATCTGGCCTTTTTCTTTTGTCTCCAATCAAAAGTCACACAATGTAACTGCAGAGTGAATGATGTTGTTCAGAGCACAACCAAAACTCAGTTATTTCTGTAATAATGTAAGTCAGTGTCATAAAATAGCACGTATAGCTGCTGATACGTTTACAAGGAGAACTTACCCATACGTTTCTATTGCACAGCCCAGCAGAAGAAATGTCAGTCCAATAGCACCACTAAAGGACAAACCAACCAGTGCTAAAACGAGACATCAATAACTCTACATTAATCACAGAGTTGTTTTTGGCCAAAATATAAAACAAATACACGGTAGGCGTGGAGCACTCGTGGCAGAGCTAAGCGTTAGGATACACTAGATAATAGCAACAACTCTAATGCATAAATCAACAGGTTAATAACTTATCTGGCAACAGATCTTAATGACCTGCGACAGAGACGCGAGTTTCGAGATGATACAGCAAACGTTTTGACCAGTATGGAAAACTCAGCTTACAAACTTTTAACTTCAAAAACTTTAACACTCAACTCTCGGCTGACCCAGCAGAGCCAAAATTAAAAAATACCTTTAATGCCTGCCATTGCGGTCAACGTCTGAAAACCCCCTCTTTGTGTTTATTTCTGCTCTTTGTGCACTGTTTACGTGCTCGGGCTCGATGTCGTCGTACAGGAACTTCCTGCTTCCTCGGTCGGGTTTTCCTTTCTTTGCATCAGGTGACCTCCTTAAAGCTACAGTAGCTCTGCGGCTAGCTGGGGCTTGAACTTCTTTACCGATATACTGTAATCTTGACAGGCAAAAAGTTTCACCTCACACCATTCACCAAGGTTGACCCAAACAGTCCTAGCTGGTGACGTAGTCTCTCAATGACGAGCACGAGAGGATTTAGCGCGTGCTTCCAGGGGGCTTTACACGTCTGCGTGTTGTGTTACAATATAAGCTGCTGCAGTAATACAGACTACATTACTTATTCGTTACTCAAGTGTTTTAATTGTTTGTTACTTTAATTTTCCCTACATTTTAAATGTATATCAAGTCTATCATTATTATTATTATTATTATTATTATTATTATTATTATTTATGACTATTTATCTTACCCAAGAGATACTTTCTTGTAGTTTTTCCTTATTGAATAACAACTACTATTACTTGAGTAAAAGTCATGACCCTACTTAAGTAATAGAGCTAAAGTTTCAGTATTATAAATTAGCTAAACATTATTCAGAATTATATAAAATATACTGCTGGATCGTAATTACTAATTTATTATGGCATATGTCACTATAATCTTACAGCTGGAGCTGGAACAGCAGCTTCTGTACAGCTGGGGAGCTTTATCCACAATAATATAGTATAATACACTGCTTGATTAAAAAAAAAAAAGGGAACATGTGATCATCACAGTACAAGAAATAAAAAGTTAAAAACGTTATAAAGCACTGAGTTCATTCCCCTTTGTTTGTGCAGGTACACTAGTGAGGCAATAAGAAAGCAATCCCAGCAAAAAGGGTCTGGTTTTGCAGGTAGTGGCCAAAGACCGCAGCCCTGCCCTCTTCCCTTCTGACTGATTTTTCTGCAGTTTTGCTTTTTAATCTGTTTTCTTGTCACTGTCTGTAGGTGGTTTCGCAAGTCAGTTTGCTACATCTCCCAACAGAGCGTGTGGATAAGATGCCATGCTGTGACACAAGGAGAGTTGGATAGGCCCGTATAATGGCATAAACCCATCAGCAGGACTGGTTTCTGCTCCTTTGCGTGAGGAAAAACAGCAGGAGCACTGCCAGAGCCTTATAAAATGACCTGCAGCAGGCTACTCATGTGCATGTTTCTGACCAAACTGTCAAAAACAGACTCCATGAGCACGGTATGAGGCCCCAGCATCCTTTAGTGGGACCTGTGTTCACAGCTCAGCACCATGCAGCCGGTCTTTGCCTGAGAACAACAGATCTGCCAGGTCCATCACTGTCACCAAATGAGAGCAGGTTCATGCTGAGCACATGTGACAGGTGTGAAAGAGTCTGGAGATGGCAGGACAAACCTTGTGATGCTTGTAACATCATCTGTGAAGCAAACAGGGCACCAGTGGCAGACCAGTCAGTTCTGGTGTTCTCTGGGGGCATGCCAATCAAGCTGCCCAGTGCTGTTACCCCAATGGAGTCCAGTTCAGCATATATTAGATTCATACTTTAAAATCTGCAAGAACAATATGAAACTATGAAGGCACTATATTTACAAATAATATATCCGGGTACAGGTTCTGTACTCTGGCCCTATACATGCTCACATCCAACAATGTTGGGCATTACTAGATTTGCAGATTACAATAGCATTGGTGTGGAGACACCAGAGGAGCCAATATATTTAGACCCCAGACACACCCTTGAATATAATACCATGTTATGGATTTACTTATCTACAAAAGGCATGAAAATACCTTTTAGTGCTTCTTAGGCACCTTTATACTATGCATGTAAATAGGTTTAAATAGGTTAAGTTCCTCCTCCATTTGCAGTCTGTAATATAATATTGTATTATTGACGGACAGATCCTGATCACAGAGTAACTATGCATGTAAACTTGTGCAATCTTAGACTGAAATTTTTAGTGGAACCAAAACTCACACCACGACGGGCCTGAGATGAACCACAGCTGGCCTTCCCCTTGTTGTGTTGTTGTTCCCCTTCAGGTTCAGTGCATTATGGAGATGAAACCAGACAGAAAGGGACAGTACTTCAAAGGGCATGAGTGATCACAGAACTGGGGCAGATGTTTGTGGACTCGTGCTGTTGCCGTCCAGATGGAAATTATGTGGTGCACTCACCAGATATGGATAAGCTATTTGAAAAAATATTTTCTTGCAGTTTAAAAATTTCCTTTGTTGTTTTTGCTTTGTTGGTGTACTAAAAAGGTATCAGCATAAGTTGTACTTACAGATAGTGAAGTAAAAGAAGAAAAAAAGAAAAAGAGAGGACCCTTGTCACAGTGAAACTAAAAGATCTTTAGAAGATGTTTTCTTGGGAGCAGTCTTTAAATGCTGACTTGTTGCTTTTTGTCATTTTCAGACTCAACAGAGTCAAACGAGCTGGAAAGCCGTCACTCACTCTCAAGCACCCACCCACGCACTCAACTTCAATTTCAGGTTATTATTCCCCTAAACTAAGGGGTACGCATGATCCAAATGACGGTTTTAGAGGATTAACGACAGGAAACAGCCCGTTCCTTCTTTTTAAACTCAGCACCTGCTGCTGTCATGTTCTAAGTTTCTCAACTGCACATGTCAAGTAGTCTTCAGTAATAACTGGTACAAAAAGAAAAAGATTTTTTAAAAAGAGACAGTGCTGATGCTGTTTTTTAAAGAGTTTCACTGAGGAAGTGAAAGTGCTACTTTATGAAAACATTATGCTCAAATAGGTTCAATTTTTTTTTACTAAAAACGCTGACCTTTCTGTAATCTTGCAGATTTTAGCCAGGGCCTCACTGGTGAGAATGAAAATGACAGTTAACAAAAGCAAAATTGAAACAAAGTAAAGTAGATGTAATATCATCTGCCATAAAAAAGCACCAAAGCATGCCACAACCGAACCAAAAACAAAAACGCTGTTTAATATATCACATTTAATTTCATTCAACTGCACACTTTTGCATCATATGTAGCTACAACTGGATTTGAGACTTCCTTTATAAAAAACAAACACAAACACAAAAAAACAGGATGGAAAAACTTACAAAAGAGCGTTATTTTGTCAATTAATAAGGAATCATATAATGACAGACGGACCAGTTCGACCGGTCCTGTGATGAAGCTGAGAAATCTTTAGAGCGATAGTGGCAAGGGGTGCCAGCATCACCTGTCCAAAACAAGGATGGCACAATTAGAGACTCATGCACCTTGCTGCCATATGTAAAATCATCCAAACAACCACAGAGCAGTAACACTGTTCCTTTTCACCACACAGCGCTACATTTCATTTAAAAAGAGTTTCTGCTTAGTGATTCAAAGGTTTGTCTTTTTTGCCTGTTCTGGTCAAAATGCAGTTTTCACTTTTAGATACTCCACCTGTGCATCCCCAAAAACGTGTTCTTTCTCGTAGCTGTCGAGATAGATTTGAACTGTTGCCCCATCAAAACTGGTCCCACTGAGTCTGTAGATGATTCGAGAACCATCAGAGAAGATTATCCGCAGCCCCTGCAGTGAAGACAGCCCAGCGCAGACTGAGATACATTTTTTAGGGTTTGCAAACACAGCTGAGAGGCTCTGATGCTGACAGATCGCATACATTATGCATCTGTGTATACCGCAAGACTATCATTACAGAAAAATGCACCACAGTGTTTTTCATGTACCTGGTTCCTGGAAATGGTGCCGTCTACCGGGTCTGCATACTCAAAGCTGTCTGCTTTCTCCACCTGGTAGATTTTGTCTTCCACAGCAAATCTTTGCCTCACAAAGGTCTTGTCGGTGATTGTGATCTCCAAATCCTCCATCATTTCACATGCTGCATCTATGTCTACATTCTCGTAGTCATACCTGGGCAAAATGTAAAGAGTAGAAACAAAAATCTAATGAGAAAAAAAAGGCTACATAAATAAATAAATAATAAACTAACAGGTACTTATTATTGATTATTGATGCCTTATTTTACATATGTTTTGTGATGTGGCTTAATTTGTGTTGATAATGAATATTTTGTAATCAAAAGTGAGTCAGTACAGACAATACTAATACTAATATTACTACTAATAATATCCTCATGTTAAATGTTCTGTCATACAGTGCAATACCACATATGTTCCACTAGGTGTCAGTAATGTTCTACATGTGTCTTCACATGTCTCGTCGACCCACCTGTTACAGCTTCATCTGTATCAGTGACACAATTTCTGCTTAACTATATTTCAGCCTCTTAGAACAAACAAATAAGCAAACAAATAAAATAAAAAAACGTTATCACATAACCTCAGTAATAACACGGTGTTTTTTTAGTGTGTCCACATCTCACCTGGTGAAGTAGTTTCTTCCATATTTTAGCCAGTGGTCCTTAACTAAATCTTCCACACTCTTCTTTCTGGTGGCCAGGATAGACAGCCATGCCAGCACAGCCCAAAGCCCATCCTTCTCACGAATATGGTCTCCTCCTGAAGCGTGAAGTGGAATTAGGTTGACAGTGTTGAGAAAACATAAAACAAAAGCCCAGAATCAGAATCCTCGTCTTCTTCGATTTAGTTACTTGGCACGGACACGCAGTACCTGTACCAAAGCTTTCCTCTCCACACAAAGACAGCATGCCTGCATCCATGAGGTTCCCAAAGAACTTCCAGGCAGTGGGAGTTTCATATAGCTCGATTTTCGTTGCCTTGGCTACTCTGAAGGAAATACAATGAAAGAGTATTCTAAGGCAGTTTGTTTTGATGGTGATATTTGAAAAGCAGGCCACACGTTTACCTGTCTAATGCCGCACTTGTGGGCATAGTACGAGCAAAACCTCTCACCCCTGCATGCTGAAAGTACGGGATGCAAAAAATGTTGTCAGCAATCACAGCCACGGAGTCAGATGGGGTGACGAAGAAGCCATGTTTACCAAGGATCGTGTTCTGGTCCTAGAAAGCAGAAAGAGGTTTCTCAGGCCCAAGGAAATGTCTTTTGAAGCTGCATTTTTATATTACATATATTCTTGTAATGTTTGAAAAAAACCAAACAAACAAGTAAAAAGCAGAAATAATAACTCGGTAAGCCCACCCCATCGGCATCAAATGCTGCACCAAAATCATACTGTCCGTCTCGCATGCTGTCAACCAGATCTGTAGCGTATATGGGGTTAGGATCTGGGTGTTGACCTCCAAAATCCTCCTTAGGGACACAGTTAATGGCAGAACTGGCAGGACAACCCAACTCAACACACAGTATTCTCCTCACGTAGGGTCCTACCGCTGCAGAGCGGACAGGTGAGAGAGGACAAAGATGAACTAGGCAGATCTGGTGTAGCACAAAGTATTTTAAAACAACAACAAGGAGAAAACTGAGGCTCACAGTGCTTCAGCCCTGACGTTTTGTTTCAGTGTTTGGGGACGCTCAAAATAGATTTAGTAATCTAATGAGAGTAAAGTCACAGATCTGACAACCCAATGTTACCTCTCCCAGAATAGAACAGAGCCTCAAACATTTATCTCATTATTATCTCCATTTTGCTGTAATATTGTTAAGCTTCTCTTTTACGTTGCTGACATGAATGTGAGAAATATGGAAATCATATAGATTTGAATAGCATCATGCTTCATAAGCAAATGAGTTAAAGAACTTGCTGGAGTTGCGTGCAAATATAGCTATGACATTATACAATAAATGAGTTAATTATGAGAGCATTTTCTCTGACCTCCGTGCAAGGCATCCAGTCTTATCTTGAAGTGGTTCTTGCCAGACAGAAGCTCCTTCAGAGCAGCAAAGTCAAAGATGTTCCTCAGCATGTTAGCGTAGGACTCCACAGAGTCTACGATTTCCACTGCACAAATCAGAAACAAAACTCTATCCATCATCAGGGAAAGAGATACATAAATACACTTACAATATGCCTTTCACAAAGAAAAAAGACAATATGTGTAATTGTACCTGCAAAGAATATATCTGGTCAGTCATATAACTAGCCTCATATCCCTTTCCCCCCCGCATGCTCATTAATTTCGATGATGAATGAGAGACTAACATTAATGCTCTAGTTCACCTGTGAATGGCTTGAACTTGTTCTCCAGGTCAAAGGTCTGTTTTCCCATAGTTGTCAGATCCACTTGTAGTCCAGGGCAGGTGGCAAACTCCTCAATGGTCCTGCTGATCTGAAAGATCTTGTTTGTGACTGCTTCGTTGGCTGGGCCTGGATGAGGCAGAAGAAGCCTGGTTTTATGATGACAGTGTAAAATTGCAGTATTGTAACAGTAGAAAAATCTTCTATTGACAGGAATAGCGATACTGAATATTGTGTGTTGTTTTGATGTGTTTGAACTTTGTCCCAGATTTGTGCCAATACAAGCATCACATTTTCTCTGTGTCTGAGCCACATATCCGAATGAGGCCTTATTAAATGCCTGACTTCTCCTGTATCACTATTTTGCACTTGGCCATTGCGACTGCATGCTTTCTTCTCTCAAGTTACCATACCTCCATTTGCAGTATTAAACTTAATGCCAAAGTCTCCATCAGGTCCACCGGGGTTGTGACTGGCAGTGAGAACGATGCCTCCGATGGCTTTGCATTTCCTGATCATACAGGAGACGGCTGGCGTGGACATTATCCCGTGGTGTCCAATGATCAGACGACCCACCTGGGGAAAAGTCACATAGGCGTTTTTTACTTGGGTGAGAAAAATACGTATCTTGATATATCAGCGTGAGGCAGGGGTGAGAATAGCAGTAAATATCAGGTTTGTCACAGGTCTTGTCAGAAGTAAATAGGATATTTTATTTCACAAACGGCACTTGCGGCACACCAAGAGCAAGTTCTATCATGTGTACGTGTATTTTAAATCCCTCTAATTATATCATTTACCCGGCCCAATTAGCAGACAAATTTGGATCTAATCTGGAACACTTGTGTAGGCCATATGTGTTCCAAACACCTGACGTGTGCTGCGTTTAAAGTGTCAGGTGTTTATGTCGGCAGAGAAAATAAAAAGCAACTGGTTAGGTTAAGTGGCTAAGTGGTTAGGTAGTATTTCATGCAAACCAGTGCTAATGTGGTATAGAATAAACATCAGGTGACCTTTCAGCCCACAAATTAAAATGCAAGTTATTTGCTTTGAAAGATCAGTAAATGGTGACTGAATGTAATGGTGGCGGATGTTTCTCTGCCAATAAGACTTAAGCCTTGCTTTCATTAATCTCCCAGGAAAAGGATCAGTTATGCTACTAAAACAAGGGGATACCCTCCCCACCCCCACCTCCCCGACCCCAGGTAGCTCAGATTATGTTTGCGGGAAGGGTCCTATTATTAGAGGAGGAAAAAAAAAGGTCATAGAGGGAGTGATGGAGAGCATTCCCTCGACACGGAGAACTCTGGGACTTGGAAGTGTTTCAAAGTGACATTTCCGATATTTATTATTAGATCGGATATTAGATACTGAACAGAGATTAGTGTAATATCTAGTCAGTATCTTATATCCATATGCAATTTATCATTTAATTTAAAAGTTACAATTATTTTTTTTTAAATATAATTACATCAAAAATTATGTTTTTTTTTGTTTTTTTCTACTTTTTGATTATAGTTTGGACAGTAAAAGCACAAGTCACAGGTTGCAGTTGACATGAAGGTACAATTGCTGACAAAGAGATAATAAGTTACTGGGGCAGGTGACACTGACACACATGCAGTTATCTGCTCATGTGCACACTCACCTGCCAGCATGCACACACAAACAAGGTAAGCAAGCCCTTACACATGGTGACACTGACCCCATTGGCAGCTGCCATCTGCACAATGACCTGAGTAGCCGTTCGATTGAAGAAGCGTCCGTCTCCCCCCACCACCATGGTTGAACCCTGGCGATCGCGCAGGTCAATGGAAGAGAAGACACTCTGGATGAAGTTGTGAAGGTAGTTCCTTCTGGACTGGAACACATAGACCTTTCTCCTCAGGCCGTTGGTGCTGGGTCGCTGGTCTGGGTAGGGGGCTGTAGGGACAGTCAAGACCTGCAGAGGGCTGTTGTCCATTGTTTCAAAATAAAGGTCTAACTTAATGCTGCAGCACAGACAGCGAAGGGGAACTTGTTATTTAGAGGGAAATCCCCTGTCAGCTGACATGAGGAATGGTACGGAGGAGCAGAATGGAAAGGCAAGAGTTTGACTCCTCCTATTATTTCACTGGAAGCAGAGGGTGCTTGTGCAGCCTAAAATAACCTTCCAAACTAATGTGTGTGCAGAGGCAGGCAGAGTAACTGAAGAAGCTGCTTCACACATGTGCAGGGAGATCACTGTCAAGTCTGCATGGCAAAACACAAAGAAGTGTGTGTGTGTGTGTGTGTGTGTGTGTGTGTTTAGGTGTGGTTGTCGTGTGAATGGTTTGTCTATTTGTTTAGTCCTGCAGCTGTGATTAGACTCATCATGCATAAAAGAAGTATGACCTCTGTCATCAAAGTCATGTCTCACACTATCTCAGGGGAGGATATTTCTCGTTTTTAATGCTGTTTGTGGAAGCAGACCGTGGGACAAGCAGTCAGAGTGTAATCGGGAACACACATGTGAGTTTTTAAGGAAGTATCAGTTTTCACATTAGACATACTTCATGGTGCAATCAAATCTCAGTGAAGTCATCTGCACGCGATGGAACAAGACTGCCCTCTGGAGTTTACTGAGCCCTCCTAACCAATCAGTAGAAAAAAAGTTCAGCCTTTTGAAATATTTGTTCAAAAGTCAGTGTGCCATGTAAAATAAATAAATAAATAAATAAACATTTATTTGTTTTGTCTGCATAAATTTGGGTTCTGTTTTATTTTTTTGTTACTGAAACAATGTGAAAATCCAACTAAAATGTATTTATTTTGAAGTTATTTAAAATGTACTTAATTAAAATAATGCAAAAAACACATTAATTATTAAAATCACTACAGCATGGATTTTATTTATTTATTTGTTTAATGGGAGACATAAAAAATTCACCTTACTTTATGGGAGCTTGAGGTCTTTGTTGATATATCAAACAAATTGGCCCCTCCTCCCACCCCTTACCAGAAATTAGTTTGTTGCGTCAGGGTAACAGTGTGCTATAAAGGTACCAAAATGTTACCGTTTTCTCAGACTCATGCAACAAAATCAGGCAATCATATGGTTAAGAGTTTCAGTGTGTGTGACACTGAATGTCCTGTATGAGAAGCTTATGAAACAGAGTTGGATATGATATTTATATTATTTGACTTTTAGAGTATCATTGCATCCTGGTACCTTACATCTCACTGCATAACATCCTCTCCAAGCACCTGAAGACACTTCATTTACTACACACACACATTATATATGTATGACCCTCAGCTAACCTCGGATCTCCTCATTTGTCCTCAGACCTGATTCCAGGATACTCTTACTCATGCTCGCTCTCATCCAGTTCATTGTTCTCACTGTAATGTGTCACATGTAAACACATTCTTTCCTTCCATAAAAGCTTCGTGTACCCATTTCCTGTAAGTTGATACAAATTCATGTTAGTGTTTGGTTTGCCTGTTTATATTTATATATCCCACCAGTCAAAATGTCAGAACAACTTTTCTTCCTTACAACTCCACAAAATGATGCCTGTTGTTAAATTATATGGATTTCCTCCAACAATTCTACTTCATCTGTAACGACTCTTATATATAAAGCAAAATTAAGCTCTCAATTTTTCTCCAACACAGTTTTAATCCATTACAATTCTGACAACAGTAGTGACAAAAATTTATGCGTTTAGCATTTCAGAAGTGAATAAATTCCTGTTTTTAAAGTCTTCTATAACAGTTATTTGATTTTTGTGATAATAACAAATATATCAAACAATGAACCTATTAATCACAACAAAAGCTGACACTTTTAGATGCTGCTCTTGTTACATAAAAAAGGTCAGCATGAAAAACATATAGAAACAATTCAAGAAGAGATTGTGGAGCCTCATATATGCATCCAACTTTTTCCTTTCTATGTCATGATCCAGTCAAGGGATCCTTCCCAAATTGTCAGGGGTCAGTGAGTAAATGTGACCCAATATAAAAACTGTTCATATGTGACTGTTTCTTCTCTATGATCTGATCCTTGTAACATATAAATAAAAACAGAATGTAATTATTTGCAAATCTCTTAAACCCCATTTTATTCACAAATAAAATCATATCAAGTATGCATATGGAGTAAATGTATAATTTTAAGTAATACATGAGCTCATTTTGAATTTAATGGAACCAACATTTCTAAAAAAGTTGGGAACGGGGCAGGAAAAAGCTGTAAGCATATGTGGTATCGGAAAGAAACAGCTGGAGGAACATTTTGCAACTAATTATGTTAATTAGTGACAGGTCAGTAACACACTGGGTAAAACTCTGTGAACAAATTGTGGAAACTGTGAAGACTCTCACCATCTGCAGTAAATGAGAAAATCAAGAGACTTGGGGAAACCTGGAGAAATCGCTGCTGCCAATGACAAAAATCAGTATTGGATGCCGTGATTGTCAGCACCTCAGATGGCACTGAATTAAGAACAGACATGACCCTGTTATAGAAATGGATCAGATCAGAGAAGGACGTCTGATTCAGGGGAAGTCGATTTTTGGGAGGTGCCACATGATAGATGGAGATCTGGGTCAATTTGAAAGAAGACGCCTCTTACCTGACATCCCCTGGATCCCTCTCCTACATTCAGTCCACTCCTTTAGTTTCATGTGAAGATATCTCACATTCAGGTTAGTGTCTCCACAGGTGCTGAACCAGCATCCACTTAGAAAATGATAGAAAGCGCATACTGTGAAGACAATAGTAGACAACAAGCATTCATTATTCCTATTATCTCATTCAGTTTATTCACATGGGATGCAAATCCCATGGGAATAAAACATGGGTATTACATGTGCATCTGCTGTAACCAACTGGTTTTCTGGTGGGCACAGCTGGTGTCCTGATGGTTGTTATGGTTCCTATACTTTGTGGAAAACATCACGCCTGTGAGGTTGTTCATGGGTCAGGCAGATTTCCAGACACGTGCGTGAGGTGAATGGTGTAGTTGCTTGTTGGCCCATCAAGGTAAAAATCTGTATTCGATGAAGCATCTGTTCTGTCTCAAGTCCTCCAGATCTATGTGAAGGACAGAGTTGCCTGAAGAGGATAGAGACTGAATCCTCCTGAGACAAAGCCAGAACTCCTCTGTGTGCACGAGAGAGAGATTTGGAGGCTCAGAGCCAACATGGTTTAACAAGTAAACATGAAAAGTGATGCAGACAAAGATGCTCACAGGGGTGCAGGCACCCTGTGTTAGTCACAGAGATTATAAAATTACATGCTAATGATAGTAATGATGATAAGAATCAAATGTGGAATTTGAGAATTTATTTTCTCTGTAAAATCTCACCTCCATAATCTCCAAAACCATTTTCATACTTTTACTGATCAAAATTTACTGAACCATCCTTTCTCTTGCTCCATGGTCTAAGTTGAAAACATAGAGAAGAGGGGATTTAAATTTATAGCTTTTATATTTGCACGGTTTTTAAAACCTTTTTTGGCTGGTCACCACTCATTAATAAATGAGTAATGATCCTTCGGTAATGACGGAGCGCTATTTTGTTTTTCTGAAGTAGAGCTCCCCTGATTCATCGAGTACTTCATCAAACAATAATTAGTTTGCACTACTTAATGCCTCACACCTCCCAGACAGGATGATTTTTGGCTTTTCTTTGCCTTGTATACAGTATTACACAAATTTGGGATGTACAAATCAAACAATGTGGTGATATTGTGACTGGTGACAATTTCATACTGTATGTGTTAAATTAACCAATAACCCGTTACTGATAAATAACTATCTTTAGAGGTCTTATTCTTTTTTGTAATTGTTAGTAGCGGAGTCTATATTTATCAATCGCATTCATTTAGCCCTTATTTGCACAGTTCTCTCATGAAACTGTATTAATGACATGCTGAAAACCACAGGAAATATCCTGGACACGCTTGTAAATGATGAGCATTCGAGGTCTGATTGAATATTTCAGGTTTTTAATAACACATTACAGATATCAAACCATTAAGTCGCTTACAACATCACCTTAAGCTTCATTATCCATATTATTGATTGTTTTGGTCCTGCTGGTAGAGCCTGAGGTCAGGTAAGGGGTGAGTGGAGCTTCAGCGCTGAAGGTTTCTGGCATCTTCTCAATGGTCTCCTGGGCTAGCTAACATGTTGGCTGTCAGCTGTGGAAAATTGTCAGAAAAACCTTTGGCTTGCAGAAAAAAATCTTCTCACTGACTCTATGTAGAAATCTTCAAAAGCTTTTTCAGTGAAATGTATAAAGCACTACAGCACTGGCTCAGATGATCAGCATCTCAGTAAGATTTAGATTTGGAGACTGGAGGCTGCACATGCTTGTATGTGCGCACATATCACAGTATAATTCATGGACATGGTCAGAAACAATACTTAGGTAGGCTGTGACAGTCAAACAATGCTCAGTCAGTACAAAACACCCCAAGTGTGCCAAGAAAACATCCCCCACATCATTACACCACCACCATATCTAACCATTAACCCAAGGCAGGATGGATCCATGCTCTCATGAGCTTCACGCTGCTTTCAGCAGCTGAAATCGAGACTCATCAGAACTGGCAACCTTTTTCTGATCTTCTATTGTCCAATTTTGGTGAGTTTGTTGAATTGTAGACTCCATTTCCTGTTCTTAGCTAACAGGGTAGACCCCCCAGTGTGATCTTCTGCTGCTTTAGAGATGCTTTTGCCAGGTACTTGGAGATGATTACAACTAAAGTTGCGTTTGAGTGGAATGTATTCACTCTGACTGAAGTGACGACAGGAGGTGAATCATGTATTTTATTTTCTTAGTTAGCTAAACCCTTCCCAGCGTTATGCACATTTGTTATGGATGAAGAGTCACCACCAAACAAAACAATCATAAGATGCCATTCATTTTTACTGAGGTCTCTATTATTTACCTTTTCCTCTAGAATATTGATCTTTGTCCTCTGGTAGATGAGCTGGTCACTTAGTTCCCTCACGGCCTTCAGCAGCTGTGTAATGCTTTGCTCCTGGCTCTGGATCACCTCCTGATCAGGGATGAATGTTGAAAAAAAAGAATGATTGTTAATAATAATATAGTATTGTGAGCTTGTATAACAGCATTCAAACACTGAGAGAATAGATGGAAAACAAAGATTATTGTAGTAGCCAAAAAGCATAAAGGTTGTCTGATTTATTTTAGAGTTTATTGTTGCACAATACTGTTGCAGTGATCTTTTTTTTTTACCTCAGCAAATTACAGAAACATCAAGTGCAGGTTTTCTTTCTAACAACGGGTTACTCACCCTAAGGCTATTGATCTCTGCTGCTCGTTCACTCGGCACAAGGCCAAGTGACAGACTGCTCAGTTTCTCCTCGAGGCCCTCCACTTTATTCTGCAGTTGACTTTTCTCTTGCAGGATGCTGTTCATCTTGGAGCTGATCTCTTCAGAAAAGCCCCTGAGTTCTTCATTGTTGGCCATTAACACAGTAGCAGTACTCTTCAGTTCTTCTTCTGTCACCTTGATTTCGCTGGCCAGCACTGACAGCTGGCTGAAAGAGCGATTGAAGATGTTGAGTTTTTGGAAGATATCATTTATCTGTCCCTTTGTTTTCTGCGCAAACTGCCGCAGGCTCTGACCCATTTGGAGGAGGCCATTTGCCGGGAGATACACGTCATCCAAAGCAACAAAGCGGGACTGACTTTCAGCAGGAGCCTCGAGGTGGAGGACCGGAGGTTCCTCTTCGCCACAGAGGGCAGGAACACAAGCAGCAGCCAGGGCAAACACGAAAACAATTCGTGTTATTCTCATACCTCGCTCTGTGACGGGATGAAGAGTTCCTGAGTGAAGATCCAGAGCTTTATACTCTGTCTGATATCAGATTAATGATTACCACGTTAGCTGAATCAACATCTTTCTACAGAATGTAGTTTTCTCCTCTCAGGGACTGTTGAAAGTCTGTTTGGAACTTGTGCTTTATTCAAATTTTAAAGATTAGTATGTAAGTGTTATCGTCACTTGGGATGATACAACAGCATTCATTCACAGAATAACACAAAAATCATAATTGTTGCTAAATCTATATATAATACATCTATAAATTATATAGATGTGATGTTTGAAGCTAGCGTACAGGACTGTGAAAACCTGTGCAAACAGGAAAATACAGAGATTTTACAATTCTAACAAAGTTGAATGAAATGACTGCCTTTATTCATCAGCACAGTCTGAAATCCCCAAACACAGCTTTCTTATCAATTCTTTAAGTAGTCTTCAGCAATAGTTCTCCCAGCTTCTTGAAGGACATTCAAAGATCTTTGGATTTGTTTGGTTCTTAGTCACCAATCCTCGACTGATACCTTTCTATTATGTGTTTTTCTATCCAGGTATGTTTTTAAGCTTCTTCACAGACACCCTTTCACTGAGACCATTTCTGAGGCTTCAGTGAACAGTAAATAGATCATCTGAAAGTCCAGATCCATCTGTCAGATGCTGTGTCAGGTCTTTGATGGATTTTTTCCTATTTCTTAAGGGCATTAATCTGCTGTAGATAGTTTGTTAGGCCTGTCACTTCTTCTTTTGTCTTCCACTTGTCCAGTTTAAAATTTTAAAGGACAGCCTGCACACCATGCTGAGATCTGCTAAGCTTTCAGCTAATAGCTCTTTGAAAATCACCTTGCTGGTACATAAAACACCATTATATGCCTCTCATTTTAAGAAGAAAATGCAAAAGAAAATTTTAGAAAACTAAAGAAATGTAAACAAATGCCTTTTCACTGGAAACTAGTAGCAAAGTGCCTAAAGATATAATTTGGTGTATTTTTTGTCTGTGCTTGAAAGATTTATAAGTCAGTGTTAAGTGACTTAAACAAACAAACAAACAAACAAACAGACACAAAGAAAAACTTTGAAAGACTTTCAGAAAACGTGAACTGTTGCTCAAGACCAGCATAGGAAATGGCAAGAAAGTCGGGCTCCTTGGAAACAAAGTATAAAAAAATCGTTTGAACAGAAATCCAGAAATGTTACAGAAATGTTAATGCCTCTTAAAAGTCGTTATTTCATTTAATCTTTCTAAAGATGTTTTCCTCTGAGCCAGGACAGTGTGAGAATGCCTTGAACTAACCTTTAAATAAGGTCATGGCTGGTCCCCTCTTGTTGTTGCAGTAGTATGGTGGGTCTATTTGTAATTTGTTTTTTAAAAGATGACCCAAATTACACAGGATCAATTAATAACAACTCTGTGGTTTTGAAAGTATAGATGTGTAGCATCACCGAAGATCAAACACCTGTTCCACCTGTTTACTCTACATGTCCCCCCAAAAGAAGAAATGTCCC
>NW_005187516.1:652370-655502 GCF_000239375.1 Pundamilia nyererei | reverse complement strand
AAAATAACACTCTCAATTGTGGTGGTGCCTGTCAGTTAAATGTTAACTATGACGGTTGTATGGGGGCCACAGTGTGTACACAATAAACTTAGTCCTCAGCCCAGACTTCCACCAAAGGCTCTGCTGTCTGAAAGGTCGATTGTATGTGGGTGTCTGAAACAAAAAAAGAAACTAAACCACTCACAGCCTTTTACATTATGTGTGTGTATTTGTTTTTTTTGGCTGCCTGTAGCCGAGAAAAAAATGCTATGAAATGTGCCAAACTGAAAGAAACTATATAACATCACATCAGAGGGACTTTACCTAAAAGTATAAAGCATCATGCTAGCACCATGCTAGTTCACAACAACAGCTGTTTGTGTTTAAAGGTTCAAATAACACAGTGTATTTTAAAATTGAACATGTTACACATTAAGTGTTTTTCTTCTTTCACCCCAAATAGAGAATAGAGTTTAGCTATTATAGTAACTGTTACTGCTGCCTGTGTTTTGCCTCTGAAAACAGGATAAAGTGCAAACTAATGCTTGTTGTCTAATGCTCATCCACACTATTTATTTATTTCTACTGCTTAAAAATACCAAGGCCAGCTATCAAATAGATGTAAACTGATTCTATTAGACTAATCTGCTATTGTATTACTGAATAACTTAGGTTATCAAGAGCCTGTGGGCATCTGGATTGACTGGTCTCAATTCATACGCTCATAGGTTACTGTTTCATGACTATACTGTTTTAATTGGCCAGTGCAGCCTCAGCTTACCTTGGAGCTCCCCTCACCACAAACCGCAGTTACATAATGGATATAATTTGGGGAAGGATGCCAGCTGTATGAGACCTTTAGGTCAACTAACCCACTTTAAACACTTCCATCTGCTTTGTGTTGTTTCAGTTGTTCTTTAACTGACAAAGTCCACATTGTAAAATCTATGTGTTTGAAGTGTAAAAAGCCAAAGGATAATGATTTTGGCTGGTTAAGATTGCGGACCAGACTGGGAAAATACAGATTATTTCATCAGAATGAAACTTCAGAGAACACGTTACACTTTTTCTTTAGCACGATTCTTGCTTGAAGGAGAACCTGCCTCTCGGCAAAAAACCTCAAGCTGTACTTTCCAGCAGAAAGCAGCTTCATCTAAATGGGAGGAAAATTAATACCCTGCGGCAGGCAAGCCCGAATGGTCTATTTGTGTGAGCTAATGATTAACTACTCATTTTCTTTTTAACAAAATATTTGAAGTAAATTACAAACTTATTTTACAAGCCATATTTCTCTTTATATATGATGCAACAGTAAATCTTTCTCTGAAACTGCCTTTGAGGACATTTGGCCAAGTTCTCTGCAGTATGTGGTCTGTCCGTCAGCAGTCATTTGCTCCAATAAAGACTTGTTTTTTTTCCCTCTTTTCCCTCAGTTCAAACCACAATCCCTCTCGGAGTCAGTTGTCTGCTTGGGTAATGGAAAGGGGAGTATATCTTGCTAATTCTCGCTAATTTATTTTCCATCCATGGCAGAGCTAACCCTGCAGGGCACAAGGCAGTGGTTACAGCTTGTTGAGCAGCATCGTGTCATAGACTTACACACATACTGTGAACTGTGTGATTGTAGTTTTTCATTCTGAAATGTAGTTCTTGTGGCCTGAGGACACAGATTTACTTTACTTTGCTCTTTGCCTATAGGCTCCTTCTTTGCAACAAATTTAACAAATTTTGCTCAGGACTAATAATCTCAGCATAATCTCACTGACTGACAGACAAAGAGCCAACTCTTAAAGCTTATAACTTCATAACGGAATAAACTGAATGAGAGGCAAAGAAAGAAGACCAGTCTACATCAATGCTAGCAGCACTGTTAGGCTTTATTTCAACACGTTCTCACTCCCTAAGCATAATATTTTACGCTAGGTGACAAATCGTCAACATTTTACGCTTTCGGGCACCCAACACGTTCCTACATGACGAGATCGGAAAAATGACAAAACATGAGAACCCTTTCGACTCAATCTACACATTTTCGTTCATTTTCTTAAAATCGCTTTGGAAAACACTATTTTACGAAAAAAAATAAGCAAATCATTATTTTTAGATTAGATTAAATTACAAATACAAATTGCAGTTGTTTCCTTTCTATAACAGAAAAATTAGTTTTAGTGGTTGAATGTTATCGGTGATTCATTTCACTTTTCAGTAGCCTGGCTCAAATTTGGATTTCAAAATGGGAATTCGTTTTTTTATTTGCCTAATGAATAACAACATAATTTTTAGTTTTAAATAAGTTTATTTTTTTAAAGATTTTCAAAAATATTTGTGTTTTGACAGTTTCTAGTGTATTTCCTGGGTTTACCATCAGTATATTAGCCGAAATTAGTATTAACACCAATCAGAGAAATCACTGTTTCAATTTGGGATTGTGGGTCAAGGATCTTTTTCTGCAACATTGTGAACAAAACACATTTTTGTTTAATCAAGGTTGATATCATACAGGCAGGTGCACATACTATCTCAGTGTTGTAGCTCCAAGTAAGTCTGCTTTGGATGGTTACAGCTTTCTAGCTCATAATAAAAAATACCTATGGCGAATATGAATGCATTGTAACTAGAGATGGACCGATCCGATATTACCTATCGGTATCGGTCGGATACTGACGTAAATTACTGGATCGGATATCAGAGAAAAATAAAAAAAAAATGTAATCTGATCCATTAAATATCAAAAAGCACCTCACAAAACTTGCAACACGGAGTAACTCCCAACTCGGCTCATAACCGTAGCACGTGGGAGCAGTACGCATCATGTGATAGAGCAGCTGTGTGTATTTGTAGCCTCGCTAGCAATCCCGCATTTTCCCGGAAGTTATCCCAGAGAAAAGTAAAGCAAATGTGTAAGTTCATCTCTGGATGTTTATAAAGCATTCCCGCGTTAAGCTTGACAACCGATATATTGAGCGACTGCCTCTTCTCTCTCCCTCCTTCTCCTGTTGCTACTTCAATCATGAAACTGATCAATGATCAGCTGATCGGCTTTTCTGTCACGAGTCCGTCTCTCTTGTTTGTTTATTGCTCACTTCGCGCCAGAAAGAGGAAACCAGCGGCTGAACAACAGCAGCACGTTTAAGCTTGATAAGCTGTTGTTAG
>NW_005187516.1:638782-652220 GCF_000239375.1 Pundamilia nyererei | reverse complement strand
CCAAAGTTTTAATTTGATGTAAAATGAATAGAAGTCAATTACTGTATATAGTAACTATTAAGTCTAATATACCCTAGTAAGCTATAGTACTTTTTCCTTTGGGAAGGTACAATCTGTGCAGTCTGCAATTCTGTTGAAAAAAGATGTTGAATCTATTTAATTATTCTTGGAAAATGATTTCTGTGCATTTTTTTTCACACTGCATCAAATTAAAGTTAATTACGTCAATTAAGCATCGTGAGGTGGAGGGTGCGTGGTTCCCTATTATTATTTTTTTCTTAGATTGATCAGTATTGCTGAACTATGAAATATTTTGGGTGCAGTGTATCTTTTTACATACAGGTAAAACAGAATAGCTTTAGTGGTGTTGTTTTTTTTTAACTTGAGTATGAACTTATACAAAAAGCAGCAAGATATTAAAAAACTGTTTTTTTGATTAAAACACACACTATATCGGATTCATATCGGTATCGGCAGATATCCAATTTTATGATATCGGACATAAAAAAGTGGTATTGTGCCATCTCTAATTATAACCCTGTTAACACTTTATAATGCATCTTCTCAGAACTACAAGTGGATACCTATAAAATAGTTATAGAGGTCATGGATACCATATGAATTTAGAAAATGTTGTGATATTTCTCAGAAAGAATTAATTCTTGGAGCATCTGTGGTCCTTGTTTTTATTCTCTGATGACCATGAAAGTTAAGCAGTCACTGAGATGTTGGTATTTCTCTCTTAACTAAAATAAAGGGATGAAAAAGGGGCTCTGCTGGGCCACTCTGTGTAGAAAGTGTTGTACAAATACCTGCCTGTTTACCATTTTCGCAATGTGATGGTGATTCTCAGAGGAAGATGCTAGTAACAGGCTGAAAGAGGATCCCTACAGAACGAGAGGTATGCGCTGAGAGACTTAACCCCCGTGAATGCCACCAAGCCCTGTGCTTCGCCCAGTGTTTACCAGATTATAGAGGCCACAGATCACATAACACTGGGTAGAATTTCACATTCTCAAAGAGGGAGGTCTATGAGACTCTACATGGTGACACAGTAAGGTGACTAGTACTTTCTCTCATTTCTTACCAGAAGCTCCATACTTTGAGGTGTTGTCACCGGGGTTCCAAAGGAGCAGCTGTCTTTCCCAGTCGGCTGCACCTCTGAACTTCTATTGGCTGCTGTCTGGAGGAGTGGGTGTGATCGTCTATGTCTAGCCTCCCACTTGTCAGTCTAGTTGGACAGGAGGCATGTTCACAAGCTCCTCCTTGCTCATTGCTCCCTTTTACACACAAGTAAACCCAGCTTCTGTTATGGCAAGGGCTGCACGTTGGCATTTACCAAATAGCCGCGGCATGCCACTCTCCCTGACAGCACCTCCCTGCCTTCTCAGGAGACAGACAGGCTGAACTAGCTGAGAGCAGACGGTAGTGGACTATCTGGCAATCACTCCCACAGTTCAGCGGTACAGAGTGGGGGAAACTGCTCAACATGCCACAAGGTAAGCTCAGATATAATATTCATCCCATATCTGCAGGCATTTGAGGACTGTTGGATCAGACAGTTAATCAAAGCCAAGATGCAGAAAGATGACCTTGAATGTCTTCGATCAGGGACCGGCTGATTTAAATTCAGGGTCAGAAAAGCTTTTGACTCTAAATGGATTTAACAAATGGTGTGGAGTGGACTTCTGGGTCAAGTAAGAATACTAAACAGCTCTTCAGGACAACATCTTTGCATTCAAAAGATTAAATGTCGCTTTTATTTTATTACACTTTTACTTATGCAATGAAGACACAAACTCATTGCCCGCATTGCCCATGTTTCTATTTTAACCTTCTTATGTTAGCATATCATTGTTTTTTCCTTGCGTGAGGCTCCAGGCAACTGTTTTATCCAATGTGCTTTGGCTCCACATACCATCCAGTGAGGCTTTGAATGCCACATTGCAACTCATTGCAACCCTGACCCTGGTGCTGTTGGAATGGGAACAGGGCAAGTCCAGCGGTTCAAAAGCACCAAAACAAAACATATGGGAGGGGATATCACAGAACCTGAAAAACTTCTAGGAACACTTTGAGGAGACAGTGAAAAATGTTTTAAAGAAACAGGGAAAACAGAGCAATAGGGAGACATAGGATGGGGAGGGGGATTCAGGGGGTTGAGCCCAAACACTTGGCTTTGCTTCCTAAATCAGCTCCAAAGAGAAGATGAGGGTTAGAGTTATGAGTTGGAAAAACCACAGGCTGTACAGCCAAAAAACTAGAGGAGAGGAAGGACTTTTTCCGGGAACACAGCATAGACAGTAAAACATCTGGACACATATATACAGACACAGTAAAGAAGCAAAGAGACACAGGTTATAGGTTCAGTGCATGGAGAAAGCTATGGTTTGAAGTTATTTAATCTCACTATTAACAGGTAAGGAAACACCTAAATCTTCACAAATATTCGTATCCTGGTATGCAGTACAATTGTGTCAAAATGTGTGCAATACAGTGTTGTCGGTGGCAATGTGACTACGAGGTCCCCACTCCTGTAATATTCAGTAACCCAAGAAAACATAAATGCATGGACTGATTCCATAAGTAATAGATGGACTCCATTGCAGCAGCTCAGCAGCTTGTAGGCGGAGCATTGTCTGAACCAGATGCTAACAAGCTAACAGTTGTTATCACCTTGATCATATTGCACTATATTACAAAAAACACAGGACACTTCCTCTGGGGATATAGCAATCCACCAAAACGTTGCCTCAATATTTCTGAAGAGAAACAGTAACTATCCTTAGAGAGTCACATGATTAACATGGCTAAAGATGAGCCTGGTGAAATATTTTGCTATCATCTATGACAACAGCAAATCTTGACCTGTTACTTTCAACAATAAATTAGCTTTTATTCCAGTTTACTGCTGCTACATAGGGAGGCTGCAGCCATTTGACATCATGAGTGAACACTGAACTTGTGGTTTTGGTAAAGAATGCTGTGGACAGACATGTTGTGATTATGAGGTTTATGCTGATGCAGGGAGAGCCTTAAGGTCTGTATGAGAGAGGACGCACTCACCCAGAGGAGGGGAGCAGCTGTTGTGGGCACACAAGGATAAAAAGAAACTGAAGTAAAGGAAAAATAGCTGTGCGAGAAGAATGTGGCGTTCCTCCAGCCGAAAAACAACAAGAGCTGAACATAAAGGAGGCCTTGATTTTTTATTTTATTTTTAAGAAAATTTGAGCCCATTGCAATGCTTGACTTTGGACTGAATTCATTATGTGCGGAGGTAGCAGGACTGCTGTGCACTGCTGTTCGGCTGGGGCCTGTTTGGGGTAAAGCAAATATTTTACATTTCATTTCGTGGGTTTCCTGTGAGGTGGGCCTGCTCCTCCAGGCACAGACAATTAAAACCTATGCCACAGAAATGTGGAGAGAGTTGGGCAGTGGCTCCTGGGAAATGCCTAACCCTAACTTTGCTATATTGTTTCCTCTGTGGTAACCTGGTGAGGAGGAAATGTTCGGGTCTATATTTATGTGTAAAAATGGACGGCTTGCGGGCAACAACAAGCAGTGTGAAGCTCCTTTGTTTGCTCGAAAACTGAAAATAAAGCATCTAAAACTGGCATTCCTATTGCTTAATATTCTACATGCAGTATTTAAAAGTTTGACATTTTTGGAGATAATACTTTACTACAGAGCCCCGCAAGGGACATGGGAGAAAAAAAAATTATGATGAACTTTTGCGAGATCTCGCAAAACTAACTTGGGATCTCGCAAAAGTTCATCATAATTTTTTTTTTCTCCCATGTCCCTTGCGGGGCTCCGTACTTTACAGTTACAAGTCTCATTTAAATGTTCAACTACAGCTAGCCTTGACTGGTAGGTGGGAGGGAAAAAGCTAGCGTGGCTCCAGGTTAAAAAGGTTTTAACTGTACAGTTATGAAAAGGAACGTTTTCACAGGACGGGATAGTATAGAGTCCTGTGAAAACTTTAGTATCCTTGCTCCTTGTAGAATCACCTTTAGCACCAGTAACTTCCAGTTATGACGTTCTGTGTGACTCTAAAATCTCTCACATCACTGGGGAGGTACTGCACAGAATCCTGCGTAAATCATTCTTTCTTGCGCCTGTATACCTTGTTTATTGAACGTATACCATATTTAGCTGCTTCCAACCACTGTAATAACCTATTTTAAGTCTCTCCATTTTTTCGTTTTTTTCTCCAATATTTCAAATCACAACAACAGCTACCTCTTGGTGTTTTATATTGTCAGGTAAAGACCCTACAATAATAGGAAGAAAACCCCAACAATCAGACAACCCCCCCATGACCAAGCACTTGGCGACAGTGGGAAAGAAAAACTGCCTTTTCCCAGGAAGAAACCTCTAGCAGAACCATCTACCATGACAAGTTGGGAAGAGAGTCCGAGAATAATAATAACTAATGATTAAATGCAGAGTGGTCTATAAACACATAGTGCGTGCAAAAGGGTAACTGAAGCTTAAAAAAAGTGCATCATGGGAAACCCCCAGCAGTCTAGGTCTACTGCAGCGTAACTATGGCGTAACAAGTTCAGGGTCACTTGATCCAGCTCTGGCTTTAAGTTAAATACAGCGCTGCTATGTCCGCCTACTCATAAGAAATCAAAAAGTGCATTTTAGCCCCACCAATTTCTTTCTGTGCAGGTACTAAACGCTTATATTTTTCTTAAAGTAAGCCAGACATTTCTTATTGAGAACCTAAAACTTCTTTACTTGTAAAAGAATTCCTTGTTGTCATTGGGTTGAAGTCGAGCCAGCAGCTTATATTTTGAACTGAGTCAACAGAGAGATCGGGATGTCTGCAGTAACAGGTGCTCTGTGCTTCAGCGCTGATTGACAGAGACAATAGTGAAGTCTCTGCTTGCAATCAGCACGCTCTTTTTCTATTATTCATGCTACACTAGCTTTATGGAAATATTTCTTGTGTACCTCTTGATTTTTCTGTATATCTGGAGCACCAGAATGGTCTTCAATTAGCCTTTAAAATGAAGACATATCTGGGTCTCACTGCCTGACATGTGCTTTAGCTTTACGCCCACATGTACGAGCTAAACTTAGACTTGTCAGACGGAGGCCTAAAAGAGTCCTCTCAACATCATGGAAGCCACAAGAAAATAACAGTAAATAATGTAGTTTTAGTATCTAATACAGTGGTTAGACATATGCAAGGGTAACAGAACTGAATATGATGGAAAAAAAGGAATAGTTTATATCATTCTGTTCGTGCAAAAGATTTTGGCTATTAAAGTCGGAGAAACGAAGCTCAAAACAGTTTAAACTTTAGTACCAAACTCTGATAGGGGACCTTCCCTGAATGTTGCTTGTCATCTCTCTCTGCACCCTGCACTGTTAATACTCGTCAAGTAATTTCTTTTTTTAAAAATAACACTGCTTTTTTAATTTGTTTCATGTCATCTTTGATTTATCAGTTATTCATGGCACAATACTGAGCATCAAATTATTTATTTCTGAAAAGTAAATCTCTGTGTTTTTTTTCTTAATCAGGAACTGTGTCGTGTCCTGTAAATATATATGCACCATATTTCCAAATGTACAGCCCTCAGTATCTATGCCTCATGTATATGTCTCAGTGTGCAGGCTTTATTCTGCAAAATTGCTCACATCCCTGCGTGTCTGCAATTTGCACATTTCTTTGCCGTTTACTGCCGGCCACCAACGAGTGTGTGAATGATAGAGGTGAAAATTCCCAGCAGGGACATTTGGTGGTGTTTGTCTGTTTACTGCATAGCTGACATTGTTTGGGGCTGTGGCTTGGTGGCCGCCGTGCCTCAAGAGGACAGCAAGCAGCCGCAGAGGCTGGTGGTCAGGAGAGAGGAGGGGAAACGTGGGAGGCGGGAAGAGGTAAAGATTTAAGAGGGGGAGATGCTCAGAGAGGGAGGCGGGGGGAGGAGTGATATAAAAGAGGAGAAGGGCATGCCAGTATATTAAAAAGGCAGTAGAGCGTTGCACTGTAAAAATACATCACTTTCCAAGGTGAACGATGAAGTTCTAGATAGTTCGGTGATAGAAAAACAAACTCTCTGAAAGAAAACTGTAGAACTAGTAGGAGGCACAGGGAGAGAAGGAAGGCTGGAAAGTATTGAGTCAGAACAATGACTGTCTGTATTTATGTCTGTAGGAGTTTATTTTGCACTGCTGGCCATAGCTGCTGGGCTAAACAGTCTCAAGCTATTTTCAGCTCTCGTCCTGGATGGCAGGACTGTAATCAAGTGAAGATCAGGCCTGCCACTGTTGAATAATAGCTGCCTGGTGGACGGAAGAAATGAAGCAGCAAGAGTGTGAGAAAAAATAGAAAACTTTGGGAAGAGAAGAGAATAAGAGAGGGGGAGAGAGAAAAAGTACTTCGGCGTAATTGAATGTTTGTGTTTTGTTATCCACTCACTACATGTGGGTGAATGAATGAGCATATTGTGTGTGGAGCACAAACAAGGATGATTGCTATTCCGTCTGGTCGCAAAACTTTGCGTCTGCCACCAAACGCACCACAAATAAACCTCAAGTCAATGTCAGAGCCAAAATGTTGAAATCTGCAATATGCTCATTACATTATTATATAACCACACAATAATCACTTCGACCACTTGTAAAAATGCAGAAACAGGTTTCTCATATGTTGTTGGCTTAATTTAGTCCTCCTTTTTCTTGTCAGATGCCCGAGGTCCAATCAGATAATGTGTCAACACATTTTTTGGAGAACTAAGGAGAACAAATGATGGCGACACAAAATGGTAGAAAAAGGTTTTTTGCTTCAGAAGTTCACTGAATCTGATATTTATTTGAAATGCATGCTCACTTACTGTTTGTAATTTTTGCAGGGAATATTGCACCTTGTAAAACAGCACAGAACGGAATCAAGGAGAAGCCCCCATATTCAGTGGAAACCCCTTATGGCTTCCGACTTGACCTGGATTTTCTGAAATATGTAGACGACATAGAGAAAGGGAACACCATCAAAAGGATTCCCATTCAGCGCAGAAGCAAGGAAGTGCGCGCAAGCACTTTACCAAGGCACCTCAATACTTCTGGGTGTGGCTACCGTCCGAGCCCCTGGGGATCTACCGGAGCTCTTGGCCCCAGGTCTCGATTGTCAGACGCCCATCATCATCATGGCTATACTTCCTGGGCATATGATCACAGGCCACCTGTTTCCCCCACAGGGTTGAAATCTTTGGCAGAGATGGAAGCCAGAATCAAGGAGTTTGATGAGCAACCTCTAGGGGAACATATCAGACCCCATCTCCTCCGTGCCTCCAGTCTGCCACTTACGGTTTTACTGAGACAAGGGTCAGAGTCTACAGATGACCACAGCAGCGTCTGGAGTTCAAAGGATCACCTTGGGGGAAGAAACATCTCATATGAAGATGTGTTCCACTCTTCGGACAGCCCTCGGCCACAGGACTGCTCAGGTCTGCTGAGGCGCCTCACTGAAGCCCTCGAACGAGTGGGGGACCTTGAGATGGAAGTGAGGGTCATTCCTGAGCTCAGAGCGCAGATCTGCATTCTCCAGGAGGAAAGAGAAAGACTTCGTCTGGGACTGAGTCCACGTGACCATCCCTCCACAATGAACGGCACCACAGATCCTGGTACATCCTCTCACAATAGCAAAGTATTGAGAGGACTTCAGCATGGAAGTCACAGTATATTTCCTAGAAATTACAGTGTCAGCCAAGATGACTCCAATCCTACGCATGAGTGGAGGACTAGTACAGATCTGGATGAGCTGCTGACAGTGACCTCCCTGCAAGCCAAAGTAGCTGTGTTGGAGCAGAAGCTCCACGAGACTAGCCTCGAGCTCCAGAGAGTGTCAGGGCTGCTGAAGGAGCAGCAAAAGGAAAGCAAAAGGAAAGACGAGAAGATAGAACACCTCATTAAGAATCCTGCGGTGTGGGTCCGTGCAGAGAGGGTGGTGGTAGATCAGGATGGAGATGAGACGGTAGTGAGATCAGAGTATGATAAAGCACCTTGCTTTATTAGTAAAAGAGTGGTTAATGCAAACGATCAAACAAGGCAGCAACACAAGTCTGCGGTCAGTTCAACATTGTCTGAAAGACGTCCACTGGTTTCTGAAGGTACAGAGACAGCTGAGGTGATCCATCACATAAAGAAGATAAAGAGTCTGCTGGAGCAGCAGTGGAAGTGTTTGTGCACAGAGAGTGAATCAGGAAAAGAGGGCAAGCATCTAAAGCACCCAGATCCCAAAGTCAACTCTCTGCAGCAGGAGATGATGGGACTTGTCGACATCCTCATGTCCTGCCACAAACAGCATGGAGACAGTGACGGTAAGAAGATTCAGCAGGTAGCTATACAGTTCAAGATAACAGAAGCCAGTTAATAATAGTAACACTGAAGTCAAAGTGAGCCAGGATCAGTGTTATTGTTTTTATATAAGAAATCCCACTGGGTTTAATAGGGTCAGCCAAATCTGAAAGTTGGAAGTGAGTCGGCAGAGCTTTGTGTAGTGCAAAGAATAAGAATAATTTTCATCTAATAATTGTTAACAACAACAGCATTTCATTAGCTGTATGAACCTTTGTATCATGTATCATGGAATGAGGTTAGTTTTTTTGTGAACCCAAATGTAGCACACAGGAGATGGAGGTGAGATAAGGCCAGCATTTAATGCTGACTAGTCTAAAGGTTTGCACAGTACAAAAACAGAAAGCAAAGCTAAGGAAAGCAAATTACCAGGAGGCATGAGGAATTATTATTCAGGGAACGATACGGGGAGACTAAGTAAAAAAACAAAAGGTAATAAGGTAATCAGGGAGGATGAGACAAGGACAAGAACTCAATATAAAGCACAAGCGAGAAAGGAATTGAACAGAGATGATAGACTTAAACATGCAAACTTGACAAAGAGGGGAAGACAAAATAAACCAAAGGCAGAATACTCGAAAATCACCAGAAACTGAAACAAAGAACTAAGACTGAATGTGTCAAACAAGAACAAAGAGAAATGATCAAACTGAGAACCAAAAGAGAGGTTAAATAAGAAGAAGAATTCCAAGACCATAACAAAAATTTTAAAACCCAGGACGATGACAAATTGAGTAAGAGGAAGCTGATAAGCAAAAGGTTTGCTTATAGTCAGTTTTGAAGCTCAAACTGAGTCACCATTTACTTTAAAAGACATTGCATCATAAAACTGAGACAGATGGATTAGAAGGAAACTGATGGGGTTTGTGTTTTGTTTTTTTGTTTAACTGATGAGTAGGCGGCTCTTGGATTTACAGGCAGCATTACAATTAGCTTTAGCAGTGATGAAATGGTTTATGCAAACATAAACAAGCCATTGAATCTAATGAGGAGCATGTAATGCTGACATTTCATCATATCCTTTGTGTTTGTCTTCTGTGTAGCCTCTAAATCCATCCTGCAGACAGAAGGATGTGCCCAGACGTCGAAAAACCTACATTCTGGGGGTGTTAAAGAAGGGTTAGTAAATAACTCCCTGACTTTAGCAACCCTAAATGTTATGATTGTCGGTTATTTGATTTGAGGTTCTGTACAGTCCCGACACAGAAAAACATCATGATTTAAGTCTGAAATATGAGTACCACTCCCTGTTGTCAGTTAAGGGGAGGAAAGAGGCAGCTCCTGTATTGTAAAATGACACAGTGATCATAAACCATATTTCAAAGCCTCACAAGTATGTTTATTTCATTCATCTACAATAAAATAGCCATAAAGGAATGTGTTTTCTGGTTCAGCATTACAATTCAAGTAAAATATCTCCTTGACTGTACAAGCAGGAAAGTATTCACAGCCTTTGCTCAATATTTCTTGAAGCACCAACCACTTTGGCAGCAACTACATGCTGAAGTCTTTTTGAGTATGATGCCTCAGGCTTGGCACGCCTATTTTGGGGCAGTTTCTCCCATTCTTCTTTGAACAACCTTTCAAGCTCCATCAGGTTGGAAGGCAACATTGTTCACATCCATTTTCAGATCTCTCCAGCAATATTCAATTAGGTTCAAGTCGGTCACAGACTGGTCCTGATGCCACGCCTTTGTTATGTTGGCTGTGGGCTTAGGGTAGTTATCCTGTTGGAAGATGAACCTTCGCCCCAGTCCAAGGTCCAGAGCACTCTGAAGCAGGTTATCATCAAGGATGTCTCTGCACAATGCTGCATTTATCTTTCCCTCAACCCTGACCAGTCTCCCATTTCCTGCTGCTGAAAGGCACCCCCACAGCATGATGCTACCACCACCATGCTTCACTGTAGGGATGGTATTAGCCAGGTCATGAGCGATGCCTGGTTTCCTCCAGACATGACAATTGGCTTGCGGGCCAAAAACGTTAATGTTTGAACCAGAGAATTTAGTTTCTTGTGGTCTGAGAGCCCTTCAGATTTTTTTTGGTAAACTCCAGGTGGGCTTTCATGTGACTTTTACTGTGGATTGACTTTAGACTGGTTGCTCTACCCAACAGGTCTCATTGGTGGAGTGGTGCAGAAATGGTTGTCCTTCTGGAAGGTTTTCCTCTCTCCACAGAGCAACGCTGGTGCTCTGTGGAGAGTGACAATCAGGTTTTTGGTCAGAGAGGTGACCTTTCTACCCCATTGGCCTCTATGAATAGTCCTGTGGTTTCAAAGGCCACTGTGCTCATTGGGAACTTTAATGGTCCGGAAATGTATCTGGACCCTTCCTTAGATCTTTATATAATTACAATCTTTATGTTCATGTTATATATTTGGTTTTTATTTTTAATAAATGTTAAAAAAATTTAAGCACACTTTTTCACTTTGCCATTATGGAGTATTATGTGTTGAATTTTGACCAATGGACAAGTGAAGTGCTGTGAATACCTTCTGTATGCACTGTATAGCAGTTCCCAGCCTCTGACTCCCCTAAACATACATAAGACATTCAGACTAGTCATTGGTTTGAGATAATTAAGCAAATTCACAAGATTTACTATGTATAAGTTCACCAACCTCTGTCACCGAAATAAAAAAACAAACCAAAAGTGTAGAAGCAGTTGTAACATTTAACCTGTACCTCTTTTTTTTTTTCTTTCATTTTTCTATAGAAGCAATGAGACTGCCACTAAAAATCAGGCCTGTATGAGCCAAAGTGTCCATGATGATTTGGAGCAGAGGAACAGTAGCACAGTTCCTAGGGAGGTGGCTCCTGCCCAGCTGGATGCAGACACAGAGAAGAGAAGAATGGAAGAAGAGAAGCAAATTGACCCAGGCAGACAGATGAAACTGGAAGGAACAGGTTTTGGGGGGACAGATGGAGGTGATGTATCTCTAGTAGCTAGGGCTACAGAGAAAACGGCCAAGATGAAAACACAGCCCTCAGGAGAACAGATGGAGGGAAACTCTGGCTCGGAAACAACCACCAAAGGCAGGTGAGAGGACCTCAACAAACACCCAATCGGTGTCTGTTTGGAAGATGTAATTGCACTCCGCAGGAAGCTAATTTCATCTGATCATAATATAATATGTTCCTCATGTTTTAAAGTGAACTGTTGCTCTATTATGACCTTCCTTGAGCACACATATACACATTTTTTTCCTCTTCCAGAGAAGCAGTGAATGCAGATTTTATTTCTGCCTGTCATTTCCTTAATAATCACATGGACAACATGGACAACCCCAATGATGACATGGTAAGCAGTCAAGACTAGAGATTAAATTTAAAAAGATATGAAATTTTTCTTTCATTTACTGCGTTAAAAATATGTCTGTGAACTACAGAGACACTACTGTGTGATCACACCAGCAGAGACACAAATGAGTTCTCAGAACCCAGCCAAATAAACATCTTGGACGGTTGTCATCCTATCATGCTGACAAAAATCTGTCCACATAGAGACATGCAGTATAAATGCCTGCTGAACAGTTTGCAGTACCAGGTTGGGAACT
The DNA here is from genome assembly GCF_000239375.1 of Pundamilia nyererei. NCBI lineage: Eukaryota > Metazoa > Chordata > Actinopteri > Cichliformes > Cichlidae > Pundamilia > Pundamilia nyererei. Next base: position 640,294 of record NW_005187516.1, on the reverse strand, counting down.
GAGGTATCTGCAGAACCCTTTACGCCAGAACGAACAGACACTAAACAGAGTTTAATAAGGTTAAAAAAAAAATAGGCACAGAGCTGGCAACACCATTTTTTCCTTCTTTGTGGTTCTATTTGTTACTTCATTGCCTTGTTTTGAAGTGGATTGCAATCACCGCGCCCGTAAACTTGCTTCTATTGGGACATGTTGCATTTCAAAAGTTGAATGTTGCTACAATGATGTAAATCATTTGATTGTTGACTATAATTTTGGATTTTTGAGTTTGGCAGCTGAACAATACCAAATTAAGACACGAGGGTAGCTCGGAGGAGTTATCATGCAATGTTAACACCAGCTAGCTAGCATTGCTAACAAGGCTAACCCATAATTCATTGCATTCGTAAACGGACCAGGTTGTTAACATGTTTTGTTTTCTGATCTAGAGTCAGATATTTTAACATAGACATCTAAGGGATTTGTCATGTGCAATGTTTCCTCTAATTTTTCACGTGTCTGAGCGAACACACAAACTCCCTGAGCGATCCCTTGGACCACTGTGAGCAACAGCAGACGTGTGCACTGTGGTCACGCCAGCATCAAATCCATCCAAGTTACATGGTTTATTAAAATAATCAAATTACAGCATTTACATTTATGTTAGACTACTTTTAATTAACTGCTTTAGCCCATTTAAAAAAAAATCTTGTTCATGACCTGTCTAGTATGTTAACACTATTGGAAGTAAAAATAACTTGAACTCCAATTTTGAAAACAAAACTTTATTTCTTTTTTTCTTCCTTTTTATATAAAGCTCTAAATTGTTTTATGAGTATGAATCTGTGGTCTGGGAGAGAGTCCTGTAACTCTCTGTCTGCAAAATACAGTATATAATGACCAATGTTGGGCAATTAATTATATAGTTACTTCTTCAAAAAAGTAACTGAGTTATGCAAACAACAAAGTTTTTTTTCAGCTGTTTACCTAAAAATGCAGCCAAGGTGGGTTTTTTTTAAATAAACATTTCAAGCTATTTACAGAACAATCAGCTGTTCTGCATCAAATCTGATGCCACACAAATTATTTGTGCCACTCCAGAAAATAATTTCTGTCCACTATGAGATAAAGGAGAACAACAGCCTGATACCTGCAGGCCTGACAACAGGAGATGTGTCACTCCTGTAACACCTGTGACATTCAGCAGTCGCCTCATTGTTCTGACACACAACAAAACTATTGACTACACTACACACTAGTGTTCTACACACTACACAAGATTTGCGCTAAACATCTCAAATCTCTCACATCTCAAAACATCGCCGTCACTCCTAAAACTTCCCCCTTCCTAAACAACTAAATGTCATGCTGCCATATCATTTTTTTGATTGGTCGACATGGTACATTTTTCAACCAATAGGAAAGGGTGGGGTTTTTTGGGTTTTGTTTTTGCTCACAGGCGGAGAGCGCTTTCAAGCGCTTTCCTTATAAAACGCCGTTTTTACCGTTTCTTCCCGCAGTAAATATAAACAA
>NW_005187516.1:636079-638389 GCF_000239375.1 Pundamilia nyererei | reverse complement strand
TTAAAGTATTGATTTTAATTTCAATTCAGGTTAGATTTTTTTTGTATGCAACGCAGATTTTCTGACCGTGCCAGCAGTGCGCAATTGCGCACACGCGCAGCTTAGAGGGAACATTGGTCATGAGGTGCCATTTAAGGAGCTGCAGTTTGCGGCACTGCTATATTGGCTTTTCCCAGCCCCACAGAGGGGCTTCAAGAAGAGAATATTTTATATTTTATATTCTACAGGTGGGCAGAAAAGCAACTACTCAGCCACAGAGCAGCATTAATGCTACTGGATATGATGTCTTTATTAGATGAACTTTAAACAATAAAAATGCAAAACTTGTCCTCAGAAAGAGGACATGTGTACCACATATTTCTTTAAAGCAGGACTGCTAAATGTTCTAAACATGTAATATATGTTATTAAATTCATGCTTCACCAGGAATCGTTCTTATTCATATATTTTCCAGAGGAAGGCCCTGGTTGTGTTGTTCCAGCACTGGTTCAGTGCAGCAGCAGAGGAGGCCTCTGAGGCCAGCAGGGTGGCTGCATACCTGAAACACATAAAGAAGGAAACACCCTCCCTGCTGGCCTTTCTAGTCAATCTGGCGGACGACAACGGGAACACAGTGCTTCATTACAGCGTCTCCCACTGCAACTACAGCATTGTCACCCTGATCCTGGATACAGGTAACATATAGGTAACCGTGTTGTCGAAGCTATTGTAATATAACGTTTGTTAGTACTAAAAACGTCTGACATCTTCCCTGTGCCACAGGTGTCAGCGATGTGAACGTTCAGAACAATTCTGGCTACACGGCTGTGATGCTGGCCTCGCTGACAGCCCCTGATGGACCCGGCGGAATGGAAGTTGTCCGCAAACTAATGGAGCAGGGCAACATTAACATTCGCTCCAGCAAGGTACCACAAGCAATAAGAACAAATGTAATAGGGATGAGGAGGGGAGGAGGGGGATATCAGTGTGAGATGGCAGCGCAGCTCCCTTCTAAAGCACCCTGTGCTGGTTTGTACTATTTTCTAGGCAGTGAACGGAAAGCTATACCTAACCACATCCATTATTAATGAATCACTTGGTAGATTTTACACAAGAAAAAATGATCAGTGACAGAGTTCATACTGAGACTTCTGTATGATGTCTTCTGTGGCTCTGGGAGGAAATTTTCAAATTCAGAGAAAGCAGATGATGTCATCAGGAATATCTTAAACTGGGGTAAAGGGTTTGCACATTCAGCTTTGTTATGAACAGTTTGAAAGACCTGGGTATGCATGTATACCTATCTTTGGAGTTGCTGGCTTGTCCCTATAAAACTGAGGTTAGTAAGACGCTGACTACTAAAAGATAAAGAATGAAAGCTGAAGAAAAAAAGAGGAGATTTGAACAATTCTTGGTCTGGGCCTCACACTCTCTCCCTCTCCACACAGACGGGCCAAACAGCTCTGCACTTGGCAGTGAGACATGGCCGAGTTGTGATGGTTCGCCTGCTGCTTAGCTGTGGGGCAGACGCTAACATCCAGGACAGCCAGGGAACCACAGCGCTGATGTTCGCATCTGAGAGGGGCCACACGCACATCGCAAGGCTCCTGCTGGAGAGAAGCCAGTGTGATCTCACTCTGACTGACAAGGTAAGACCACATCAAACAAATCATCATGTAACCTGGGAAACAATGCTGGCAAACTCTTTTCTGTGGTCATTTTCAGGGATCACAGTGAACTGGATCATAATGTTGTGATGCAACAATAGTCTGGGCATCATACCCATTAAAATTCAATTTTAGGACACTGAATTCATGTGATGATTCACCTCCATTTGTTAACAAAATGGCACATCTATCTTAGCATTCACATCACTGAATGCAAAGAAAAGCAGCTTAGATGCGTGAAAGCTTGAATGTGTTGACACACACTGTGGATGTGAGTGGACTGACAGTCTGGATGTAGCAGAATAGAGCTTCCCCAGGATTAATCAAGGCTACAGTAAGACAAATCTCCCTGGGCTGAGAGGAGCTAATCCGCTAACAGTACAATATCTGTGCCATGCGGAGCAAGTGGAGGCAGGGAAAGAGCAACGGGGGCAAATCTCTCTTCTGCTTGTGACAGTCTACCTTTAAAGTACACTTAAGAGTGTACTTTAAAGGTAGACTGTGAGAGAATGTCTCACCTAAACCCACACTAATTAGACTGATTAAACTGTGGAAAAATGAATTTACAGTGGGGCAAAAAAGTATTTAGTCAGCCACCGATTGTGCAAGTTCCCCCACCTAAAATGATGACAGAGGTCAGTAATTTGCACCAGAGGTACACTTC
>NW_005187516.1:608164-634989 GCF_000239375.1 Pundamilia nyererei | reverse complement strand
CTGGTGCAAATTACTGACCTCTGTCATCATTTTAGGTGGGGGAACTTGCACAATCGGTGGCTGACTAAATACTTTTTTGCCCCACTGTATGTGGCCTACAGAAACGCCAAAAGTTTTGTGCGGTAACACAAATAATGTTAACTTAACAATCAGATGATAACAAAGTCAGGAAATCACCAAATTCTTCAAGGGTTCACCATCTGGGGACCCAGAATCAGTCACATTAATGTTGCACTCTAAGCTGAAATGTTGTTTTTTTCTTTGTTTCCTGTTTGCCAGCGAGGTCAAACTGCGCTTTCCATCGCCATGCAAGGTTCCCACGCCGATACAGCTGCCCTGCTGCAGGCCCATGCTAAAGCTCGAGCTCTGTAGAAGTGGATCTGTTCACATGTCAGATCCTCTCACCTGAGTAGCGCTTCAACGCGGGCTTTTTTTTCTGAATTCTGGACTAGTGACAGCTGGTGCGCTGAATGGGACGATATTACAATGAGGCTGTACTGCATGAGTAAGTGAGGCAGATGATGGTTGCTAGGGCAGCATGCAATGATCTGCTGTTTTTATTTTGTCTTTACCATAGATGTTTAAGATTATCGCTGATCTTTGCACATCCGTGCAGCAGCTTCGCTCTGCAAACTATGCAATGGAAAGAATATTTATTATGTTTGTTGTATCTAAAAATCTGTTTGTAAGAAGATTCTACCTGTATGTTTCCAAGGGGAATTCTCAGCATTTCTAAGCACCACTTCAATAAAATACTTTCAAAATACTGCATGCCAACGAAACAAAAACAAATCCCTGGAGCCGATCGACCAGTTTGTTTATTTCACACGTTGGTAAAAACTACACTGATGTATGCAACGCCTGTTTTTAATAAAATAATAGAAAAGCGATGATATTTCATTGTTTGAAACGAGCAACATGCAGTGGCAAAGTCGCCCAGGAGGTGGCGCAGCTCATCCATTTCAGCATCACCGCCAACATCCAGCCAACTCAAACATAATAAGAATCCCCCCTACAGAAAGCTACAGCGGAGGCCAACCTAAAAACGCTCACGTACAAGGAAGTAGATATAATCTCTTTCAAGTGTGACAGACGGAACATGGTGCCTTTTGATTTGCAGTAATTCCACTGTGTGAGAGGACAACGTGTGAGATTCACCTGCACTCCAGCTGTATGTCACCTAGGAATGCTCAGTCAGTTGTGAAATCAGATTTGTTTAAATGGCCTTTGTTTCCTCGAGCCCCCTGGGAAACAGCAAGGGGCACTGTGTTGTTTTTTTGTGCACAGAGCTGAGATTATGTTTGTGAGATAAGACAAAAAAAGGATTGCATAGATGGCGAAGGCGTTGGATTTCTGTGTGACAGGGCACGGGTTCTTCATTTCCCCTGAGGACTTCTTCCATTCTAGCTGACTGGCTGTCCTGCTGTAATGACCACGAGCAACTATAAATCGTCAGAAAGCGAGGAAGATGTGGCAGACTGAGATGGAACGGGCATCTTTTCTATTAGTGAAATGTATCCGTATGTAGAAATAACAAAAAAGGAGGCCGGCATGGAAATGCTCTGTCAGAATAAAGTGTTTCAAAGAGATGATAACATGTAACTGTGGATACACACACACATACGCATGTCACATGACTGCATAGGTGCGCGTCCCCCATCCCCCACTCAAAGAAGCGGGTTACAGCAAGTAACAGTGCTCATCTCAGCCTTTGTGCAGGGATAAAAATGTCTGTGACACCTCTTTTTGTCTGCAGGGAACAGTGGACTAATAAAACATACCTATTCCATAACACCCTGAGGGGGTGTGATACAACAATGGAGGGGGGCGTCTGTGCAGTCTGAAAGCATTTGCTGGCTTCGGTTTAATAATGATAATGGACTGGATTTATCTGCTACAGTTTCTCTGTCTGCTGATGAATCACTGAATGCAGAGTGATTGTCAGCGTGGCCTCATTTGGTACAGTCTGTAGAGTATTTCAGCTAATAAGAACTAATAATGTTATCCAACTTAATGCTGATGTTTCTGCAGACAACACTTGTGCTCCGTGCGGTTCACATAAAAGGTAAAATGAAAAGCACTTATTAGCAGACACTGTTTGTGGTTTCCCTGCTTGTTAGCTTGTGCTGCTAGTTTGCCAAATATAATGCGGTAGGGCTAAACTTAGCATTTGCATTTGTTTCAGAAATGATTGCAACTCCTCCATGTTTTGCACACTTTCCTACATTATGGATTTAGCTTGGTTGGAACTGCCAGGAAGACTGGACAGTCAAGATCCAGGTATTTAAAACTTGTGGAGACATGCCAAACGTACTGACTCAATTGGAATCCTTTTGTGCTGAGAAGCCTCTGATTTTGATTTTAATTACATTTGCAACTTAGTATAATTTGATTTTTAGAAAAATTCCAGTTTTATTAAAAAAAAAAATCAAGTGTGCAAAATGTGAATGGGGTTTGAAGACATGTATGACACATATTGATGTATACAAGGGATAGAACTAGTAGCAGAAGTGCAGCAACAGCATTAGCACTGATTTAGGGTCTTTCTGAGGACTTGATGAAAGCTTAATATTAATACACACCTCTAGCTCTGTTTTTGATCTCAACTAAATCCCAGAGAAAATATCAGAGTCTTCAGGTGCCGCATACTAAGCGAAACTCACATCTACCATCTGTTTGCAGCATCTGGAAAAGGGTAGAGAGAGACTGAAACAAACAATAAATGTGGATCAGAAAACCAAAATGAGGTAAAAAAAAAAAGTGTTTAATGTTTCTGAGAGTTATACCTCATTCATTTTAATGGAGAGAGACAGAATACTTAAAGTTATGAATCGATTTGCATGTCACTGAGTGAAATAACTAATTGATCTTCAAGCAAAACATGACTAAGTACCTGGTGGGGGTAACATGTTTGTTGCAGGTCAACAGGTTTGCACACATCTCAGGAGCGATTTTGGCTAACTCCTGGGCGGGGTGGCTGTAGCTCATGAGCTTAATAGCTCTTTCTTTAGTCACTCCTTTGTTGCCTTGTTGATATGTTTTGGGTCATCGTCATGCTAGAAAGCCCAACCACAAATTATCTTCAGTGTTCTGGCTGAGGGAAGGAAGTTCTCGTTTTCACAGTGCATGGCCCCATCCATTGGCCCCTTAATGCTGTGAAGTCGTCCTGTAACCTTAGCAGAAAAACAGCCCCAAAGCAGAATTTTTCCACTTCTGTGCTTGACTGTGAACATGGTGTTCTTTCAACCATACTCAGTATTTTTATTCCTCCAGACATGGTGGCCAAATTGTGGGACACAGAATTCACACAGGTTGCAGGGGATCAAATACTTATTTCACTCAATGACATGGAAACCAATTACTACTGTTTATGTAAGGTGTTTTTTCTGGATTTTCTTTTCCTCTTAAACCTGCCTTGTCTGTTAGCCTTTGTAATCAAAACACTGTTGTTCCAAACATATTTGCTTTAAGACTCCTCTTGCTAGTGTTTTTATTTTTATTTTCTTTTATTTATTTTTTGAAATATTTGTTTGACATTGTGTCTTTCTCCACTAAAAATGAAACTATTATAAAAATTAGAGACCGCAAACTTCAAATTCACCTGGGGATTAAGTAATTATTTCCACCACTGTAATTGAAATGACTGCTCCCAGCTTCCAGAGATTGCTAGAGAACTGAAGTGCTTGCTAATCTAGCTAAAGCTAAAATGCTCAATCAGAGCTATTTAACTCAATGCATTAAAGATTCAACTGAAAAACCTGTTTTGTAAATGTAGGGCAGTTAATGCAAAAGCAATTAAAACTGGCATAATTAAAACTACATCACATGAATTTATACATTAATATATTCTTCAAAGCAGGGACCTACTGGCTTATGGAATAGACTTGTTGTGTCACTTTTTGGATCACATGCATTTGAACTATTGTTGGTATAAAAGCATCACACTGTGCAGCTCTAAAGCAACTCATTTTGCAACTCACCTTGTTCGAAAACTCCTTAATGGTAAAAACGTGTTGCAAAAGGAAATAATAAATACAACAGCACAGGCTGTTTTCAATCATATTTTATATATCAATATATAGAGATATTCAAAAGTAATCCAGTACAGGAAATCAAAAAAGTGGAATCAGTTTGGTCTTAACACAGTTCATCATTGCATGTACAGTAGATGGCTGATCCCTGTCTATTTCATGGAAACGCAAGAAGTAAAACAACAACAACAACAACAAAAAAAAAGGCACAAATAAACAAAACTCAATCATCTCATTGACACTGAGGTTGGGAAATGTTGCAAAGTTGCGGGTGGTTGGGGGGAAGGGTCTCCACGTTTTGTGAGGGTTAACAACAAAAGAAATTTTGCACAGAAAAAAGAGGATGCGAAATGATGCACAGCAAGAAACAACACAAACCACTTTGGTGGATCATTTGGATTTTTTTTACAATCAGGGAATGCAGTGCTCTCCTTTATACAAATAAATTAATATACCTGTCAACACTTTATCTAAAATCTTATGTACAGCTTCTCTTTTACATAAGTATATAATACATTATCAAAAACTTTATGAAAACATATTTACAAACCAATGAATCAAAAAGCACCCTCGCAGCTTTTCCACGGTCACACTCGCTCACACACTCACTAACACACCTGTTTCCACGCACTGTTTTCTTCCATGCAGTACACAATACAGAAGGCATTCTAAGAGGATTGTGCAACAAAGAGCATACAAAACAGTTCAGATATGGCTGTGGGATGAACGTTAGCACACATGCATATTAATGAACACACACACACACACATACACACAACTAGACTTTTAAGGTTTGTAAGTGGCGTATATGTGTTAAAGATGTGGGAGGGGGACCAGTATGAAGCATGTTTACTGACACGACAAGTTGGTATCACCCTCATTACATCACCCCCTGACTTTCGGTTTCTTCGGTTACATCACATGACAGGCCTTTCTAGACATGCAGCCACCGGCCGGGCCCTCCCACACGGCGCTATCCAAAACTGTCCACTCAGATATCGGCCATCGCAGAAAGTGGAGACTGTGTGCGTGCGTGCAAGTGTGCGCGTGTGTGTATCTTGCCTGAAACAATGAATGGCTGCATTGTCAGTTGGTGAACAATTATGCATGCTGTTTGTGTTTACGCTCGGCAAGTGCACACTGTCTCCGTCCTCTGGAGAACAGCGTGAATTTGCTATCACTGCACCCCATGTGTATTTCTGTGCACATTTGTCACAGTCAAAAGCAGGTGATCAAATAAAATTATTAACACTCGAGGAATTTTGTCAACCACATAACGCTGCAGCTGCCTAAAGCGGCCGCCTATTGCTTTTCTCAAACCATTTAACATCTAAACAAGCCACAATAATGAAGACAGAACTTCTGTGTAAAACCCACTCCCCTCTAACTCTCCCTGCTCTAAGAAAACAAGCTGAATACTCTTTGTCTCATTTTTTACTTCGTTCAGTCTGCAAACCTGCTGCTCTTTAACTAAACCTCAGGGGTGTTGAAGGTCAGATAAATACATAACCTCTCAAATCAACTGTGTTCAACTACACCTTGAAATGTTAGACAACTCACCCTGAAAGGCCTTCCTCTGAACCAGAGAGAAAGCACAAAATGTAGTTAGTAACCTTTAAGAATCAATCGCAAAATGGGAAAAAAAATCTTCAAAGAAACCCACACAAATGTTACTTACACAAGACGAGTCCAGCAACAACAATGTGATTGGCTCTAACATGAATCTGTACAGATTGTCCCATCAACGCACAGGCTGTCCCAGTTCCACAGCTCCTCCTTCGCTAATAGCGTTCCCAGGGCACTGCGGGCCCACCGGGAATAACACCAAGCCCAAATTATTACATCAAGGATGACAAAGAGTCTCTCACTAGCCCCTGTCACAAAATATAAGACACACAGCACAAGCCTCACTCAGTGCAAAAGAGGAACCACTCTAACTCCATTATTCCAGCTGAGGTCAAAGTCAGAAACACGTTAGCACACATTTATAATTCAGTGATTAATTCTCAGCATTGACTGAAGAAAAATGAGACTCATCTCACAGAAAAAAGGTATGAAACTATTTTTTTAAGAGTCCTGTTTGTCTTACTGGTGGTTTTCAAATGGGAACTGGCATAGGATATGGCTGGGAATGACTGCATGTAACACTTGATGATATGTTGTTCATTCCTTCAGCAAACTCAGTCCAAGTCACCTCAGACCTCACTGTGTGTGCGTGTGCCTTGAGCGGCCATCTTTTCCAGGAGTTGCCTCCTGTTTGCAGGTCACTTTGCAGTGGAGAGCATGGGCTGCTCTGCGTACCAGTGAGTCCCGGGATCTGGCATGCTGCCCCCGAGAGGCAGGGCAATGAACTGCGGGCAGGTGCCCCCTCCCGCCGCCACGACTCCCATGCTGACGCCCTGAGGGTACGGGTGGTGGTGCGCATGGTGTCCCATGGCGTCCGTCCGCCCGATGTGGATCTCGTCCTCCTCGCCCTCGCCGGTGGTTTTGCGGTAGACGGGGTTGTCGAAGTTCATGCTCTTGGTGGAGTTGCGCCGCCAGTTGCGCCACACCAGGTAGACCGCGGTGCAGACCAGGCCGAACACCACTGTGGCAACGATAGGAACTGCATGCGTTTAACACACAGCGGCAGGGACATGGGAAGGGGGGGCAGCGTTAACGAGGCATAACGAGTCCATGGCATGAAATGACAGGCACAGAGGGGAGCAGAACAGGCATGCGGGGGGACAGAGGGGGCAGGGGGCTGCGGTGCAGAGGTTGTGTGTGGGAGGCTGGGCTAAACGCCGGGTCAAACTTGGGTCATACACCAACCAACATGTTTTCTTTATCAAACTCTAAATCATAAACACAGAGCACCATTAAGGGCCAAAATGGAGTAATTTCACTTTAAACTGTCCTCAGGGAGCACAAATTTGAACTCATTACTGCACAATCTCCTGGCAACTCATCACAGCATATCTGTCCTTGAGTAAGCATTTTAATTTAATATTGTTTCATTAAATTACACCAATAAAGCTTTCGTGCTTTACTGGCATCATATTTTTGGGGCCCTTTACAGCATGTTCCCCTTATTAAGTATATAATGAGAACAGTCCATCTGATCTAACGGGCTCACTCATTTTTGTTCAGCTTCATTTAATTCAGCATTATGTATTAGTGTCGCACCTTTTGTAGATGCACAGTGTACAATAACATTTCTCACATAGACAGCGTGCTCATTTTCCTGCAGCCTTTAGATTTATCTAAAGATGATGTCTTGTTTTTCTTACCTTTAAAAAACAAAAATCTTAAGAAGACCAGCACATCATTACACAGCTACACTCAAGATCAAGCTCTAAAAAGGCCTGTTTACAACTATTACATAAACTAATATTTCCCAGTGCATCGACCAAAACAACTGAGATAATCTCGGATTTACCAAAAATATCAGTACGAATCCTAAAAGCATTCTAAATTCTATATGAATATAAAGATATAAAGATATCTTTCAAATATAAAGATAGTGAGTCAAGCAGTGACGTAAGGCTGTTATAAAGTAGGTCTGTTTAAATATTGTCTCTGTGCTTCAATAAAAGACTTATTCTCTTTAATCCCTGTTTTCTAAATGAATCATCAGGTCATTAACCATTGATGAACGCTTCCCCATATTTAGTTCTCGAAGTCTCGCCCTCTCTGGGATGTTTACTTTTTTAAGCCAGACATGTTAATAACCTGTTAGCAGTTAACTTTATCAACTTTTTCTACAGCTTTTTCACTCTTTTGTTGTCCCTGTACCACTTTTAAAATGTGTTGCTGGCATCCTTTCTCATCATTTCAACATTTGTCACTTCTCATCATTTGTATGCTTTCCTTTATACTAAAACTGCATTTTAATGATTGGAAAATCACAGCTTTGCATTTTTAATTATATTTTACTCAGCTTACCACCTTTTATGTGGTATAATTATCACCTCTTCTTCCTCTAATATCTGTGAACACGCTGGTTGATTACAGTGTCTGAGTCAAACTCGTGGAGCAAATGGGTGTTTTTTTGTGTTTAATTAAGCAGTGAAACCTGGCAACAGCAGATTATTGTGCACTAGGCAAGTTCGCCAGTCTTTGCCTAGAAATGAGAACGATTTTATCTACAACACCAACTCCAAAAATGGTAAATAAAAGCCGATTGCATGTGTGTGTTAATCTCATGAACTCATATTTTAGGACACTAAAAAAATGTGTTTAAACGTTTAAATGTTTAAACTGAGATTTTTCACTATGTTAGAAAAAATAATTGAATTTGATGTGCCAATAAAGGTTAGGATGGAGACAACAAAAAAGGAAAAGCAACATTTTGCAACTAATTAGGTTAGAAAAAAGAAAACTACAACAAAGAAGATCCTGGACTGTTGAACAGCTAGAATCCTGTAACAAACAAGAATGGGACAAAATTCCTCTCCCAAAAGTCAAACAGCTGGTCTCCTTAGTTCCCAGATGTTTACGGGCTAGTTAAAAGAAAAGGGGATGCTACACCGTGGTAAACTCGACCTTGTCCTAACTTTTTTGAGAAAATGTTTAATATTTTTCTTAAAATTGTATATTTTCTCTTTTTAAACGTTTAATATGTTTTCTATGTTCAACTGAAAATAAAATAAAGGTTTGTAAGATTCCCATCACTGTTTTTATTTACATTTTACTGATCATCTCAATGTTTTTTGAAATTGGGTTTGTCTGAAATCAGACTGTGAGACTCAAATTCTCCATCAAACAACCTGCTGTGAATGAAAAAAGAAAGGATTGTGTTCATTTAGATTAATAAACTACTTTCACTGAAAGTAAAGTACTCGAACTTCAGACAAAAGATCTGAACCCAACACAACATGGTGTGAAGTGAATAATGCAGTGTGGCAGCAATGTCAGACACACAGAAAATGACTCCTGAGAAACCTCAGTGGGGGAGACCTGTAGGCCAGGCTTCTCTCACCTTGCCACAGCAAGGTCAGTGTGGATGGGCTACAAACATTGGCCATAGGCAGCACTGAGACAGCAGCCTTTATCATGGACAGACAAAAACAGACAAGGGGAGCTGCAGCTAACTTACCGATGGGGATGACCACTCCCAAAACAGCCACAGTGAGGTTCTCACCCAGGAGGAAATGCTCACTTCCAGCTGCAGGGAGAGATGAAGCAAGTGAGAGGTGTTAGAGCGACAGGAGGAAAAGATGGAGGAGCAAGAAAGGATAAAAGTGAGAAAGCATGCACGAGGAAAAAAAAAGTGTGAGAAATAGAGTGAAAGATAAGCAGTGCAGTCAGGAAGGACGAGGTGGCGGAAAAAGAGGGGCAATAAAGACCACGAGGTGGGGAATGAGTGATCATGCGTGCACAGATGTGAGTGTGTTGCAAAGAGAAATGAGGGGAAAGAAGATGGAAAAAGTTCAAATTTCCCCTCAATGCAACCTTGACCTTCTACACTCCATCCATCTGGGCTCCATTAGACACCATTGTGACTCTGTCGTTCATTTTCATGCAACATAGTTACTAATATGCTTATTAATGCACACTTTCATGGTTGCATATATTCCCTTAAAGAGACCCAATACACTACCGCCTACGCAGAGCTCAATTTATGGCGGGAACAATGACAGTTTCAAGGTGAGAAACAGCCATCCATTACTGCTCTTAAAGCCAGATGACTGGCTGCTGGGGCTTGTAGATACGTCACTTTAATGCCATCATTACAGCGAGGGTGAGATTGTTAGCTACATTATGAGCATGAATGAAACCATCAGATGTGGTATTTGGTAGGAGATGAGGCCGCTCAGGTGAAAGTGGCGCTTTGTCAGAGGACTGTGCCTGATTTTTTTCCAAATCATGCAGAGGACCCTCAGTGGACATGTGAGAGATGTTAATTACAAAGGTTTGGAGCACCTGACATATCCTCAATTCTGAATGTAAGACTAATGGTTTCTGTCACATATCATCATATATCTTTTTTTCTTCAGACTCAGAACTGATAAACATAATTTACAATTCACAGCCCACTTACAGTGTTGTGAGACGCTGCTGTCTCCTGCAGGTGTGGTGGAGAGAATCATAGTAGTGGCAGTGGAGTGGGAGCCCAACGCCTTCGATTCCTGCGAGGACATAGGCTTGAGTGTGCTGAGGGGTGTGAGAGGCTCAGGGGAGCCAGATGGAGCTGTGGTCAAGCGGGGGATTGCATCCGCCTGTGACACTCCTCCTGTTCCCTCTGTCGCTCCAGTGCCCGGAGTAAATTCAGTGGGGGGTGAAGATGTTGCTGTCATGTCATCTCTTGGCGCTGCTGCAGGCAAAGTCATAGCAGAGCGAAAGCTTTCAGCTCAAGAAATGAGTGTAAATGTCTTAAAGTGTTTGAAAAAGATAGGAAGGACCACAACAGTCATCACTTTATGATTAAAATCTTCATAGAATGATGCTGCAAGATCCCTTATAGAACATATTCAATCATTAAGCAAACTAAAAATCAACATTTACCTAACATAAATTCAACAAAAATACAATCAGCCAAATAGATACTGTGTTACTATTAACACAGTATATGTGACATATATCAATTTACATTAGGAGAATTCAAACATAAGGCCCGCAGGCCAGAATTGGCCCAGAAAAGACCACAATCGGGTCGAGTGGATGGCTTTGGAAAATGTTAAGGGGGCATAAATTTTGCACTTTTACCTTTATTTTCATACTTTTTACAGCATTTCCTACTAATAAAGACCTGCCATACACACTACACTAACATAACTATGTAACTAACTTTGTGTTAAACAGTTAACAGACAGAAAAGTTCGATTTTTTTTCAATATCCAATATAAGAAGAATGTACTATAAATTTACAAAAAAAAAAAACATTCGGTGAATTAACAAAAAAAAGTAATTTTACAGATTTATTGCTTACATTTAAATATTTAGGTTATTTATTTATTTTCACTTTTTTCTAAAGCAGAACCTCAATATCGCTGTAGCTCATTAGGCTCACGATCCATAACAATTCACGGATGTTGGACGTAAAACTACAAATATGACCTTGAACTTTAAGTCTTCACCTTCACACTGTGTCTAAGTTTTGATGAAATTCTGACCAAAATGTAGCAAGAGCTGTGATTCTTGTGATTTGTGGAAGGAAGGACAGATAAACAACAGCAAAAGAGCATTGGTTTTATGCTTAACAGATTGTTTGGATATGGGTGTACGATGTACAATAAGAAAAGCTGTTTTTTGTTTGTTTTATTTTAATTTGTTGTATTGTTGATGTTTTTTAAAATGTTAATAAAGATATAGGTGCATATAAAAGTTTTCTGATAAAAACATACTGGTGCATTCCTCATGGGAAGCAGAATCCAATTATCTCCACAGTAAACACAGCATCCAAAAAGCCCCCTTAGGTGTTATTGATCATTAAACACTCCATTACCACCCAGCCTCACCTGGCACACAGCCTCTCATCTCAGGCCCCAGGTCCTGTCCATCGGGGCAGGCGCAGGTGTATTTGGGGGAGTGTTCAGTGATCTGTGGAGCCTTAAGACACAAATACTCACAACCTCCATTGGCTACGCTGCCCAGATTACAGCTGTCTGGGCCTGGAGACAGTAAGAGAAAGAAAGACGGAGACAGGGAGAATTACACGGCTGTGGTTATATAAATAAGATTAACATTAATGCAATGTGAGGAGATAACACAGCTGGGAAGGCACAGTCGTCGTACTTTATTGTTCCCCACCGTGGGCACTGCTGAATTCCCTTTAAACAAAGTTAATTACTTTATGTAAACAAAGGCTCCAGAAACATGCAAAGAATAAAATCTGGTAACATACAGAAATGTGACCAGTTGTGCTACTCTGTCAGGTACATGTCCACTGTGTTCATCCCAGAGTCTCATTTCTTAACAAAAACAATGACAAAGGTGTACGAAGATCAAACTGGAAAAAATGGTGATGAAATTCAGTGAAAGATAAAATATAAATGGGCACAGACAATGCACTGGGAAGTAAGAGAGAATGACAGAGACAGATATGGAAAGTGACATGCAAGGAAAAAACACACACATATCACATTCATGATTAAGTGCTCTGTTCAGTTCAGTTTGGATCTGGATTGTCCCATTAGAGGAAACTGAGTTGAAGGCAGAGTTTGAACACAGCGTGAATGTACGGCTGCTTTACTCGCTCTACTACAATCCCAGGGCTCACTATTACTTATACATGCGCCTAGGATGATATGGACATGCAGAAGAGGTGAAACTCAGCTCACATAATCAAAGGCAGGGGATGAAACTGTTGTTGGAAATGCCCAAGGACACATGCAAGTGCCTCAATCACACAAACACACACACCTTGTGGCTGTCGAAGCTGGTGGAAGACCACAATGTCATGGGGGTCATTAAGGTTTTCAGCAAGGGCATGGATGTCTTCCCCGGTCAGCCTGTTGGCCATGAAGACTGCTGCTTTGTCTCTGTCTGTCCAGTAAATACGATCCTAAGACACAGGAGAAAAACACGACAGGTCAGAACTAGTTTGTTAGAGTCTTGTAAAGTTTGACTCATATATTTAAAAGCTGTCTTATATTGTAAAAAGTATTGTTGAATTTTATTTTATCCTCAGAGTGAAGAATGCAGTTTGTTATTTTAACAGTGGTATCTGATTGGTGAACCGTGTCGTCAGATCCCTGAAGTCAGAGTGTTGTATCAGAAATAAACTGCAGAATCTGCGCTGCAGTTAAATCACCGTCCTGCAACAACTACATGCAGCAACAATTCTGTTTAAAATCTGTGAGGTTTTCCTTGGACTCTGAATGTAAATAGTTAAAGTGATTTCTGTTTGATGTTCACTTCTGTGTATGGAGATGGAACGGATTTCCAACAGACACCAACAGATTTGCGACTTCTACCAATTTACAAATAGACTGAATGTAATCAGTGGTGTTTCTAGAGTCTGTTGTAGCCGAAGGCAACAATTCAAAAGGGGCCCCTTCAAGCTACGTCAACAAGTCGACTGTTGCTGTCACGGTTTTGACAGTCAGCATGCTAACATCACAGCTAGCAGAGCTGGACACACTAATGTTAAACATTAACGTAAACAAAAGAGACAATGTGACACTAGTGGAAATTCAGTGACCAAAGTGTATCTCTTCCACAGTTCAGGTTAGACTAACAGCATTAATTATTTAACATTATGTTTAATTGTTTAGGCTTTTCTCTCTTCCTCTTGATTTTCAGTGTGTAGCTTTCGTTGTCGTCATTAGGTTTATGCAAACAGAGTCAGATGTCTCCTACTGTTGCAGACTTTTCACGTTGCAATTGGCTCCAGACCTGGTCCCTGTCTTCGAAGCAAGCATTTCGTTTAGTAATAGTTTTGGTTGTACAGTTGTTCCCAACCACTGTTTTCCTTAGTGTGACTATATCATGAAAAGGGGTCTGAAAAGAAAAAGTGACCAAGAAAAAGGACACAAGCTGCCCTTAGCTTGTCACTCTGGACGGCTAAATGCTGTCAGTACTTGTCTGATGATACCAGTCCAACTTATTTCAGAAGAAGAAATAAAGAGAAAATTAGGGAAAGGGAAATATGCACTTGGAAGTATTTGTTGACAGACATCGTCTAACCCATTAGCTTCTGCAGAAGAGCGAGCATGTTTAATTGGCTTTTAATGTGATCATTAAGATGATGGAGGAAATGCAAAGGAGTTTAATTGTAAATAGGAGGTTGCTATTCATGGAGCAGCAGTGCAACAATAAACAATGATGTCTTTTTATATAAGAAAATCAAATCAATTATTTGATTTTTAAAATGTTGCAACATTCTGGGATGTATTTTCAGCAGCACGAGGCTTTAAATAATTAAAACCCATTTAATATAGATCACAACACAGCAGCACAGGCTGAAGTTTTAACCCTGCTGGTTTTTTATTAATAAACTTTTTGCTTTCTTTCCCT
Organism: Pundamilia nyererei; assembly: GCF_000239375.1. NCBI lineage: Eukaryota > Metazoa > Chordata > Actinopteri > Cichliformes > Cichlidae > Pundamilia > Pundamilia nyererei. Next base: position 621,019 of record NW_005187516.1, on the reverse strand, counting down.
AGTTAACCTCACCAACAGTTTTAAAAAAAGAGTCTTAGATAGGAAGTGACATGTTTTTTACAGTTGCCTTAGAAACCACAGGCTAATCCCCAGCGAGTGCCGAGACAACAGGCCTCGCTACACTCGAGTGTGTACATGTGTGCTTGCGTTGAGTCAGTCACTGAGTCAGAAAGAGATGGTACTGTAATGTGATGTACAATGCAACAAGACCCACTCAATAACACTGAACTGGTGTATGTCCAACTTGCTGAACAAGAAGGTCACCTTGTAGTCACAACAGGGCAGAGAGCAGAGACGTCCCGATCGATTATGTGTTACAGCAGAGGGAATTTATCATCATTTCTCTGAGCGCTCTCTACAGCGCTGGCACAGGCTGGACTTACAGCACAGAATGCAGTAGAAAATCCTCAAGGTTATGCTACACTTATTAAATGGTAAACTGTGCGAACATGTAGAGGAATTTAACATTTTTAAAAAATATTATAAAAATATTTATTACATAGAAGTGGTTGAATGTAGTCATAATCCAATTTAGTAAATGACTGAACTTTACAAGCTTCATTATACTTTTATACTGAACTTATTTTACATTTAGGACAACTTCAGGCACATTTTAAAAATAACACCTCTATTTGCTCTCTAGGTCACAAATATAATTATATTATATACACCAAAGCGGATAGTTTCAAAGATCCACGCCTGTAAGTTTGGTCTGCTTCTGAAGGAAACCTCTGCCTGTGGTCTCCCCTAGGGAGGCTGATTTTAAAGGATGTTCCTGTAACAGGAGTTTGCAAGCAAAAGCACGTTTGCACACTGGCACGGATGTGTAGGACTGCTTGGCACCAGTCCAGACTGAAGGTTTCTAAAGGCCCTGACATAACATGCACAGAGGGAAACTGGCTGACAACCAAAAGCTCAAGTGTGTGTCTGTATGTGTGTGTTGCTTTTGACTGCTCCCTTCTCTTAGCTGTTTCTGTTTAGTATGCTCAACCAATCAGTCCCATGAGGGAAAAACAAACAGAACACACACAAGGACACCCACCGACTGAGCATGAAATAAATTGAATTCAACAGTCATTACGTTTGGGCTCCCTGTGCCTCTGCAGGCCCCCATTGAGGCTAATGAGAGAGATGTAGATATGATGAGATGTGGGAGGCTGAGTGATATCATGGACAACTGCCCAAAATCCCTGAAAATCTATGCTGAGTTCTACAAAATGAGGCAATGGAATAAAAGGAGTAAACACAAACCTCAAAAACAGCCAGGGCGTAAGGGTGCCCCAGTCTCTCCACGGACGACATATGCGTCCTGCGGTGAGCTCCGTTCAGGTCCACGCTGGCTATGAGGTGTAGTTTGGAATCCACCCAGTACAGACGGCGGTTGGCCACATCTGCGGAGTGCAAACATGCACACAGACAAACACACAAACATGTAGATAGGAATTTCCCGAGCTGAGTGGAAATTGATTGTCTTTGCGGTAAGCACTCTCGCACTCTGACCAGCAAATTCCTTTAGGTGATATCGATTACTTTAGAAATGTCAGATTCTCACCATCACACAACAGCAAGTTTTACTGTGTTGATCTATAACACCTGAAACATTTTCAATATCATTCCGAAGCGGCCATGATAACTTTGTAAAACTACTTCTTTCCATTATCGTTAAACATTAACTTGCGCTATTTCAATTACTTTTGACCTTTTATCAAAAATGAGCTGATTGAATGCATCGGCTCCTTTCAGGTCTGCGCTTCAGGCACATTCACAACAGCTGTTGAGGAAAAAGGGTAAAATGTAGCACTGTGCACGATATAATGAAGAACAGCTGTTCTCCCCTCACCCAGTGTGATGCCGTTGGGCCACTCAATGTTATCAGCCACCAGCACCTGTCGGTCCACTCCATTCATACCGGCCTTCTCTATTTTGGCTCGCGTGCCCCAGTCTGACCAGTACATAAAGCTGGAACAAAGACACCAAAGTCATTGTGTTATTATCCAGTTAGGGTTTTAGCAGTTATTAGTCCCACGGCATTGTTCTGCTAAGTGGTTCGGCAGTAAGCCATCACTGTCACTGTCCACTACTTTAATTTAGCTCTCCTCTTTTGCTTTTTTTTTACTTTGCTGTTTCAGTTCTACCCAGCATAAGTAGGCTCCTTTACTAACCGAATAATAAGAATAGTAATAATAATAACAATATGAGAGCTGCACCAAAATATTTGTCCTGGAAAGATGAAAAAAAAGCTGCCTAAAGTTGCATAAGCAATATGCAGCCTAAAACAATCAGATATACATAAGACTGCAAAACTAGGGCACACAAATGTCTTTTCCCCCCACTACAGGCTATGCAAAAGCAAAGGTAATGCCATCCAAGATTTGTGGAAGTGATTTTTTGGAAGAGAAGGGCAGAGAAAGGGAGACATTTCTACAACAAAGAGTGCTGTAGGGAATTCTTGTAAAAGATCTCTGACAAGTGCACATTTCGGAGCTGTCCTTTCAGCACCACAAAACTACAATACAAGTCAAAAGACCACCAATATTAGTGTTACGTCTCGTACAAATATTTCACTATCTCCCATCTGCTCTAATACCAGCTTACAGTGTAAGTGTAATTGTAAACGTACATGTAACAGCATATTAGGATTGGAGCAGCTACAGCATGGGCCTCTGACACAAAGGACAAGTTTGACAAGTTGACAGCATTACTGTTTGCAGCCTTTGTCCTCGCTGATGGAGTATGTGATTGCGGTTTGAAAATATGGTTATTAGATCCCTCACCTTGGTATGCAGGACAAACAGGACCATTTTGTCATGACTAGAAGCTGAGCAGTGGCTGTAATCGCTTACACCATTAACGTCTGTGAGCACTCTGCTTTCATTTGGATTGCCCTGGCTGTGATTTACATTGAGCCAAATCGCAACATTGTTAACCACCAAATTTAAAAGCTGTTATCTGGTATGACTTCAGCACACTTTGAATGGTTATTTGGCGATATGAGCGAGCAATCAAAGCAGTGAAGACACAGTAATTTGCATTCATTCTATGTAAATGTTTATTACTGGCATTAAGACAATTTTGTCCAAACTGTTATTCAGTGTAAAGCATTTCTGTGGTGTGTGTGTGCCTACCTCACCAAAGCACCTTTGTGCGTCTATTTATGTTTACTTTGTGGCTGATTTTTTTTTTAATCTGCATTTGGATAACCAGAACACAAAAGCTGCAGAATCACAGCCTGGCACCATTTCATAAAGCTCCTCAGGCTGTCAAAAACTATCATATCAGGATGTTAAATGGGTCAGAGTCTCGATACTCTGGATTCTCATATACAACAAGTGTTCTCATACTGAATATTTATCACTAGACGTGGACCCAGAAGAAATTGCTAAACATATCTCTGTTTAAGGTTAACGCCACCATCATGTTTAAAATTATGAAAGAGGACAAAAAGTATAGTATAGAACTAGATGGGAGGGCATCCTATGTGAACTCAGTTCGACCTTATTATGTGCTGATATGCTAAGTGTTATGTAAATTCACAGCATGAAGCTCAGCAATTAGCATACTTTTTTAAAATGCATAAACCGTGATAATTATGGATCTTGTCTTTCAGTTTCTTTAATACTTGGTACTAACAGTGCAGATGTCTGGTGTTGTATGCATACATCTCCACTTCCTTACCCATGGTGCGGATCCAGTGCTATGGCTCGGGGTTCGCTCAGGTCAGTGCTGATGAGGACACGTCTTTTGGTGCCGTCCACTGAGGCCACGGAGATGGATTTGTCCCCTGAGTCGGTCCAGTACAGGTTGTGTTGGAGCCAGTCCACAGCCAGTCCTACAGGGGTCTGCAGAGATGATTCTACCAGTGGCACCTGCTGGGAGGGGTCACTGGCCTCGTGGATGAAGGCACTGCGGGTGGAGCAGGAGGCGGGAATGCGGGAGGAGAGAATGAGGGAGAGTTTTGAGGGGATGAGAATATGTAAGGGATGATCTACATCAAACCAGCCATTATTACAAAATCGATGTACAGAAAGATTGTGAGGCAGAGCCTGGTTGGCTGCCTGCAGGGCACTATTTTGTGATAATGAGGATGTATACACAATCCGTCTTATCATGTGGCGCCCTACCAGAAGATTTATTACTATAAAATATTGATTTTTAGTGACTGCACTTAGAGACAAAGAATTTTACCCGCTTGTTTAAAAAATAATTTAGTACTGATTAAACTCCAACTGAAGAAGAAAAACTCCAATCACAAGAGTAAATCTAGCATTAGCAATCAATCAATAAGTGAATGACACAGTTATATAGCTTGCATGTTCTTCTTTGTTATGCAAGTTAAGTCTTTTGGCACATTCATTTGACAAAATATAAGCGGACATAAAGTGATAATAACACAAACGGGACACACCCCAACAGATAATATATGACGAAGAGCAATTCTCCATTCTTCCTCTGAAGTGAAGAGACTGCAGAACAAAGAATGGGGCTGATATGGGAGCTACAGCCTTGGGCAGTGTTCAGGTTCATCCTGGGGTTAGCATCCTTCTTAGATGGACCACTTATCAGAATAGACAAGGCCTCACTCAGGGTTTGCCCTGCTCACTAATGATTTGACCCCCAGCAGAGGTGTGAGGCGAGGGCAAGGGAGCTGTGCTCCCAAACAGGAATTTCAATTTTAGTTTCCCCAGAGATTTTTTTCCTCTTAACATCAATTTTATAAAGAGAACACAGTGCTCCAATTAGAAGACACTCTGGGGAGAAAACGTAGTTGGGATAACAAAAGGAAGGGTGAAATTCATCTAAAATAATAGCAGGTCTGAGCCATCGGCTAAGCTGATTGAACCCAAAAAACATCAAAAGCATAAAGGAGAAGATCTAACTACATCACATACAGGGAAATTTCATCAGTGTGCATCGGTGCAGGATTTATGAAATCGTGTTTCAAAATATAATTAAAGCACAGTTCTTTTAAAAATCAGACATTTGAAAACCACAGGTGGAGTGCAAATAGATGAAAGTAAAACATCTTTGAGTGGTTCATATTTAGAAATATTGATGATTTTTAGCAGAAAAAAAACAAGTCAAAATTCTTCCAGAAGCAAGCGAGGCATTCTGAAGAAGCTGTTTTTAGGCAGTCAGTTCAAAGCTTGATTACCTTTCATTTCAAAGGTTGTGCAGACATATAAATTGCATGTAAAGAATTCCCAGTCAAATCTGACAAAAACCTTATAAAGACTTTGCCACAAAACTTTGTCAAAAAGTTCTTCTCCCCAGAAAATGTTCCTTGCATCACTGGCTTTGTTCAGCGCCGTGTCTCTTTCTTATAATGCCTCTGGTACTTCTTCATATTTCAAATATATTTGTCTAGTCGCTGACAATGCAGGCGTTTTGATTAAATGAGGCATAGTGAAAAATGTAAAAATTGCTTAGAAGATAAATAAACATTTGTCCAAGCTGTGAGGAATCTATTGTTTATGCTGCAGTTTGTCAGCAGTGTTATGTAAATCCTAAATACACAAATTGTTTTTCATTTGTTTTCACAAATTATTTAAAGATTTAGAAACTCAAAAACTATTTTTTTACCTGTAGATTTTCCGGTGAAATCGATCACACCAGAAAACACGGTTGTTTGCCACATCCAGGTCCAGAGCCACAGCGTTCTTCTGTGTGGATACCACCTGACTGTAGTCCCTCTTCACTAAGTCAATGCGTCGGATCTCATGTCGGTTGGTGAACAGTAGGTAAGGGCTTTTACCTGCAAGCGAAGAAACGAACATTTCAGGGTGTGTTTTTGTGCAAGCAGGCACAAACAACACAGGCCCCGAGTCAGGGTCAGAATATGGATCAGCAAAATAAAGCAAAAAAAAGTTCAACTTCTCAATAGGAGGCAATTTCTAAAATGGGCTTATGAGGATGAATACATTGTAGGTGTGAGGAATACATTAGAGTTGGGATTTGCTTCAGTAATGCTCAAGCGAATCAGCTTTGACAGTTTAGGCGAGAAGAGGGGCCAAAGCGGGTATATCTTATTAGAAAACTGCTCTCGTCCTGGTGCTCCACAGATCATCTATGCACACATCAACATTAATATGCTTCAGATTAGACAGCAAGTGCACTGCTTTAAATCAACTTAACCTTTATCCAGTGGGGAAAGTACATCGTCTGGACTGGAAGAAGCAGTGGCTGTGCTCTTGTGTCAATAATTTAACCCACAAAGGGGAAAGATGTGAAGAAGAAGAAGACAACAATAAAACAACAATAAGCTGGACAGTGTGTTCAGCACAGCATCAAAATGCACTTGGACTTGAGAACTGCTGACCCAGATGGGAAATGCTGCATGTCAGGGAATGATTTAGACATTGCTCTACAGTAATAACAATCCGGCTTCACCGCAGTGTTAAAAGCACTGGAACATAATGTGATGCTGGAGAGACTAAAGTCAATACTCTAAATATAATCTTTTTTCACAAAGATAAACAGCATCAAGTTTGCACGATACTACTCAATATTCTCTTCTAACAAGAGTGAAGGGACAATAATTGTTCATTAAAAACAGCTGAATAGTTGGTGTATTGATCAGTGTGTTGTACATCATTAAGTTGTACGCTCCTTATTATCTTCGCCTTGCAAATATAAATATATATCAGAGTTACCTTTGCATCTGGCTGCACCTCTTTAAACAGCAAGCTGACGGCTTTTGCACCGGCAATGCAACAAAACAGACATAGGCAAACATACACTCATTTGAATAAGATATTTTCTTACCTTTTCCAGGCTTGCAAATATAGAAAAATAACAATCTGCTACTCAGTGAATTTTACTCATATGCAACAGAATAATGATAGGCTTCACTTCCAAATACCTTGCCATGTACACCTGCATTTTATATAAATATTAATTACATGCACAGCTGAGAGATGCAGATCTTATCTGGAATGCATCTCAAAGCATTTAATGTAATCACTAGTTATTACATTTTCTATTCCCAGGGTTATTTGATTTCATCAGCACAGAAAGTGTGACCGCTACTAACAAGACAAAAAATGTCTACAGAGATGTCAGCAGTTGGTCAGGCTTCAAGCTGGATGTTAATTTCATCAAGGTTGCTCAGAATGGGCCTTTGAGGTTTGGCTATTCGTGTAAGCACAACAAAAGCAATGAGTCCATTAGGTAAATGCAAAATGTTTGTAATTTAATATATATGTTTGAGTGGTTGGAGGGTGCAATATTTAATGCTCACATCTTAGTGTACCCTGCTACCATGCTAATCAGGACCAAACACAAATCACAGCTGAGCCTGATTAGTCGAGTCTTTAGTCAGAAAGCAAATTCCTAGAACAAGATGTGCTGGTGAAAATGTGTGACCTCATGGCTCGCATCACACATTTCATGTTAACCTGGATATGGTGCTATAGAAAGCTCCAGATCATTTACAATTCACCTGTCCTCTGGAATGTATTAATGTAGCCCGCTATGTGGATAACTCTTGCAGGACGCTATGAAATAATTTTGTTATTCAAGGAGATAAAAGATTTCTTGCTTTCATCTGAAGTACACACTGTGATTGGTAAATTTGTTATTAGCTATTATCATGCACTGGTTTTCGCACTTCCTCTGAGAGTGTCCTTGTTTATTTTCACACCTATTTTTCGAGCTGTCTGTTTTGGATAAGGTCACCCAGGATGCACTTAAATCAGAACCATATATAAACAGAGGTCTTAAACTATTTCCTCATAATTCTGGTCAGGAAAAGTCGAGTGGGTAAAAAAGACTAACAAAACGCGCCTGTAGGGAGGGCTTTATCTGCCTGGCTATAACTAAAGCCTACCTTTTGTCTAGTAACATCTATACTGAGCCAATCTCTTTGTGACACTGCATAGTAATAGGATGGCAGCTGCAGGCAGTTATCTCTTGGGGCAGATATGAAATTCTCTCATTAATGGCTCGCTTGCCTCAGTTTCCCTTTTGACAGTCTGTGTTGTAGCCTCATTGTAGTATCGCAGTCCTGCACGTCTTTTCTTTTTGCCCTTTCCTCCGTCTTCCAGCCTAAACTCTGAATCATGACAGTGACGTTTAGGACCAAGCGTTCTCAAAAAACTGGCGATTACAATGACAGCATTTCCAACCCCTCTAAAGGGAAAAATTCTCCCCTGCTGGGTTCATGGGCTGTCACAGCCAGAAGTCATTTTCATTGCCTCAAAACCAAGTGACTCAACTGCTGCATTTGCTGCAATTTGGCTTCTGACACACAGCCAGAAACACTTCTCTCATGGCAATGATAAACTGATAGCTAACGCACTGGGCAGCCATGCAGAGAAAAGCACACAAGCGTTAACAGAGGCAAGTGGGCAGACACGACACACACGCAAACACACACATGCAAATGCTGAGCTTTGATATTAGCTTAGCTTAATTGAGGAAAATTTAATAGCAGCATTTGACAGCCACAGGGACAGAACCAACACATTTCATTTGACTGGCTCTTTCCTGCCAATTAAATAATAAAACTCTGCAGGGAAATGAAGTGTAAACATAAAATGGCCTCTGCATGCAATCCTCTTGCTAACAGCTTTGAGCCATAGTTGGAGGTCAAAAGACATCAGCTGACTTTGTTCTCCACTAGTCAAACAACTGTTATCAACAAGCTGAGCGGGAGGCTGGATTAAATTGGTGTAATTAGCCTCCACCGTGACTCAGCCAGGTACCCCCGAAGAGTTGCTATACCTAATTATAAGTGTTCAGCATCGCTAAACATCAGTCTGTCACTCGTGAAGCGGTCTAATGGGACAGGACCCAGAGGACAAATTCGGTCTGAGAAAAACAGAGCGGTTGCCTTGGTGATGTGATTTTTGTTTTATGTGTACTGTTATGTCAAGTGCACAAACACCTGCAGAGAAATAATAAGAATATAACAGTTAAAAGATGTTTCCTGGTTATGACAAGAGGAGGGGTTAACAATGTAGTACAGAAGAGAGTGCGGTGCAGTGTTGACGCATTTCAGTATCTGAGAAAATGTGCTGTTTACCTGAGGCACAGGTTCAAATAGACAGGGTTAACTTAATTCCTCTTTTCTTACTGAAACTCACCTTCTGCTTTGCAGGTCTTAGTGACCGGGTCCATCTCGTATCCTTCGTAGCACTCGCATTTAAAATCCCCTTTGTAGTTTATGCAGATCTGGCTACAGGCATCCGGGTTCTCACACTCATCGATATCTACAGGGATGAGAGGATTATCAATCAACTGAGAGACAAAAACAGTCAGACAGTGACGGCAAATCACTAATGCTCCCTTGTGAGCTGTGACAGATGAGAGTGGAAACTAAATTCAGGAAATGTAAATATAGAAATTCTTTTCAATGACATGACTACAACAGGGAGGTAAAAATGTACATTTTATGGCTGGAATTTTTGCAGTTTTAGGGAAGAAAGGAGTCAACAGGGAGGCAGGGTGGATCCCTGCTGACGTCTTTTGACCTGATTCTTCTCTGGGTGTGATGGCGAGCTGCTAAAATGATAGGAAGGGTGTGAAGGACATACTATAAGCATGTGTGCCAGGAGTAAGACTGCACAACTTCCCCTGTGGGAGCGATGGGCAGGGAACAGAGATGGACAGCATGAGAGCTGCAAGCTGCCCAAAGCGGTACACTACACAAATGCACAAACAGATTTATACTGGCTTGGTCAGCAGCCAGCCTGCCACTCTGTTTCTGAAAAACACTTTATATTTCTCTATTTACCTCCACAAGTCTTTTTGTCTAGCAGCCGGTAGCCGGTAGGGCACCGACACTCAAAGCCAATTGGTCGGTCCACGCAGACATGGGAGCACCCGCCATTATTGATCATACACTCATTCAGTCCTAGAAGACAAAGAAAAGGAGACAGGTGTCAAAAGCAGCCGTTCATTTAAGAGGAAGGTCAGGCAGTAGGTCATAGTTTCTCATCTCATTTAGGAAAGGACTTTTCCTGCTCAACTATTACCCTGTAGCATAATGACTTCATGTTTTTAAAAGATAAATAAGTATGTGTGGCACAAGGGTGGCAGTAATCTCTATGATATCTCAGCTTCTGTACTCGACTCTTTTCCATCTTTTTTGAATTCTTATCAGATGTTCTCAAAAGCAGAAGAGGAATCAAAGCGACACGCAGGCATCACACACGGCAGGCTTATAAAGCTTGAGAATCAGGTCCATCTGCAGGGATGTGAAATATGTGTGAAGAGGGGATTAAAGCTGTGAACTGGGATTTTAAGACGTCCCACAAGGGTCTATCACAGGAGGGAGGGAGCACATCTAAATTAAACAGGTGCGCTGCCTGCATCGGCAGGATCCTAAAAATGACAGAAGCTGATAAATAAAATGTGAAAACACAACAAACAACACGCTCTCTTTTAAAACTAGGTCAAAGCAGCTGGCACAGACAAGGTGGGCACACAGTAAATTAGACAGAAGTAGTTAGACGTAATTGTGAAGCATAAAATATTTTAACCTCATAGCAAGAAGAAAGCAAACATCACTGACTGACACTTCAGGTTCAGGTACTTAACCTCGTCTAGAAATTTATTGAATAAAGCTGCAGGTAGCAGTTTTGTATCATTTGACTGCTGAACATACATTAATTATTTATATAGCTCTTTTATTCATGCTAGATTTGATAAAAATCTGTTAACTTAGTGCATCTTAAATGGAAGCTTAACTCAGTAAAAGCTAAGATAAAAGAAAAACATTTAAACAGTGCAGAGTTTTTCAGAATAAAGTGAGGCTCCACAATCTACAAAGGAAAACTACAATCTTAAATCTGCCAACAGTTTGTTGCCCAGTCTACACATTTCACTCCAGCCAGGTAGCTTTATGTCATGAGTCAGTGAAAGAAGAGCCACAGCAAACTCCCCACATAGACAATCACTGGTTTCAAAATGAAGCCGTAGTGCTTTCCTTTGAGTGAGCCAGTGTGATTAGCGTGTATGTGCAAAAAAACGTAATGTAATGTTTTGTGTTCAGTTTTATAATGACACACTCAGTGTTGAGCCTCCCTAGCAGTGCAGAGGAATCTACCTGGCTGCAAGCATTTTCCATCCCCTAAAAACGACCCTGAAAGAACTCCTACAGGGACAGTTCCTGCAGCACACACACAACACACACAAAGGCCTGAGCTGCCCTAAAACAGCCCTCGAGTTCCTGGAATATTGCCTAGTCTTATAATCCAGTATGTGGGCTTTGCAAAGAATTTCATTGTGAGACGGCACTTGCAGTGTTAAATTGCACACTTTTCTATTGCTAATGTATTTCATATGTGAGTGAATGTTTTCATGCAAACTTCATGGTGTTTTTTGTTTGGTTTTTTAATGTGCTGTGAATGAATACAGTTTTGGCCTGGGTCTTGTGTGTGTTTTGAGATTTTGTTCTGGACTCTTTTCATTCCTTTGGATTTAAGAAATATTCACAATCAAGCTTTGTATTGGTTAGTCTCGAGTTTAGTATTCTCTAGTGTCTCTGAGGGTTTGTTTTTTATTTCTGGTTCTTGTTTGATTATGTTAGTTCGCTTTCGTGTCCAATCCATCCAAGTCTCATCTCTGTGTTGTCATCAGCGTCTCGTATGGAAGTCAGTCTTTTCTCTGTGTTTCATTACCTTTTTTGTCTCCCCAGTCGTGTCACGGTGTCTGGTCTCTCCATGCTTGTCTGCTTTCACTGTCATAGGAAGTTCATTTGTCTTCAGTCCTGTTTCCTGTGTTTCAACATGTGTCACCGTGTCGTTTTAGCTCCCGTTCCTGTGTCCACGCGCCTTAATGTGGGTCTCAATGTGGGTGTGTTAGGTCCTGTTTAATCTTGACAGTCCCTGGTCGCGTGTGTGTACGTGTGTATGTTCAGTTTTGCTTTCCATGTTTCATTACTTAAGATTCTGTTCAACTGTGCTCTCAGGTGTGTCCACTCTGCTCTCTACTCCTATATAAATACTGTCTATAAATACTGTCTGCATCACCCTCTTGGTATATGCGTCTGTCAGTCTGTTGACTTGTTCATAATCTTCATAATCTGTTCAGCAGCTAGCCATGATTGCCATCTCTCTGGTATTTGTTTTTGGACAGATAGTGTAGGTCTTGTTTGGTTTTGTTTTTAGATACATTGTGGCTGAAAACAGCTGTATGCAGCAGCCAAAAATCATCGTATGTGAGCAGTGAGAATGAACCAAAACACGGAAGCTACAGGAAAACATCAAAATAAAGAGCTAAAACACTTTGAAATGCTCTTTAGTGCTGAGTGGAGCAGGGCGATATGACCAAAAATATTTATCATGATATACATTTGAAAATTTGCGATAACGATATAACTGACAATATAATTGACACTAGACAAAATACTTTACGACTCCACAACGTATTTTCACTTAAACAAGCAGCTGTTTTTTATGTGCATTAAAGTTATATAAAAATTTAACAGTGCAAATGCAAATTCTTTGCTGACAGTTTAACCAAAAGGCGTTTCCAGTGGAAATTGGCCGACATATCCTCAGCATAACCATGTATAATATCCACAAAACTTAAAAAGAGGATATACACACACAGTATGGTAATATTATGTTGAGGCTTAGCACGTATCACCCCGCGAGGCTCCTGCCTACAATAGCTGTAATGCTCCGACAATCCATCAAGCGGTGCGGGTTCGTAGCTTAGCAAAGTCGTACTGAAACATTTGACAGATTTTCGAGCGCCGTGTACGACATAAAATCGTTTCGAGGTCAGTAAACACTAGAATTCATACGTAAGGCACACGGGATTATAAGGGGCACTGTCGATTTTCAGAAAAATCAAAGGATTGATTTTAAGTGTGCAGTATTTCCAAAAAACACGGTAATAACGACGGCC
>NW_005187516.1:516224-608122 GCF_000239375.1 Pundamilia nyererei | reverse complement strand
ACCAGTTCTGGTTCATCGTTTCATTCAACGATCTGCTTTCGCCCTTCTCATTCTCCGTCGCCGCCATGCTTTTTCCGCCATGTGCGTATGAAAACAAAGGCACTGCGCATGCGCGTTTTACCCATATTCTATCGCGATATTTCATTTTCTTATCGTTGCCCAACATTATACCGGTATTACCATGAATGGTATGATATGGCCCAGCCCTAGTGCTGAGTTGCTTGAAAAATTTATCACTGCAAGCATCACCCTGACTTGCAATAAAATATCTGAAAGTGATTATCTATACAACACAGGGGTATCAAGTTGTGTAAGACCTTTGTACACTGTCAGGTCGAAATGTTTCTGTTGTAATAAAAGTCAGAAATAGTTATCTATTCAAAGACTGACTGAAGGTAAACTTTGTGGAGAAATGCTCTCTTTGTGTGACTGCCAGCAGACTTTGAGAACTGCAACCGGCTGCATTCAATTCCCCTCTCTAACTCAGCTGGATGGGTGACAGCAATCTGCCACTCACAGTGGCAACTACTCTCATTCTGTCACTTCTGAATTGCCAGCAGACAGAGGAAAAGACCAAATGAAGCTGCATTTGAGGTCTCACCCATTCCTGTTTCTTTGAGAGGGGCAGGGTGGGTAACAAAGAAGAGAGAGGCCCTGTCAGCTTTTCTCTGACCATCTCAGACAGAATTTAGAGGTCACTTTTTCCAGAAGACAAACATGACGTCTTTCCTTTCCCCCACCTTGTTTCTCTTCTCACTCGCTCTCCCTGGTAGCTCAGTTTGTACTCCCTATTTTCAGCCATTCCTCTAAGAGAATGTGATGGAGCAGTGTTAGGAGATGAATGTGTGCTGAGTAATGGGGTCAGTAATGTGGTAATATGTCATTATTTCTAATGAGTTGGGGAAGATGCAGAATAGATTTGATTGAGCGTGGAAATGTATTGTCTTTATTCTCCCCGAAGTAAGGCTGATGCGGCAAATGCAATCGCTCTGAACATCGAGTAATAACGTGTGTTTGAGTGCAGTGGGGTGCATCTCTATTTGTTTTCTGCCTGTGCCAGTTGGCCTACATGTTGGGAGTAAATGGTCGAGAGCGCGGAGTGATGAAGTAGGTATGTGTGGACATGCTTTTAATGAGCTGACAACAAGACCTCAGTTGAAGGAGAGAGGGAGAAAGGTGGAGGTAGATAAGGAAGAGGAGAGAGAAAAGTGAGGACACAACTCTCTGGAATATTTGCTTCACTCGTGTAATTTCCGTCTGTGGCAGAGGTCAGTCTGTTCGGTCAGCTGTCACTCTTCAGTCTAAAGTTTAAGTTTCTCGGAGGAAATATAATTTCATGAGAGTAAATCTGCCTTTAACTCTCTCATGTCAAAAAAAAGAAGAAAAATAACTACTTTTTTATTTTAATTCAAGCATCACCTTCAGTTCTTATAGTCTCTAGTTTAAGTCCAAGGGAACGGGAAGTAAAGAGGGGCAAAGGACCACTGGCCACCCAGCTATCCCAGTGTTCCACATTATTTTTAAACAACAGATCACAATATTCCTATATTAATCATTTGCCTTGACTCTAAAGCCATTTTCACTTCATGCAGTTGGATCAGACATTTACTGATCTTTACCCTCCCAGCTGCCCAAACCAAATTACACTATAACTGCACTAATGTGTGAATAGCATAGCTAATGGTCAGGTGCATTCACTTCTAGGCAGCTCTATTAATACAAATGAACTGGGAATGGCTTTGTCTCCAGAAGCAGAGAGGGTTGTCTAGGGTCAGGGGTTTAATCTCTGGCCCTATTCATGTTGAAGTGACATTGGTAAGATACTAGACCCCACGCTGCCCCTGATCCATCCATTGGTGTGTGAGCATGGGTGTGACAGATACAAGTCTTTAAAGGCATAGGCGTAAAGAGTGTGATTGGGTAAATGGCAGTAACAGCCGATTTAGGTCAAAAGGACTATTTCCTGCTGTATGCTACAGTCATGTGAAAAGTTTTCACCAAAGCCAATGTAATCTAAGTTCCCCTATTAACTCCCCCTTTACAAAACATCTGGAACAATATCCTATGGCCAAATGAGACCAAAGTGGAGATGTTTGGCCATAATACACAGCACCATGTTTGCAGAAAACCAATCACAGAATATCAGCACAAACACAGAACCTGGGCATCTTAAAGTCATTTAGTCAACCATGAACTTCTCTCCTCTGCCAAATTTGTCGGCGATGATGTGAGAGACTTGAAAATCACACAGAAAACGATTACTTCCAGTTATTGGTGCTGAAGGTGGTTCTACAAGCTACTGAATTTTCTTATGTTTTCACAAGAATGCAAGACAATGTGAGAGAGGACTACTGTGGAAAATATACAAGAAAATTCAGGCTAAATAAAACAAGTTAATATTAAAAACAGGAACAGCCTTCTCTTTATGAGAGAGGATGGCTGACACGCTGCTACCATTTTCAGAGTTCGCATTACTGACATTACATAGCAGCTGGATAGTGTAGTGGTAAGACTACACACCTCTGGAGCGAGTAGCAGCGCACCTGCCCAGTATCTAGTAAGGTTCCTGGCTAGCCCCCCCCCTTGCTAAAAACCAGCCCTAGAGTGGCGCGGCCACGTCTGCAGCCTGTCTGCAGTTCAGGACACAAGCATTTCACTGCATGTTCACTATGTGTTGTACTGTGTATGTCACAAAGAAAATTTGTATTTATTTGACCAGAGATTGTGTTACTGTATCGTTAAGCAACAAAACCAACCAAGACATTTCATGACTCGTTTTTATTCTCTTTTGTCTTTTCAGATTAACTTAAAACATACGCAGGACAGTGGCCCAGGAGGTAAAATCAGACTGTATCAGCACTTCCAATCCCTACCTCTCCAAACACTGCTTTTTATTTATTCATTGCAATTACACATTTGGTTAAGAGATGAAGGTAGAGAAAGGAAGAGAGATTACCATAAAGCAGATGGACTTTCTGCAGTTTGATGGTAATTAGTACATGCAGGCTCTTGTTCTGATCATCGAAGCCTGCCTCTAATTTGACTGTGCCTCTGCATGCTTTGAAATGCAAGGTAATAGGAGGGAGGTAGTTGCACTTTGTTATGGCAAACATGATTATGCAGCTACATTAACTGCTTGAATCCATTTACAACAGATATGTACATGCTCTGTCACTGCACGGGGCTCAAACGATGGCACACAAACAGTAACAGACAGCTCTGTTATTTTGGGAGCTGAATGTTCCCTCATTTACTAGCAGTTCCCTCACATACTGCTAGTAATCAAAGAAAACCATTTCATATTCAAGCAGAGAGAAGTAATAAATTAAATTTTTCTAAACAAGCTCGTCGTAGCCATCTTACCGCATTCTTTTTTGGGCTCGTCTGATCGGTCCTTGCAGTCCTTTACTGAGTCACACACCTTGGAGCTGTCAATACATTCTCCATTCTTACATAGAAACTTGAGGGGTCCTTCACATTTCGTGGCTGGAACAGGAAAAAACCAAAAACAGATCACAATCCACACTAGACACTTCATGAAACTTTATTTCATTTGCATACTCATTCAGAGCCTTGTGCATCAACAAGTGTGAAGTCAAATTAAATATTTCCAGTCGCTGAATTACTGAAGACTCATTTGAAACCAGACGCAGCAAATATTCATATTATGCCCCACATAAAAAAAGTTTTTAAAAAAATATTATAATAACTACATTTTAATTTTGGTCCTGTTTCACAGTGCCAGAGTTTAATTTCCTGCAGTTTAATTTTGCACTACGTTTTTAAATTATGCAACACAGTCAGATGAGGGAGCGGTAAAGAAATTCATCCACAATAAGCACTGGGTTGGATCCACACAATGTAACACCAGCTGCCATTATAGCAAATGATTCATACTCATGCAAGTTTCTTTGAAGGATATTTCTTTCCATGAAATGACAGCCACACTGTGGTCTGCATATGGAGGAAAAGCTGCTGAATAGCCAAATACTGTACCTTTCCTCACTGTGTTGTTCTCTGTTTTCTAGTCAGAATGATTTATGTGCAGAGTTCAAGGTTACAAGGCCAGAGGAAATTTGCTCTTAGCTCATCTCCAAAATTTGAAGCCAGTCACAGAAGTCTGATATGGAAAGGAACAACTTGGAATGGACTTCATAGTGAAATGAAGGAAAAAAATGAAATAGAAAAGTGAGTAAAAGTTGATGTGCTGTGAGCAAACAGTGACCTGGAGGGCTGAAAAATGAAGAAAAAGTGGAAGTACCAAAAACTGCATTTCCTCAAATCCCTACTTATGGTTGGTTCCATAAGTATGGCAAGCTAGGAAAACATGCTAATTGTATTAGTGTATGTCTATAAATTAGATCTGTATTCATTACATATAAAGTGAATTATTTTAAGACTTTGTTTAAATTTTGATGATTATGGCTTAAAGCCGGAGATGTGAAGTAAAGTTAAAGTACTTTTTGAATTTTTGAGCAACTGTACTTCTGTATCTGAGTATTTGGGGGGAGGGGTTATTTATATTTTTACTTGTTACATTTTTTTGACAAATATTTCTAAAACAGATTTGTTACTCTAGGTTTAAAACATTTGGGGGAAAATAATCTCTAACATGCTCCCCTCACCAGTCCATGAAATGTAAAATACTGGCGACCGCCTTGTTCTTTAATGATCGTGCTCACAAACTTGGGTGGACACCAGCTTTTTTATTGCTGAGGGGCAAAATTTTACTTTTTTAATTTCACCCCATCAAAACTTTTTATTAATG
This sequence comes from Pundamilia nyererei, assembly GCF_000239375.1. Classification (NCBI taxonomy): domain Eukaryota; kingdom Metazoa; phylum Chordata; class Actinopteri; order Cichliformes; family Cichlidae; genus Pundamilia; species Pundamilia nyererei. Next base: position 603,354 of record NW_005187516.1, on the reverse strand, counting down.
AGTAAATAACAGCCTTATAACAATGCCAATATGGACTGTAAAAATTAACAGCAGCCTCATTTGATCCAGACTAAGCATAAGATTTACGAAGAATTACATTTTTACTTATTTCACCACTATAGCCTTCAAAAAATGACAAAGGATAGTGTTTTAATAATAGATACAGACTGGTCTAGAAACAGGAAGTTCCAGGATGGAAAGTGTTATGATCCAGTGAATTTTATTATAAAAGTATAGGGGAGGGGGAGAGTGCATAAAATGAAATCAACAATAAGTAAGAAACTGAAGAAAGGAGGCAGCAGCAGCAAAGGACAGAGAAGAGAAGCTCAAAATCCTCAACAAGCAGCTTCAGGTATGCGCCCTCATTTTACGTCACAATAAACCATGTTTGATCCTAACAGCTTGTTTCAGACTGTTTTGCAGTTTAGTAGAATGTAATTTATAGTGTTTCCTTTTCTACATTTACAAAGAGTCAGAAGAAGAGGGCAAAGACAATCAAAGAAAGGAGGATAAAGAACAGATAACAATAAAGGGTGAAGACAAGGTAAAGGACAATGCAGCATGTCTGAGAAACTGAAAAGATGGCACAATTAAAGAGGGGCAAAAAAGAATGGGTTAGGTTTAAGGTTTAAGCAAAGCATAGCGTTAGCACAAAAGCTAATGCCAAACTGTAGTCCACATGTCCAGCTTTCTAATCATCTTTGAGTTGCACTTTTTTGAACACAATTTATTATTAAAAAAGTACTTTTATATGACATTAATAGTTGTGATTCTTAAGGATTAGACTATTGGCTGTGATTCAGGCTTCACTGGCTTCAATGTAATCAGATTACTAATGATACTTGAGAATGAGGTGAAAAATATTTACAGCATTATTACAGAATAAATAATTTACAGTAGAAGCAAGTCTTGACTCAGTAAAACTACACAAATATTGCAGGTCTTTTAGCCAAAAAAATCCTGGTGGGCTTATAAAACTGCTCGTGTTGAAAGGTATTTCACATAGGCAGACGTGCAAAAGGCAGAGACTGAGACAGATACATGAAGGAAGAAGACGGGGGAGCAGACATGGAGGAGGACAGACACTCACTGCCAAACACAGTGACAGGTGAACCCACCGTTAACGCATCCAGATTCATCGCTGTGGTCAGGACAGTCGTGGACCTTGTTACACTGCTTGGTGCCGTGTATGCAGGAACCATCACCGCACTGGAATTCATCAGGACGACACGTCAACAGAGCTGTAACAGGCAAGAGATCGAAATTTTAAATTTGATTGATTGATCAAGAGGAGCATAAAATCATGTGGTCGAATCCAATCCAAGACCAGCTGTGGCATTTTAATCACTCGGTTTCTCTCCACATTTGTGTCCCATAAAGAAGAGGAATTGCTTTAAAAACTTTTCTTGAAACAGTGAAAAATATTGAGAAATGGCATATACTGCACTTCTATTAATTCACAGTGTGTGTAAGGCACTGCCGAGGACAGAGACAGTCAACCTGAGGGCGTGTGATGAATGATTTTCAATATAGTAACACAAAGATGGAGGCTCCAAGAAGCCACACCAAATTTTATTAATATCCCAAGCACAGACAAGCTTTTCATCAACAGTGCCCGGTATGCTCATATAACTCCCTCTAAACCGCACTAAAAAGCAATATATGTGACAGAGGGATATGATTAAGTGTTATCACAAGACGAACAGGACACAACGAGCCTAATGGAGCCAGGGATGCTGCAGTCTGGACACGCATGTCCAGACATGTATGCACATAGATATGATCATCCATGTTTCTGTGCATCTCTCAGGTAAATCTAGAGATCTGAGTGAGCAATAAACTGGTGGTGCATACTGGTATAGATACATGTGCATGTATATTCATAAGAGAGCAGAAGCAACAGTGTAAAACTGATGAATCACAGCAGGAGCATTTGTCCTCTGCTGACAAGCTGGAAGAAAATTCCATTTTTTAAGCAAAGAAATCCTCGTACAGACATAAGGGTGTGCGAATACACCAAAGGTGGTGAACATATGAGTTTAAATGTGTAGCACGGGAACTTGTGGACAAAGATGAGGTTGTGTCCCTAACCACCCCCAGCCTTCCTCCCCTCTAATGCAGATATTCTGTTGGCTAATAAAACATCAATCTCCTGTAAGTGCAGCTTATATGACAGACCACAGAGTGAGAGCTGTGCGTTTGATGTGTGCACCGCACATCTTGATAATGAATAGTGGGACTATCTGGGCTTCACACTCTGGCTTAGTGAGACAGGAGCTTCAGGGCTCCCCCATCCATGACCAGCTAATAGGAAAACCTGTCTTATCACAAGGCCCCATCTTCACACAGTGTTTATCAACAGAAACACATTCTTTACCTGACGCATTTAGGAGGAAGAAACTCAATATCAACTCCCAGCAGAGAAGAAATCTGCTAAATGATAGAGCGTCACCTCAGAAGAGGGAAGAAATATTGCTGTTGAAGATTATCTATTCCACCATCTCAAAGCAAATAAACAAAAACAAAATATAACATTAATTTAACAACTTCACAGTTTCTGGATTCATCTGAAGACGTGCAACATGTTTAATAAAAAGTGCCCACCTAGTGAATAGAATATTTGCAAAACTACTAGAGTTTATTCAGAATCAACCAAACTTAAAAAATAATCAAATCCATCCATAACCTCTGAGAATATATATGAAAACTGAATAGCAATTGGAAAGGCTGCAGTTGTACCCAAGATTCTAACGGTTGCCTTAAGCTGGATAAAATACTTCTGCTTATACAGACTTTGATAATATAGTATTATTTTGTAATGTATAGCACTGCTTTACCACTGATTTAATAGTATACAATAAACCTATATACTTTAATATTGTGTATTAACATAAAATGAGGTAATTCAAGAAATCAAGAAATGGGTAGAGGCTGGCAATTACAATTTCCCGAAGTGGAAACATCATGCTTGTTCTGAGTTATTTTATGTTTTAATGGGTTTTTAGAGTTCCTCACCGCTCTCTCAGATTGTGTCTCATTCACTAATGTGGGTGTAGAAATGCTATTACCGTGTACCCCAGATAGGTCCACATTCAATATTACCGCTGGATTCATCATCATTAACTATACCAGCAGGAGTATGTTAGTGAGTCAGAGTCATTTAAAATTGCTCGGTATGTGCTTTCTGTTTTCTGCAAACTGGAATGCCCTTATTTCTTTATTAGCTAGCAAATGCACATTGAGATGTATCATGGAGTGAAACGTCTGAAGTTAAAGCTGTGAAAGTACAAAAGCCTAAAGCAAAAAAAGAATAATTTCATGAGAAAATAAAGCGAAGCAATCATGTTTGGGAAAGAAGACAGAAAAAGTACTGCTTTCAATTTTCTTTACTTAGAAGCGACAAAAGCTGGACACAAGTAAGATTTGGGCTGCAGTAACTGAGGTGGATGCTGCATGAGCTGTGAAACAGCCAGTGACCTGATGACCACCAGGTTTCCTTTTTCTACAGAAAGCAGAAAAAGGTTGACATCAAGGTTAATGGAAAAGGAAGGAAGCAGGTGCAGGACAAGGACCGACTAAACTGTCAGTCCCAAGATAAGAAACTTACTACAATTATTGAAAAGACATGCATAAATGGGACATGTAAGTGATATACAAGTTTCATCCAACAAGGATGAAAGCATTTGTAATGAATGCGGTTTTGATATGCTAAGTATTTAAGCCTGAGGTACAATCCCAACTGTGTGCAAAATTAACTTTGTTTCTTCTTCTGTTTTGGCCTTTGAATTGGTGAAAACTAGTAGAGAAACAGGCAGCTTATTAAAATATGTAAAACTGTATGTACAGCGCTGAATGCTTTATTAGAGCACTTGTCAAAAAAAACCAGAAAACACAAATATTTAAAAAATCTGTGAAAAACTCGCTAGAAACATAAGAATTACTGAATTCACTAATCTATGAGTTTCTGGCTAGACTGACACATGTAAGTAGCTAAAGTGAATTTCTGTGTATAAGATGACAACAGATCTGGAACAGACGGCAGCAGATTTGCAATTTATCCCACACAGATTGTATGTAATTGCCAACTTGACCCTATTCAATCACAAACTGATAGCAGATTGACTCCATCTTATTACTGTCTTGATCCAGCAAGACAGCAATAAGATGGAGTCAGTCTTCAAAGTTGCTTTGAAGACGACGGCTGATTATAAGTGGCCGTTATTTATGTAAACATGTGATTCTGAAAGAGAGATTTCTGCATGAACACTTTTTGAATTAGACCCTTTGAGTGTCTATTCCTCTATGTTACACAGCATGGGACATTCACATTATCAAATTTAACGTGGCTGCTCTTGTCCAGTGGTCTTCCTGCATGTGTTCTCCAAGCCAATCAGCTGCTAGGCCCTGTTTTTTAATTCACTCTCATCTCTCACTCTCCCCATCTCTTGGCGCTCGATCTCATCCGGGTTCTCAGTGTCTCAACTAATGTCTCCATCAGCCATCTGCTAACTGCTTCACCACCAGATTCTGCACTCCAGGGGTTCGGCCACTATCTCCAACTTTCATCTGGAATTCAGCACTATTATGTCACTTCTCATCTGAGAATAAGCGCAAAATATGCTTCCATTTTGCATGCTTATATTTCTGCAATAGATGTAGCTCTTTTTTCTCCTTAATTATCTGTAATTAACAAACTATGAATATGAATGTATATTGCATTGTGGGTTTAACAGTGAACATCAAAGGCGCACATAAGCATTTCTGTATGCTAGCTGGGATGTTATACGTAGCTTATTCCTTTCACGCTTACATGTAATCTCTCTCAACCTTGCTACATATTTTATATGTGCCAAAAGACTTTCAGACGGTGCAACGTTTTCTGTTATCACTGTAAGCTGAGAAGACAGCCTTGAATCGACATAGTTATATGCAGCAGAGAACATATATAAGCTACTGCAACATTAAAAAGAGAAAAAGGTTACATATGTAGGAGATTACAGTTGTTGGGAGACAAGCAAACACATAGAAAGAAAGGAAGCAGAACAAGACACTCACGGCAGTCTGACTCATCAGATTTGTCTTTGCAGTCAGGATCTCCATCGCACTTCCAGGTCAGTCGCACACACTCGCCATTGGCACAGCGAAACTCCCCACTGGTGCAGTTAGCTCTGCGGTTGGGCAGGTATGGGGCTCCATCACCTCCGCAGCGCTCAGGCCCCTCGTCTGAACTGTCGGAGCAGTCAGGGTCGCCGTCACAGCTCCACATGAGCGGCACGCACTCGGAGGTGTTACAGCGGAGGTGGTTGGGCCCACAAGTCAGAGGGGAGGTGCACTTCAGCTCATCGCTGCCATCGCCGCAGTCATCATCACCATCGCACACGTAGACGGTGGCTAAACATTTGCGGTTGGCACACATGAACTCACCGCTGGGACAGGCCTTAGCATCTGAGGACCAACAGAGACAGCAAAACTCACACGAGGGACTGCACGCTTGGTTCTCATGACAGTGAAGCAGGGACGGTGTAGCATTTATTATCAGATTGCAGTTTGTGCAGCAGAAACCGTTACCTTGTCTTCTCTAGCTGCTGAAAAGAAAATCTGAGGAATCTTTTTGAAGGCCGTTGCTTTTAATCTTTTGCAGACTGCCTTCACACAACATAAAACTACACTAAAATGCAATACTTTCATAACCAGAGAACTGTACACTTTTAGTCAAATAAGTAAATATAAAAGTTTCAGGTCTTGCTAGAGCTGCAGAGCATTGAGAGCAAGTAAGACTGAAGACTTATTGGCTTAAAGTCATTTCAAGCAGATGGGCACAGACACAGAAATAGTTTCCCAGACTGGCTAAAAGTCAATAACATAACAGAGACAAAGAGAAAGCTGGGAAGGATAACGGTGATTAGGAAAATGGTGAGAGGCTTTCTCTCCTACCTTTTCCAGGGTATTTTTTCTGTATCTAGTCATGTCTAACTGAAAGCACTCTGGATGCGAAGAAAGCCAGGGAACCCGCTGTTCGCCCATAGGTGCTCAGAGGCCAGCACGGGGAGAGGAAGGATTTGATATTTACACAAACCACAGGGAGTTCAGCTTTAACGCCAGTGCCTTTGGCTGCTGCAGCTGGTTACTGGAAAGGATTGCTGTTTTGCTACATTTTACACAGAATCAGCAAATTGTAAAGCTGTAGCATATTGTCACTGACCTGCAGCAGACACCGTGTATTTTTTGAGTATCAAGCATACATGCTATTTTAAACTATTACTGATCAAAGCAGGGGGACGTTTTTAAATAGCTTCAGATTAAACTGCAGCATTTCTGCATCAAAAGTATCACTGCTGTGAAAGGTAGTGATCAGCTGAACAGTTAAACAATGCAATAAAACAGCATGAAAAGAAGCTTATAGCATAAAAGAGCAGAAATTAAACATCTGAATATACATCATGAAACATCATGAAACCACTGCTTCTCAGTTAAACTGGGTGAACACATTTTAAGCTAGCAAAAACACTGGATGCAAGATAGTGTCTTACTTACTATCCTACGTAATCACACCATATGTTACAATTACTATCTCTTCTTTTCTCTGCTAACATCACTGTTAATTAATTCACTGATATGAACACGACTGCCTCAGAAGCTTGGGAAAAAGCAACTGATGTGAACATAAGTGTCATGGATTCAGTTCAGCGACAGGGTTTATAGTTATTAATATTAAAGACTCTGCATCTGATTCTCATGTGTCTGCTTTCCTCGGTATGCCTCTGCCCACACTCTATACTAATTTGGCACTAAATAATTAAAGAGATTCAATGAACAAGTGCGTTATTACACAGGGGGAAGGCCATTAGCACTTTACATCAGTGCCCTGGTTGAATTCCAGTTGGGACAGAATTTCAAGATTTCTGAGCAACTTTGAGCCCACAGACCATCTGCTGATGATGTTGTACAAGGCAGTGGGTTTTAAATGATAAATAAATCACAGAGGGAACAAGCACTTCACCCAGTGGATGTTTAGTAAGATTTATTATACGATTTTCTTTTTATACAAGTAAAAGCAGAAAAGATCATTAAAAAATGAATTTGCAGCATTTTGTTTGGTTATACATCTCATGGTAAGGTCATTTAAATGACAGGCCAAGTACAACTAGTACTTATAGCACATTTCTACTCAACTATAGCACTCAAAATGCTTTCTACACACACACACAAACAGGATCAATACACCAAATAGATCCATCGGGTGTCAGGACATTTCAGAGTTTAATATCTTGCCCAACGATACTTTGGCAGGTGGACTGGGGCAGCCAGGGATGGATCCAGATTGGTGGATGACCTGCTCTGCTACATTGGTTCCAACTGTAAATAGAACTGTCCTTTGACAATGCTGTCAAAGTGGTGCCTCCAGGTATACAATATTAACTGCATTCACTTCAAGGAGCTTTATCTCAGCTTTTTTGCAAGTTGAATTGTTTTGTTCTCCTAATTAGAATATTGAGGCATTGATGAGGCTAACAATAAAATATTGGCTTGGCATAGAGTTTTATACCAGACTCCCTCTATGATGCAACCCTCCCATTTAGCTAGGCTTGGAACCAGCAGTGGGAGCACACTAGCCTTTTTTGTTTACTTGACACAAACACGAGGTTCTTGTTACGCATAGATGAACAGTGGCAGCGTTTTGGGTGCATTTCAGTGAAATTGCTCTCTTTTTTAAGCACCCGGGTCAGACGCTTCTTGAAAGAGGCATCACTGCTGAGTGATGCAGATATGTTTACCTCACTTTAGCACTACAAAGCATGTTTGATTTTGCTCTATTACATTGAAGGGAAAGCAAACACATTTACAGACTGTATCTCCAAAAGTGTACAAACTCACACCAAAACAATTTAGATGGATAAACAGCACTACAGGCCAGAGACAAAATATATATACACGTTTGATTTGGGGGTGAAATGTCCCTGAACCCTTTGAGGTCTAAACGTATCCTGTTCTATCAGACTGAGATTTTTTGTTTTTATTTTTTATTGTTTCGGAGTCATCAAGTCACTGAGGACTTTATACTATACTGGTGGCACTCAGCTACATGCTACCACTACTTTTTAATTCCTTTGCTGGGAGAAGCTTTCCTATGACTACCATTCTGGTAGTCAGAGGCTGGCAGCATAACCCACTTAACTTCTTCTGGCAGCTTTGATGATGGGAGATTGTTGCCAGCGGCAACCAACGGCTCAGATGTAGTGGGAAGAAATGACTGGTCGCTCTACTCACGTTAGCATTACAACTGATAAGTGTGGACCGCATGTGTGTGTGTGTGTGTGTGTGCATGCGTGTAAGTGTGTGTGAGATGAGTCTGAGTGTGTTGGAGGAAAAAGGTGAAATGAAGTGTGAAAGGTAAGGAAATTATTTTGAGTGTAGGAAAAGAGGGAAAAAAGGGAAAAAATAAGAAAAGAAATGAGAATAAAGTCTTCCAGGTTTTATGTTAGCATGCAAAAGCTTTATATATTTTTATCTGTTGACACACAAATACCTGTGACCGTGTCCATCACTTTCTATACAGCTTAATGTCCTCTTAGCTTTCTCATAGATATTCATAACTTTAAACTTAAGAGATGACTCAAACCTGTCAGCTCTGCTTAGAGAATTAAGGTTCACTGCAGCAAGGTGACTCAAAGACACACACATACACAAACTCACACTGCTGGCTAGTTCACATGGGTCACAGTGGCTCACCAGGGAAATATCTCAGTGACTGCCCTTTCCTGTAATGCCACACACATAATAACTGAACAACCACAGTTTTAACAACGATGGGGCAACCCTCTCATCCGGAGAAACAATCAGGACATGATATAGGGTACAAGATGGGAGTCAAAGTGTCCGTGTTATCGTTACTGCCTGAAAACGTAGGTTGACTGAGGGCCAATAGGTGAGGACAAAAGAGACACACAATGAGCACTGATACGAGACAAAATAGCCGCCGTTTGGCCAAATTGAAAACCTGTCTAGATTCCGATTAGCAGAACGTAATTGTGAAGAAACTTTGTCAGTACAAGCCCCTTTAGATGTGTTAAATGGTCTTTTGTGAAGGCTTTATCTCAGTTTTACCCAGTTCAGTTTCACTCCAGGGACAGTGAGACGGCTGTGAGGAATGCAGGATTTGTCTGTTTGCTTCATACTGTCCAAGAAATGTTGAATTTAAATAAAGACATCAAGCGGAAAGATAACTGTAAAATAAAAAAAAATCATATTCATGCACCAGGCAGGCTACCCAAGCTGACATTTAGCACAACTGCAAACACACAGAAGATGAAAACACAGAACTCCAGACTGGTTCCAGTGCCTTGCAGTAGATCCCAGTTGACAGACATGCTCAGAAAAATGCTTGGGGAGTAAATGCACATAAATCTTCACATGCTGAGAGTTGAGGCTACAGTCCAGCTTTCTTGCGGAGCCTCTCCAGAGTTACTGCTTAATGTAATGTTGATCAGGGAAAGCTTTCTCTGGTGAGGGCTAGATTCTACTTAATACATAATTCAGCATGTGGATGACTCAATTAGTAGGATGCCTCTGCAAGATTTACTTTTTCCAGTCAGCGGCACGCTATGCACTTTGTAAATTTCTACTAATAGCGGAACGTGCGGGAGCTGACTGAGGAGGTTCCAGTTTAGTCTGTTTTGGAGGTACAATTTGCCTGCTTATAGCTCAGTAAATACAAGAGTTGGAAAAGAAGAAGCATGTTCCTTGTGAGCATGCTCAAAAGTATAACATAACAATCACAAAATGGAAGTTTGTGTCGAAAGTATTTCTCACAACTTACACAGAATATCCAATCAAATGTGAGTTTGCCCCTCAAAGCATCTATTTTCCGAGTCATAGTGTGGCACAAGACAAACCTCACATGCTCTCTGCGTTTCAGATATTTGATCACACTATTAGATGCAGCTCCATGTGATTAATACTTTCTTTGTGAACCTTTTGGACAACCAAATAGGATGCTACAAGTGCAGTGAAGTTAATATGAGTTGATATGTGAGTACTAGAATGAGCTATTTTTAATTTTCTCCCAGTGGGGTCCAGACAGGGCTGCAGTATCCCAGCTCACTAAGTTTCTATTAAATGATTCACCAGTTAGTCCATGTAGGTTCATGTCAATAATTCAATAATAATGCAGTCTAAACAGAAACCAGAGCCTTTAAACGTAAACCGTTAAGAGTCAGGTTAAGTAAGCTTCACATCAGGTGCTTAGCTAGGTAAGTTTAGCAGGCTATGTGGCTTAGCCCCTGTGGTTGTCGCGCAAAATAGATGAACTCAATAAACTAACAGCAATTGATTAAATTCGATCCAATTCAATTCAATCAGACGCCAACAATCAGACGACCCCTGATGAGCAAGCACTTGGCGACAATGGGAAGGAAGATCTCTCTATTAACAGGAAGAAACCTCCAGCAAACCAGGGTCAGTGAGGGCGAGTTATCTGCCTGGTGACAAGCAGTGGAAGAGAGCCAGAGATTAATAATAACTAATTATGAGAAATGAAGATCCTGGACCTGGTGAAAGGGGATTTTTGGGCACTCAAACAGTGTAAGAACAGCTCTAAAGCAGCACCTAAACACATTTTGGTTTTGTTCAGAATCCGCTTAATCGGCTCCGAAAGTCTTATATGATCAGTGATGGTAGCAGAATTTGTGTGCACTTGGTGAATCTGTTTAACTTTGGATGCTCAGTGGTGCTGAAGGGGTTTCAAATCTTCAATTTATCGTTTAAAATATCCAATTATCGCATGTGCACTGAGAGATTTAGAAATATATTTGCAGCCCTGCTAGCTGAGCTGTTGGGAGCAAAATGTAACTGAAAATACATAGTGCTGATTAAAAACTTTTACTTTTAAATCTTTGAAAGGTCATGAAAAAGTAGGTCTTGACTGACACAGATTTAATACAAAAAACTAAAACTGTAAAACAAACCAAACGATCTTGATCTTCTGTATTAATATTCCAATATTATGCATGTTCTATTGTCTTTATTATCATGGTCATAGCGTATTTATGTATATACGTCTTTATGAATACTTCTTCCTTAACAAACTGGCCAATCTGAATAAAATTTTGTATGAACGTTATCACACATACAGTGATTATTAAAATCTATATGTAAAAAAAACAAAAAACATCTATTTTACATCCAAATTGTTTTGACTTTGTTGTTTTGATATCAGTTGGAGGACAACTGATATCAGTTGTCCTCCACTCCACATAATCTTTTGTGGAGTGGAGATGAGAACATTACTTTTACTTTTATTGCATTTTATTTTTTTTGATGATGGTAATGATGGTAAAGTGTAAACTGCGCTAGATAAACAACTGCATTATGCTACAAACACAATTTCAGCTCTTCACAGACATCTACACAAACAGCATGCTAACACAAAGCTAGTGAAGAATCCAGAGTGACATTAAAGCTCAGTCTATTCTTACAGCAGCCCAGCAGCCAAAGCTCTTTAACAGGTAAGAAAGGCAGTGATGAGCCGTCAGGCTTGAATCCTCCTTTTCTGTTTCTACAGTAGAATCACGGTGGAGATCGTTTTGAAGTCTCTTTGGGCTGGTTTTTGTTGTTGGCTTTGTGTTCAAATCTAAATACCAAGAGAAAGCTGGTATGTACGCTCTCATTAGGCTAGGTACAGGGATTTGTGGTGTTGTCAATAAAAACTTCTATTGTTAACTTGTAAATATGTAACAATGCATTTCAGTCTTGTTATGGAGTAATGTGAAAGTATGCAATACGTAATCTAATGAACTGTTTTCTCACAGGAGTAGTTGAGTAATGTAAAGCAGTACTTTAAGAAAAAAGTAAATATCCCTTATTGAGAATCCCTGCAGTAATAAGAGTAGGATAAACACTATTTACTAATGAAAACTGCCAAGCAAACCTCAAAGGTGAATGTGTTAAACTGTTTTGTGAACATCACACTACTATTAGTGTTGTTACTCCACATCAATCAGGTATAGCCCAACACTGGAATCACTGTGCAGCTCACTGAGATGGACTAAAGACATAACACTGCAAAATCAATGGATAGTACCTCTAGAGCAGATCAGCTGCAAGGTTACATTTAAAAGCCTCGTGTCCTTGATTTAAACATCATCTTTCAGGTTGGCATTGGGCCCAATCATCAGATAAACTGGCCCGAGCAGCATTTAATAGGCCTAATTTGTGATGCTATCTAGCACTGTGCTCTGCTTGTACTGGAGAGAGCTTATTCTAAGTGGTCATACTGAGAGGAGTTTCCCTCTAGAGGTATTCTGGCCTCTGCCTGGGTGGGCGACAGCCTGCTGCCTGCCCTCGTGTCACTACTGAGAGGCTTAAGACTGCCACATCAATACAGACATTAGAATGAAAGAAGGATTAGCCCAGGCTAGACCGGGCCTCAATGGACAGTGCTATGAAAAGCCATCTAAGAAGGCATTAGATCTAAAGTCGATGGAATCACTACCACTTGCTCTGCAGTGAGTGTGTGGGGCCTCTTTGAAACCTTGAGTCCATAACAAGCTACTCACAAGCTGATCATTGAAGAATAAGTCAAAGCCATAAGGAGCTGAGTATTAATACATATGCAACAGTTTCTATTTATGCATTAATTTTCTGCCAGATTGATAAGGCTTCCTTTCCAAATAAAAACTCAAAATTGGCTGTGTTCTTAACAAATAAACATGAATGGCTTATATGCCAGGCAGACGCGATCTCAACACCCACACACACCCAAACAACCGAGGAGTTAAAGATGCCAGAAAAAGAGGAACATCGTCATTAATATAGGATAATAAGGAGATGGCTTATTTCTCTCCCTCTGCGCATTTGCTACCACGTGCCATCTTCAAAGTCTAAACATCACACCCCCCCACGGCTCTGCTGCCTCAATCATTTCTTCTTGACGTGAAGAGGCAGAGGAGAGAGAAAGAAGGAGAAGAAGCCAATTCTTCATGGCTCCTCAGAAGTAGGGCAAGGATAGTCCCTGCAGGGGACTGGGGGTGGGGGTAGTCGCACGATTGAGTTGCCTGATTGGCTGGGCATGAGGTGATGTCATTTTTTAAGGTTGTGAGGGCCCTGCAGTGGAAAGACTGAAGACTTGAGGTTTGGAAAGGACAGAAACGTCCAAAGATCACCGGAAAGCTGCGAATATCTGATGGTTTCACACCAAAGATCATTCCACATCAAAGGGAACGGTAGTCAAGTGCAGCTGGCTTTAATTCAAAACTCACTTCAAATCCATCTAATTATAACAAGTGTTCCCCACTGCGCTTTAATGTCACATGCCTTTGGATGATAAGTGAGATCAGAAAAGATAAAACCCTATGAAATACAAAACGGGAATCTGGGTTCTCATTATTCGGCTGCTTGTCGAGTCATTCGCTTCTGCACATCCATCACTGGTGAAATCTGGACCAAAATGTCCTCTACAAACGCGGAAGTAAAACCATCTGATCGGGGTATTTATTTCATTATGGTAAGTGAACTGACTCGGATAAACTCACCAGACGCACAGTCCTCCTCGTCAGCGCCATTCTCGCAGTCTTTCTCCCCATCACATCTCCATGACAACGAGACACACTTGTTAGTTGATCCCCCACAGTCAAATTTCTCTGGAGGGCACGTCTGTTTGCCTGTGGGCAGAGATAAAAGAGATAGGGAGATTACTGTAGTTTTATGGTCCATAAAGGCAACAACAACAACTACTAGGAGACACAGCTGGACTTGATTTTTATCACCCCCACAATGCTCTTAAAAAAATTATCCAAAACTCCACCACCCTGGCCAATTGATTTTACTGCGTGGGCTGCCTCTCAAGAAACATGTAGGAAGATCATGAAATATAGCAAATGCACGGCTGGCTATAAAGCAAAAGCTCAACCCAGCCCCTCCTCCTTTTCCTGCCAATCTGCTCTAGTTGGCACAGGGTCGGTTTGATCCAGATTACAGTGCGTTTAATATGAAGCATGTTGTTAATTATACATGTTTGCTTACAGTGCAGCCTTAAGCCTTCCAGAAAGAAATCAGATGCGCGTGCAAATTATCGATCTTTTTGAGTGTTTTTATTATATTTAAAATGCCAATTAAAAGCCTTTTTGACACAGGGTACGATATGATGTTACCCTGCATCAGCTTCACTCATTAAACGTGTTCAGAAAAATTTGCGGTTGATATTCGGTCGTCTTATTTAGTACTATAAATTAGATTCACACAGATATTGGTACAACTGTGCTTTAGTTGCTGGACATAGTGTGACAGAAGCTGTTTTAACTGTTTATCCACTTTTTTAAGTAAACTATTTATCCTCATTACCTTTTTAGCTAATTGTATTTTAATTCAATTAAGCATAATTCTTTCCACATATTCTGTCAACTCCATTAGCAATACAAGGTGTAATTTTCCAGCTACACATCATAGTTGGTATTTATATTCTTGCTGTACACAAACTGACAAACAATGGTATAACAGGATCCTGTGTGGTGTGATAAGTGAGAACAACATCCTTAACGAATACCAATTTAAGAAGCTAAAAAGAATCTCTGGTGCTGTCACCAGCAATGTTAGGTGTGAATTGCATTGTGGGTAATTGAACCAGAAAGTGAGAAAGTCTCCCAAGATTTTCAAACCAGGTCCATATAGTTAATCTCGTATAGTCAGAAAGCCGCCTTTATGATCAAATTGAATTCTTTTTATTTAATGGGGCGATCGTGGCTCAAGAGTTGGGATTTCGCCTTGTAATCGGAAGGTTGGCGGTTTGAGCCCCAGCTTGGACAGTTTCTGGAAGAATTTCTGGATGTGTATACTAAATGTTTTTCTACGTGTATACACATATTTTACAAATTAAATAGAGTCAACAATAAATAAAATATATAAAAATATACAGAGTTAATACATGTGCAAAACATTCATCCATCCATTTCCTTCTGCTTATCTAATTCAAGGTTGAAGTCTATCCCAGCTGTCATAGGGTTAGAGGCAGGGTATACCCTGGACATGTCCCTAGTCTGTCACAGTGCTAACACATAGACAGACAACCATTCACATTTAAACTCACATAGATGGGCAATTTAGAATCACCAGTTAACCTAACCCCACTACCTGCATGTCTTTGAACTGTGGGAAGAAGTACCTGGAGAGAGCCCACACAGACACCGCTGGAACATGCAAACTTCACACAGAAAGGCCGCTGCCAGACGGGGGACTACAACCCAGGACCTTCCTGCTTTGAAGCAACAGTGCTAACTACCGCAACCACTATGCTGTCCTACGAATCCAATAATCAGAAGATTTTAACTATGACAATTGCATGTTAGTCGTTTTTTTAGTACAGTATATGTATTGCAGTGCCAGTATCACTATCATTTCAGCAACACAAATGAAATATAAAGCAGTTATAATTGTATTCAGTCACCCTGTATTGTGTTGAACACTTCAAAGTCACAGCAATACGGGTTATCAGAAACACAAATTTACTTACAAGGATCTCTAAAAAATGGTCTTTAAATAATAAATATTATTATGCAGTTTGGCCACTGTGACTTCAACAGGAAGAAATGCAATAAAGGTCACATGAATCAAACTTTGGAAGCTACATATTCCCTGCAGCTAAATCTTTTGGGGCAAAAGGAGCAGACTACCTAACACTGGACACTACATTTTAAACTGAGTGAACATTGAACTATATAAATTACAAATAACAATAAGGTGTCACAACTAGTGTCAATATGCTGATCCTCGTCTAGCCATGTTTGAAGCTATTCTGGGAACTCCAGAATGAGGAACTCCTCCTCATTGCAGTCTGCAGGGTTTCATTATCTCAGTTATTGCAACACGTCCAACTTCAGCAGGAGCTGAACTTTAATTTATTGGCTCCAACAGTTTTCCCTCTGAGTTTATTACACACCAGCAGCCTCAATTTACAGTAAAGTGAATGATCGTCTCCGAGGTGAGTTGTGCTCATTTGTATATAAACAACAATAGTCACTTCATTAATTACTCAGAATGATCTATTATCCCAGACATGGAGACAGGACCTGTAAGGATCGTTAACGATAATTGATGTGTGTGTTCTTTGTCAACTACACAGAAGATTACACTGAGTTACCGCCAGAAGCTTTCTTGATCATTTCTTACAATATAATGTCAGCATTTAAAACTATTTGTTTATTCTTACAGATTCCTTCCCTCTGAAAATACAGAAATGACCATGGTGCGTCACGTATTCATCTATTTTATTTGTAAAAATGCTGATATTTTTGTTGATATTATTTTTTAATGTGATGACAGGCGGGTCTCAACATTTGCCGCTCTCTCCTGACAGTTGGTGGCGGGGAGAGTGAGCAGGGAGGATGGCTGACACAGCAAGGTCCTCACCCCAGATGGAGAAAAAAAGTTTGCAGTCCAGTATTTTTAGGCTGTTTCTAAAGAGTGGAGCAATGACATTTACCTGCAATTGTTTTTCAGTCCACAGACAGTGCAGTGTGAGGAAAGTGGATAAAAAAAGCTTACTTTGTTACGCAGCAACACAGACATGTAATAAACTAAAAAATATCCTAGATAAAGCCATGCTATTAGACTGGAATAAGTAAAAAATAAAAGGAGTAATCAGATATGGCCTCTTCTACCTCACAGCTCTGCTGTGCAAGAAGTCTGAAGGTGTATGAGCTGTGCAAAGCTTTTCATTCAATCATTATGTTCTGTGATATGTTTAATGAATCACACACTGTATGTGTTTCTTTTCACAGCCACCTGTCAAGTACTGATCACTGAAACAATTATAGCGGAGTAAAGTGAAAGAGCGAAAGGCTGGATCATAAAGAAATACATGAAACATGAAAAGATGAAAAAGCAGACAAGGTGGAATTTTTGGCAGAGGAAATAACATCCTGTATGAGGGAGCTGGACGAATGTCAGTCAGACAGAGAACATTTTTGAAAATGTTTTTTAAAAGTTAGCAGAGAGCAGCAAAAAAGTAGAGAGAGACGAAAGCGTCAGAGCATGAAAGAATCTATAAGAAGGGAGCTGTGCACAGAGCAAGACACTGTATATAAGGAAGAAGGGAGAGACAAACTGCTGCATGACCTTTCAGATTTTTATCCTGAAGCTAAATCAAAGCCATCCATACAAAGTAAGTGGAAGGAGATGAAGGAGAACAGGCAGGCAGAGCACAGTGTCGAGCAGAATGTGAATCCACCAAGCGGAGGGCGAGCTGTCCTGTCCTCTTAACTGATGACTCTTTAATGAAGCGTGAGCTCCACTCCTCCCAAATCCAAACAAAGAAACCAGACTTCACTACAACAAAGCAGTGGTACCTCACTGCTCATTGTGACAGCTACAGATTAGCGATTTTATAAAGACGCGTAATGAGATTTTTTTTTTTGCTTGTAAAAGAGGCAACTTAATAAAAGCCAATTACTCACAGATAAGCTGAGAATCAGACTGTTGTTTACCATCTGAGTGAAAAATGAGGTTTTGTCTGCACTGTGTCATCTTGGCAGAAGATGCGTTTAGAATTTATCACCTTTTACAAGACCCAAAGGCTGCGTTCACTTCAACCCTTCAATGGTGTAATAGCTTTATATTTCCTTTTGATCGTCATAACTGACCTTGTTATTACTGACAGCTTTTTACCTGAAACTTGGCTTCGAATGGAGAAAGTGCAGAAGCTCTTCAATTTGTCAGCTGTCAGTGGGAACGATACTGTGATAAAAAAAAAGGACTGAAAATGTATTCACCTGATTTGATATACTGAACTGCACCATCATAATGTTACATTACACAACAGCGTGCCATGCAAGTAATCATTTGTAGCACATTTGTATACACGGATGTCTCTTTTGCATATATGATAGCAGATAATGTATAGCATCGATTCATCCTGCAGCCAGCTCATGACAGCTTTGTAAATATGCACTCAGCTTATTGTGAAAGCATGTCTACCTAATATAGATGGTTGCTGTTTGTAACGTGTTCCAATTGAACCCTAGAAATCATCATTCAAAATGTAGAGATTTTTCAGAAGCCTGTTTCTAGCCCTCTACTCCAAATGTCAGTGCTAAAAAGGCTTTGATGTGTGCATCCATTCGGCTCTATGTGCTTCAGGTGAGGTCTCAGGCATTAGCACCTGTGTATGTCAGTGTTGGGGGCTCTGATGGTGAGGAAGATAACGCAGTCATTCTGGCTCAGAGCTAAAAAAGACAGCAAAAAAAGCTCAGATACCGTGAGTCATTCTCAGATTCACTGCTTCATTAAACTGGGTTAGCATGGCCGTGTGAACTTGAATTATAGATTTGGTACAGCAGAGAACATGCTTGCTTCTGGCCGACTACAAGATGGGAAACTGTTATTTTCAGTAACGTACATTAGCAAGTAATGAGCTGTGGCATGCACTATTGCTTTATATTAAGTGCTGCTGTGCTCCCTGACTGTTACCTCATCAGTTAAATAAAGCCAGAATAATACGGTAAAATTAAATAATAATAAATATTGGTACTTTATTTTATTTTTGGTATTTTAATATTTTGGTGTCAAATCCCAGCAGATAGTGGATGGTGGGTAGAGAGTGAACTAGTTTGAATGCCATCATAGAGCTAGCACGTACGAAAGACCATTTACAGCAAGCCAGATTTAAAAAAAAAAAAAAACAAAACTACATGAGTGGATTTATAAACTTGGTATATTTGTCCTTCAAATGGGATTACTGCCAATATTGCACATCTTCACCTTGTTCATATTTCTCAAGGACTTAAACTGTGACTTAGTGAGATTTTGGGAAACTGTGATAGACCTTTCTCTTTTCATTTTGACTCACTAAAGAAAAATAGAGTAGAACTACTGAGCTCGTTTCAGTTCTAAAATTATATTCTTGCATTTACAAATAAACCACGATGCTGGAACTTGGTGCAGCCTTAGTTCATCCAATGTCTAAAAAATGGTCATTTTGCTTCTCTCCCTTTAAGCAGCTAAAATGGCTTAAGCCGACTTCTTCTGACTGGTTGTTCCTTGTAAACAGAAGGTTTACACAGCAGGTGAGTGAGGCTGCTGTGCTCACAGCGAGAGCTGTGTGCCTGACACGACCATGTTACGGATATCCTTGATAAACCTAAAACCTAAGCTTTCTGCTCATAGGGATTACTTGCACACATGCTCATGATAAGCATCCAGTCAAACCACAACTGTTTGAGTCTAACTAAGGTGAAGTGCAACTGTTTCCTCTTATTAAGTCTTGGGACTGTGTAATACAGAAAGTAACTGCAACATGGATAAAAATATAATTCTTTAAATCCTGGAATTATCAGACTCTGTTAAGAGTTAAACCTCACAGCAGCTTGCAAATGAAGCAGCTATGACAACAAACCCACTTTTAAAACTGGCAAATCGCTAACAAAGTATAAAAAAGACAAAGGGATCAACAGAGCAAAACAACACACAAATACGTACATACTCAGCATTTATGAAGTCCTTTCTAAACAGCCTAAAGTAAATCTACCAGCAAGTACTTTTTCTTCATAACTAATGATACAAGGCAATTTAAATGATTCGATTAATAGCACGCAGTATAAGTAATTCCAGTTTCCCTACTATAAAGTCAATAAATAAGCCATGCACTGTTATTAACTCCCACAGAAAAAGCTCAATATCTACAAAGTGGTTTGTAGAAGAAAGTTTTCATCAAAACTTCCTTCAGAAAAATATCTATAATCCACTCAGAATACTAAATTAAGAACACAATATTGTGGATTTAAAGGGGAGAGTTTTGTCTGAACAATCCACACTGTTAAATACGCAGCATTTCAAGGTTCTGTCACCTCATATTCAAAGAATCCCAAAGGAAGAGGAAACACTGTGAATCAGTTTTCAGAAATTTAAAAGCAGAGAGGACAAACAGACATGCAGAATCAAGTTGATCTCAGCAATATTGCCAGAAAGCACCAAGAAGCAAGCATTTCCTTCCTCCCCTTATATCCTAAAAAAGTGTCTCTGGTGGCTGAGAGTGCATAAAATGTATACTGCACTGGTGAGGAAGCAGAGAAGCAGCTGCACATCTGGCTGCAGTGGCCAACTTCCATTTTGACTACACATTAATCTAATGCAAAAACTGTGAGCCCTGATGCTTCACATGCTCCTCCAAAGAGTCATGATTCATTTTTCAGGGCTTGCAAGTAACTAACTCCGTGTGGCCCGAATTTGAATTCTTAATACAGCAGTGTAAACGCTACTCCAGCGTGTAATTGGGAATCCAGTCAGTGAGCCAGAATGATTCTGGCACAGATGTCCGCAGCACCGATGAAAAAATGTCTTAGTTATGTACATCTGCAAAGTTGACTGTACATCTGTGAGCACATGAAACTGAAACAGAACATATAGGAGATCTGAATGAAAAACAAGACGAAGGCTTTCTGTGAGTATAACTCCTGACTCATCAGGCAAGAGAATAACCGAAGCATGATGTTTTAAGCTGTATGCCGTGCTATGTGTAAGGAAACTGTGTAAAAACTGCAATGCTGTGACTGCTCTCTGCTGTTTATATAATGGTAAATTGTATATCTCTGTCACATCGAAGATTGAATGCAGTCTGTGTGAAATTGCAAGCTTCTGTTTGTTGTTAGACTTTAGCGCAGCCTAATTGACTGATACATGTGACGCTTCTGATTTCAAAGTATAGCATGGAAAAGGAATGTTGATCAAAACACGGATGTGATGAGTTTGTTTTTTCATCTTTACCCTATTCAGGAAAAAAAACCACGCTGACTGTTTTTTTCATTGGTTTTTTTGCCAACTGATGTAAATTTCTCATTATAGGGTTGTAACTGTATCAAGTGAATGGCACAGATAAGTACTTTACCAGTGAAACAAGGTTAATGTGACACCTGATACGGCAGCCACTCAAGAGCGGGTTGTTTGCTGTTGGTTAAGATGCTCCGTGCATTTTTGAACAATGTCCATCCTTGAGTCTTTCTTCGTTCCGTTTTCAGAGTGATAATGACACAGCTGGATTTACTCAAGCAGAAAAACAGCTGTGATGAAGAGGCTCTCATTAGCAATCCTTCTGTTCAGGATGTAGGCCTGATCTGACGCTTCTCTTCTGAACATATAATCAGCAGGGCTGCGGGCTGCAGGGTAAGCACGACCTGAAATGCAGGAAGAAGGATGTTTCCCTCTTCCTGCACATGAAGTATCAGTCTAGACTGGCAAAATAATATATTACAAAGAAATAACCTCTTTTTTTTTGGAACAGGTTTTTGTTTGTAGAGAAAAGCAAAAAAAATGCAACAGCTGATTTTTTTTTCCATTACATCATCTGAATCCATATGGGATTTCCATATAAATGGCTTTCTTCTCAACCCAGATCCTTATCTCTTTATTCTGCAGCCAAGAGATGAATCCTTCCTTCATTTATCTTTAATTGGATTTCCAATATAAACTTGTTATCCATCAGAGATCCCTTCGTGCCTCCCTCCTCGCATTCAACTTTTCAGCAAGTGACATTAGATGCTCTGCTAGGCTGCTTCATTATTCATCAAACCGACTCACAGCCAAAGAGAAATGTAACAAAACTAGAATGAACGTCCTCTGAAAGATTCCTTTGGCTTTTTCTTTCATTTATTCCACACTCATTTGGATTCACTTTAACACCATCCCACTGTAAATTTAAGGCAGAGTTTAAAGACATAATGCTTGATAAAGGTGGGTAGAATCAAAGTAACACCCTCAGACATCACATCATTATCAGCTTGAACCAATACCAGCCTGCCCCAGTATGTCTGAAAGCTCAGAACATTGTTATTAAAGGCATTGTATATATACAACCCCCATTCTAATAAACTCGGGACACTTGTGAAATGTAAATAAAAACTAAACCATTTGCAAATCTCATAAGCCCATATTTTATTCATGGTAGAAGACAGAAAACATCAGATCTTTAAAATGAGAAAATGTACAATTTCAAGAAAAATAAAAGCTTATTTATATCCACAAAGTTTTTGTACACTAGAACGCAACAAAAAGAAAAAATCCATCTAACATCATTAGCCAACACTAGCATTATAAAATACACTGAATGACCCTGATATGTTACAGTAGAACAACTGATACTGAGCTCATGATCATGAAAACTGCTGCTGCAGTTTGCTCGCCTCTGCTCAAAACCTTGAATAATGAAGCTCAGATTACAGCAAACACAGAAGTGTGATGAAACAAATCTTACTTATAGAACCTTTAAACCCCTCATGGAAAAACGAACCACAAAATTGAATGCATGAAGGCCACGAAAGAAAACACAATGTTTGCCAACGTGAATTGGTCAACACCAACTCAGATGTTTAAATAATCCAACCAGCTCATAAAGACAAAGTGAAATCATCAGTGCACTCCCCAAAAATATGTTCAATGAATACAGTAAGTAACTGAGGTTTCAGGAAAATAGTCACCTTACTTGGAGGAAAGATTATCCCCTCGCTCGGTTATTTCTCCAAAGTGGCAATACTGTATGCAAAACGAGGGCTGTTGAGGACTTTGTTTTATTCACATCTATCATGCAGGTACAATGAAAGAGAAATTTTTTATATGTAGCTTGTAGGAGATGTACTTAGGCCACATGAATAAACACCTTATTTAATAAAAGAACTTTTCATTAACTGGCACGTACCACAATGTAAAAGTGAACACAGTTCCCCATTGATTTATTTTATGCTAATTTATATATATTTTTATTGTTCTTCTAAGACCTGCACTTTATGTAGGTAAAAAAGAGGGACCACTTTTTAATGCAAAGATCTAACACAAACTTAAAATGAATGTGAATGTGTTATGTTTACATGAAAGTTCAAATAAACTCAAATCAATGATTAATTGTGACAAATAACTGTGATCTCAATATAATCGTTATTATCATTTTGATCATAATCATACATATAAACATATTATGTGCTGATTCTATAATGTTTAAACTCTAATACAGTTTTATTATTAATGTAATATTACTGAGGATATCATTTGCCCAATGAACAGATTTTTGAAGCTATATTCCGTTGTGCATTTATTCTCTACCTCTTCTTAAGAGCTTCTTATGTATGAGTGAGGTTATTTCTGTGCTTTGTCTGATGTTTGACCCCAAGAGAGTCTCAAGCAGCAAGGGGAGAAAGAGAAAATTATCAGTCAAAGACGGAAAACAATTAACGGGCTCAAGCCTCCCACACTTGAGTCCCTGCTTGGATATCGAGTCAACTCACCTTACGCTGTCAGTATCTGTGTGTGGGAGAGTGTGACTGGCAGGGTCTACAAGTGAGCCAGCCAGATGTCCCAGGTTCTAACAGCTTGGCAGAAAATGAATCAAGGCCTTTATTGCACTCAGCATCAGACACTGCTGAATACTGAAGTGCGTGGGCGAGTGGAGGCAGGGGGGATAACTTAACTGCCATCACAGCCATGATAACGAAGGAAATTAAAAACTTGAGTACAGGTTTAACAGGAGGCAACACCACAAAGAAGAAGGTGTGATCTAAACGCAGCACACAAAATACCCCCAAAACCCCACTAGCAATATACTTTGCTAGCCACGCCTTCTTTTTTGCACAGTGCCAATGAGTCTGACTGACGTTACAAGTTGCGAGAGAAGTTTAAGTTAATATTAAAAACACTGAACTGGTTTTTGTAGTTTTGATGGAATTTTCGCATTGACATAATTAAAGTCCAATATGGCACAAACACAAACTACACCCAAAGTATCCAGAACTATTTCTTCCTCCCAGGAACTCCAAAGAACTAAAAGCTTCCTTCGGGCCACTGACTGCGACGTAAATTTAGACAAATCAGTCCACTGATGGTAGAATTTTACAAAAACATATAGTCAGAACTTGACTTTCTTTATCTCTTTTTTGTGTCTGTATGAAAGATTGTACACACACTCTTAGTGACAGGGTGATGGTGGCCCTCTGACAAAACTTTGACAGTCT
The DNA here is from genome assembly GCF_000239375.1 of Pundamilia nyererei. Lineage (NCBI taxonomy): Eukaryota > Metazoa > Chordata > Actinopteri > Cichliformes > Cichlidae > Pundamilia > Pundamilia nyererei. The sequence goes on along the minus strand of NW_005187516.1, from coordinate 579,376 downwards.
GGCACCTTCCTTCCAGGCTGTTTGGATGCATTTATTAGCCTTTTAGAACACTACCACTGTGAAACAACCTCTAGTTCTGTGCATTAATTGACTAAACTTGGCTTGACTTGGTGTGTACAACGTTCATAAAGTGACCATGACACCAGCTGTGCTATAAAACTAAGTTGAAACCAAATTTCAAATTGATCTTGATGGTGAATGCTAAATGGTCTGGTTCTTGAATTCAAAGTGCTTTATACTACAAGTAATGTGATCAGCTGAATGATGTCACTTACTGCAAGTCTCCTCTGCCTCATCGGACCCATCCGGACACTCTGGTTCCCCGTCACAGCGCCAGCGTCCTGGGACACACTGCCCATTCAAACAAGCAAACTCTGCTGGGGCACATGTTTTCCTGGCTGCTCAGACAGAGAAGCACAGACAGAGCAGAAAAGAATCAAGACAGGATGTTAGAAAAATAGTTAAAGCCATATATAGTCTGCAGCAGAACTTGATTTCTGTCATGAAATTGGTAGAGTTATCATAATCCCTGCAATTATTCCCCTCATCAGAGATCAGTCTCATCATTTCTTACATTATTCCTGTGCAGTTCTCTATAGTGCATGCTCTCCTTCCAGATATCCTCCACTAATTATCTACACTTTCCCCATTTTCTTGACTTTTATTCATTGCACTGCCTCTCCCTCCGCGTTCTTCCTCCCCCTCCCTCAATCTGCTGATCTCCAAAAACAGTCTAATCTCTCCTTCAGGTTTTCCATCACAGAGCAGTGAAATGGATGTTGATTGCCGAACACTACAAGCTCAGGGAGGTTAAACCTTTTACCTCGCAAACCTGTTTACGATGGAAAGTTACACGCCAGCAAGGCCACGGGCTGATAAACATGTCAGGCGTGCTGAGAATTGGAAATCAAAAAAACACGAGTCAGGAAAAAAGGCCTGTTTAAGCAAGAAGAAGAAAACTTTCACCAACAGCCGAGAGCTTTTCACTGTTACCATCCAAAAAATTCTCATCAACTTTGTTTAAAGTGTAACGTAAAACATGAACTCTTGACACAGATACACACACACACACATAAAATACAATTTTTAAAAAGTACTCTCCACTCGTAGCACCTAAGCTGCTAGTATTGCAAGAGAGTCGGATACAGGCAGAGGGCAGAGCCATTCAATTTCCTCAGCTGGACCTGTGCTACAGTCTAATAAATCACTGGCTAAAAGCCCTCAGCTGCGATCTGTGGTGCTGTTACACTGCCACGACTGTTTCAAAGCTGGCTCCCATGTTGGCACTGATGTTTCAAATTAGATATAGCATTTAGAGTTGTCCTGGGAGCTTAAATCTAGCTGAGGGGCTGTAAAGAAATAGAGAAAGATTTTTCAAAAGGCTTTCCTAGCAGTGCTCCTACTACTGCAACTTCTTTCTTGACCTTGGTTTTATTTGCTGTCGTCAAACATTGGGCAAAAAAGGTTTCTCTTGATGTCCGACATTTCCTTCTCTATGCCACAGCTATAACAAACCTTTAGGTCAAACACTGTGAAGGACTTCAACTTCAGCTCCTGCACCACGAGCAATATGCTTGTAGTTCCAATAAAGAGGTAAGATGAGTCTTTAAATTTAAACCTCTCTTTGAGCATGTGTAAATAATATCCTGCTGTTTCCCGGCAAAATGAAATTCCCAAATTGTTGGGGAGCAATGGTAGAGGAGCAAGAGTAACATTTAAACTGCAAGCACATTCCTGGGACACACTGCATTACTTTACAATATATTGCATCATGTACTGTAATGTAGCATCATGCATTGTATACTGAGCAGTGTGCAATTTGCATGCTCGGTCCTGTGTGTGCACTTTTATGGATGACAACCTGTGAAGTATTATATTATTTAAATTTACCACCAGATGCTGTCTGTGTCCTTTTCAAATTCACTTTGGGAGAAAAGGTGGATTTTATCTTAGTGCTGACACTGATATGCACACTTACCGTTGTGCTGAAGAGTGTATGTTACTCAGGATAAACTATGGCAGCGCCTGAATATTTCATAGTATTCATTTGTGGGGTAGGTGTTCAATGTTGTTTTTCACAATCCATCAGAGCAGCGTGCAGCAGGTTGACTGCACACCCACCTCAAAGCAGTCAGCTGTCACCAAGAAGCACTTAAATAGGAACCTGCTTGTCTCTAATGTATTGTAATTGTAAAACCTGTTAATTACCCCGTTCTCCAATTTCTCCTGTGCCTATAGTCGGCGTCAAACCAGTAACAACTCAACCCTGCTGACGTTATTAGAGGAAATTATTAAGTGTGTAACAGGGTCGCTCCAATAAACATGCATTTCAGCAGTGAGTGTGTTTATCACAGACCGCTGTCTCATTAACTTGAAAAAATTCTAAATTAACATTCGTTCTCGCCTTTTCTTGCAAAACGTTATGAGCTGACCTTATTACATTACTGAGAGAAACACTCCCCTTTCTCCACGACTCCCCCTCTCTACTGCTTTTGTTCTTTCAACCCTAGGTCGTTCCTTCCTTTTTTCTCAGCCTGTGTAAATCCCAGGCCTCTAAGTTTACCACAAAACAAAGCAAAAACCCTTTGATGGTTATTTTTCTTGAGTCGCTTAAAGTGTGCTGGTTTTCCAGAGCGGTGCTTAAGTAGCTTAAGTGACACACGAGTCCTCATTAGTAATGTGGGCTTTCACTAAAGGTGAAGACAGACAATATGTGGCAAACAGGGGATTGCGATATCCTTTTAACCCATCTTCCCCTCAGGTGTATAAACTCATTAGCAGTGTGCGCACATCACTTTTAAAGATGCAAATTGTGTGCTTCCTGCAACACACATGCATATTTCTAAAATATATCATCACTCATGTAGGTTTGGCAGGGTAAAGAAGGAAAAGGAACACACAGGGTACCCACGGGCACAATACAAGCTTTAAAGGTACCACATCTCCTGCGACAGAATAATTAGACTCATAAGATCTTCCCTACAAATCCTCGAAAAAGCCACAGCACGGTGAATGTTTTATTCAGTACCAAGTTGAACATTTTTAACTTCCCAAACAAACCTTTCATTCCTCTGCATTCAAATCTCTGGATGGGTATTAATACCGTGTTAATTAGTCTGACTCCCGTGAGATGAACGAAAAGAAAGATGGGGCAGGATGAGAGCGTAAGGCTCTGTGGTATGCTGGTTAAGGGTGTGCTTAAGACTGTTTTTGATCGCATGACAAAGTCTTTGAAAATCTCACACTGATCCAGTATGTGGCCCCAGCAGGTCAAGCGTGCCCATGTCATGCAGTTTCTTGCTGAGATGCTGAGCTTCTTACTCAGTACAACTGAGCCTGCGACTCATTTCAGTCAAGGTCTACAGGGGCCATGGTTCACTTGGCAATAATTACTTAGGCCAGCTCATGCCATCTGCTTGGAATGACTTTCTGCTTTAATTAGGAAACATTTTAAAATGTTAGGCTCGTGGGGCGTGGGGACCATGAGGGTGGGCTGAAGGGGAAAGTGACAAGGGAATCAGGAGGTAGGCCATTAGATGGAAAGCTGAGAAATAACAAGTGAATAATAGCGACAAAGACTAATGGTGACAAACAATAATAATACTTTATGGATTCCTAATGGACACTGTTTACTGTATAGGAACAGGCAATATTACTGTACTGCATTTGCCAAAGAAAGCACTTACTGAACTTAAATCCCCTTGACATGAATTACACACAACTACTCACATGCATTGCAGAGCTACACGCTGAAAACAGTACATCTCTTTGTTTAAGTATAAATGGCAGACAATTACACAGAGGTACGCCTCTCGTGCATCTGAGAAAATTCAAAAACAAAAGCAATCCAGTGTCGTTTGATTCTCGTGTCGTGAGCATTACAAATGGGACGTGACACAGGGAGAATGAAGGTGCTGTACAGGGGAGTTCACCCAGCCATGTTATGTCTCCTAGAGGAGGTACAGTGGGAAGGAGCTCTACGCTCTGGCAAACCCACCTGGAACCTCCTCCTCTGAGGCTGATGTTGTCAACATTTCACTGCTCCAGTTCCTTTTCATCTTTCTTAAAAACCATTCAAGTGGATGTGTTTGGCAGGCCTCTATGAAGTATTGGTTTTGCTGTTACATTTGGCTGATGCTGAGCCTTATATGAATAAGATATAAGTCAGTTTGGCTCACTGCTGATGTGACTGATATATGATTTTCCTCAGCGGTGGGGGTGTTAGTGTATAAATTGCAATGAAATATGCTCTATCATGCCTTGAGGAGCTTCTAACAAGCTTTAAACTTTTTTTTTTTTTGCTTTTAATGTAAGATAGCTACATGGCTAAAAAGACAGCAACGACATGGTTGGTCACTCAACTGGCCCAACATGTTGGCCTGGAAAGGATTTCCCCCCTCTTTGTGTTCCTATTTCAATTTTAAATTTTAAATTCCATCTCCAGGCAACACCTTTTACCTGCAAAACTAATAGTATTCTTGTTACCCGAGTGTCATGTCAGTGCTGTCATGTTAGCATCTCAGTTTAACAAGCTAAAAGTTCACATAGCTGGATAAATAAGCATTTAGATTTTAGATTCTGAAATTACAAGGCTATTGAGCACTGTTGGCTAATGGCTAACTAACCTTCATGCAGTTGCTAGCATAGTAATAAACTCTTTCTATTCTCCCTTTAACTCTTCTTATTGTCAATTTCACAAATGAACGGCATGACTATATTGTCAGAATCAGGCCAGATCTATAGATTATCTAGATTAATATAGCATTTGAGACTTCATCTCGTGGACGGCACATTTAGCCACCACCATGTTGTATTTTTTAGAACGACATGTGACAATATTTGGTTGAGCGGGCGCTTCCCAGCTTGGCTACCAAGCTGCATCTAGAAGCTGTACAGGTGCAGAGATGCACATATTGGCTAACTAATGCTAAAATACTAACAAAACACTAGAATTTCACTCACAGAACTCACAAAACTGAGTCACAAACTATACCACACAAGCCATGTTATTAGTCAAATCTGCTGGAAAAGCTACAAAATTTAATTCAAGTATCCACATATATGATTTTTAAAGGGCTCCATAGAGGTTAAAACAATTTTAACATGGAAGTCTATGGGGATTGACCACCTTTCGGGGACAGCCTCAAGTGGCACGTAGAGGAACTGCAGTGTTTGGCGCTTCTGCACTGGCTTCTGCTTGTTGTCATGTAGCAAACATGAGACAATCATCACCAGACAGTCTCACTACTAAAAACACTTGGCTGGTAAAGAAGCTAATCTTTCTTCAGCATAATCGAGCATGAGAGACCTGACAGGTTAAAAACGGTTTAATATCTGATCTTACTGTGTAAGCGATTTGTATTTTCACATGTACCTCTGTTGGGAAATTGGGAAGAAAAGTGTAGCTTCAGCAGATATGTGATAACATCTTATAACCCCAATTCAAAAAAAGACCAGACACTATATGAAAAAATTTAAATAAATACAGAACTCAAAGATCTGCAAATCTCATGAGCCCATATTTTATTCACAATAAAATATAAAAACACCTAATGTTTAAACTGAGACATTTTACTTTTTCATTGAAATATTAGCTAATTTTGAATTGATGTCTGCAATATATTTTTTTTTTTAAATGAGACATGGCAACAAAAGACTGGAAAAGTAAGTGGTAATTTAAAAAAATAAACAGCTGGGCAAACATCTTGCAACTAATTAGGTTAATTAGTAACAGGTCAGTAACATGACTGGGTATAAAAAGAACATCTTAGAAAGGACAAGCTTCAAAGATCCAGTTTACAAAAAGCTAGATGTCCTTGGTCTTCGTGCCCCCAGGATGGTTTTATGGTCCTGCAAACGCATCTGTTCACATATACTTTTCAGCCAGACAGAGTGGGGAGATGAGTTTTCAACCACCCGAGACTCTCCGGTGCAATTCTCCAAGATCCTGACTGCACGTTGTCGGATGCAGGTGACTTGAGCGACTGCTGAATGTTGACTGATTGACAAGTGGGCTGGAACAGAAAGGGGGGCGACAGCGGAGTTCACCAGAGCGCCACCAAAAAAACTTCAGAAGAAATACAGTATGAAAAACACAGACAGTGGCTGCAGTGCACACTTTTAATAGCTTTTAACACTCGGTTTCACTTCAGCTCTTTAAATGTTATAACTTTGCTTTCCTTCGCAACTGACTGACGTACCAACAACAGCAGTAACATCAATGGCCCAAAGACCAGTTGTAACACATACTTTTTACACTGCTTCCAACTGACAACAGAGCTCAGTGCAGGCAGACGGGCAGTCCCTGGAGTGGAGCGGACAGCGAACGCAGTACCTTTGCTCGACCATATAATCGGCTTCAGGAAGCTCAGCGCTAACAATAAGGCTGATTTTGCCATGGAAATTACTGCATGTGCTCAGGAACCGTTTGTTTGTGAAACACAGCTCACTGTGACATCTACAAATGCAGTTTATGCAAATGCAGGCTCTAACGTGTAAAGAAGAAGCCATATGTGAACATGATCCAGAAATGCTGCTGTCTTCTCTGGGCCAAAGCTCATTTAAAATAGACTGAGGCAAAGTTTCATCACCCAAAGTTGAAATTCTATAAATTTCAGAGAAGAGAAACAGGATGCATATTTCAGCAAGTCAGTGCTAAGCCACATGCAGCTGTGTCCTTCCTGCAGTCCAGACCTTTCACCATGAAATGATACAGGACTGCTGAGAAGCTACAATCCTGTATCACAGAAGAATCGGGCAACATTCCTCTCCCAAAAGTCTAACAGCTGTTCTCCTCAGTTCCCAGATGTTTATGGATTGTTGTTAAAAGAAGAGAGGATGCAACACCGTGCTAAACATGGCCTGGCCCAAATCTTTTTTGCAACATGTTGCTGCCATCAAATTCAAAATGAGCTTACATTTTTAAAAAATTGTACTTCTGCTCAGTTTAAAAAATGGATATGCTTTAAGTTTTAAATAAAATGTGCATTTTTTTAAATGAGATTTGCATATCATTGCACTCTGTTTTAATTTAAATTTATGCCATGTCACAAGCTTTTTTTGGTACAGGGGTTGTGCATCTTTAAATACTGGTTCAGATGATTTGTCATTTCAAATATTCACGACCTAAATTTGATGAATTTTGACTATTTTTATTAACATGCAGTGTGTGTGAAATCATATGACAAAAACCAAGAAATTATTTTATTTGTATGTATTTTGGGATGTTTGAAATAGTAACAATTCAAAATACCAAGTATGAAGTTTCAAAATGTAAACCTTTCTGTGGGGACACGTGGTCGTGTGACTGAGTGAACATATTAATGTGCCGAGTCAAGAGCAGAGCACACTCAATCACTCAGTGATGCTCTGGAGCAAAAAAGCAGACAGCTTTCAATCACCTGACATTCACATGCATAAAAACACACACACACCCGGCCCCTTGGAGAAGAATTATTTTCTTCCTTCTGATTTTTTTTTCACCGTGAAGGATATTAATGACAGCACTTTCATTTTGGGGGCCATGAGAAGCTTAATAGGTAATGCAGTGATAAGCACATTCTCCTGTGGATCAGAAGACAAATGGCCTCATTAGCTCAGAGTGAAGTAGGGGAGTGTTGTCGAAGCAGGAAACATTATGTATCCCGTTAGCTTAAACCAGCATGCAAATGACTAACCCTGCTAAAATTAATGGGATATCATGATCGCATACAAAATACAGCGTAGCATCGACAACACTTGGGACAAGCTGTTCCTGAAATTGTTTTTTCGCGAATAATTTCAGGATTTAATTAGATTAATTCTGGCATTTACATTACCTTTGACTAAGATACATGCCTGTGCAGAGAAACCTCATGTAGCTTGGAGAAGTCTCCTCAGAGCAGCAAACAATTTCTCTTGTTGATTCGATTTATCTGTTGTTATCTGTCAATAGAGGATGTCATTACGTATTTTCTCCTGTCACTCAGGTCTGTGTGGTCAGTGGTGAGCCACTGGAACCAACAGGAAGATGAAAAGCCACACAGGACTAAGCTCTAGCTCAGCACTGGTTGATAGAGTATTGATCCAAAAAAACACAGAGCCAAGTAGTGGCATCTACAGATGAAATCTCCCCTTTTCCCTCTTGTGTGCTGTGCATTTCATCCTTTTGGACAAACTGACCAAATGAAATAAGATAAAGCCAGGAGAATGGATTGATTACCCCTACCATGACCTACATTTCTGGGCTGCAATTAAAATAGCATGTGATAAATGATGGTTGTTACTATTCAAAGTTATGGTGATTTAAAGCTTCATTATTTGGGTCTAATTGGCCAGAAGATGGGCCTTGAGTTTTTGATTACTGATATGACATTGCAACCTGTGGCAGAGGTGTGGTCCCTCACTCAGCTGCAGGGGAGGGGTGGTGCAGTGAGCTCAAGGGGTGGTGCCAGGCAGGTGAGCGGACAGGTGATGGTGATGGCACTGACGAGCTCTCTACTGCTTTTAGTGACACTGGAGTGGAGAGGAAGCAGGCTTCGTCAGGAGGTGTGCGCAATCTGGGAGAGCTGCAGTGCAAGTGTGTGTGCCAACCCAGAAAGTACACGGCTGTACACGATGTGTGTGTGTGTGTGTGTGTGTGGGGGGGGGTCCTTCTACACAGCCTTTATACCATTCTAAATATTAAGACAGAAGCTGTGATATCTAAACCAACAACAAACATTTTTTTTAAATTTGTAAGGGAATGCATAACGATCCCCGGGAGAGGAGGCTACAAACACAGGGCGCAGAAAAAGATCCCACAGTATCCTCACAAAATCGCAAACTTTAACTGAAAGCTTAGCGTAATACACAGGAAGGCACCTGGCTGGGCAAACAAAACAAAACAACAGCAACAAATATATATAAAAAATAATAATAGAAGATATATATATAGTGAAAAAACTGAATGATTTCAAAATAAAACAGGAAATGGTTAAAAACTAAGGGGTGAAAAGAGTTCAGGATTTTTATACAAGAGACACTGAACTCATTAAAAGAAGATAAGCATACAGGCCAATAAGAACCACTTTGTCTGTTTCTAGGCAACTGCTTGTATCTGTGTTGGTTCAGTAATACTGAGAAAATAGTCACATGAAAATAAAGTTTCAGCAAAGCACTTCTATTTTAAGAATGCAGTCTATATTTAATAGATGATCCAATACTTTTATTTAATCTCTGGCAAATTACATTTAATGTTCAATACTCATCACGTCAGTGAAGTAGCACACAAGTGCAATCACACTTGCCTAAAAATTGCACACTGACGGACGAAGTATTGTGAAAAGCGTGAACTCATTTCAGTGTTCAGTTTTAATCGGCAACATTAAAAAAAATCAAAAAAACTTTGATTGTAGGTGAAATAGCCATGTAAAAATAATATGGCAAGAAAAAGTCATGTCCGATCATGTAAAGACTACCACACATCTATAATTACTAAACTCACAATGCTGTGATGCAGAATGCCGGAGGTAAGGGAGGCTACTTATTGCTGTTCACTGCCCAGCTTTTCTTCTGACCTTGTGTACTGGCCAAAGACTTACACTGTGCTAATTATAGCCCACAGCCTCCAAAAAGACATATTTTCTCTCCCTCCCTGTCAGGTCACATTGACACAAAAACCACCTTTATAAGCAAAAGACTGGGCAGCCTCAGCTTAAAAAGCTCCTTAGTCACCTTTAGGAAGCCCGGGAGTGATATTTTTTAGTGAAGACTTTTTAGGTCCAGCTTAGCTAAATCCCTAGAGATTTACCTTGAAGCCAATAGTATCATGGAGCAACATCACACTGAAGTATAGTGGATTGTGCACAAGCATCTGTAAGAAAGCAACAGGACATATCTGTATCTCAGTTTCTCAAGAGGTTTTCAAGCCTTTTTGGAGCTTTTTTTCACGCTCCTGCGACAGTCTGCTGCCTTTTGATCTTCAAGCTCATATATGAAGTATACACGTGGGTGGACAGGCACACTCCCGTGTACACCCTACCACAGAGCTGACACACTGACAAATGTTGCAGATATAACGCATACATTGGCGCTTACAAGACAAGCTTGCCAAGAGAAGCAAACACACAAATATAGGACGACACACATACACACGTACACCAGCGTTCACTGCGTGACGCCTTCTCCATGTGTCTGACCTTCTGTTAAAATCCTTTCTTCCTGTGTGTTTTTCCTGGTTTAGAGACACAAAATATGGTTGATCTACAGCCATATGTCAACAGTTTCATCCTATAACCTGGCACTGTCACTGGAATACACTGTGCCTTTATACAAACTAAAGGCAAGTCCAATTTTGCAGAGGACTCAGCATGTTATTCAGTGAAGCATGAAAAAGAGACATGAGTCGGTAAGATCTTACTGCATTTTAGACAGCAACTAATTTCTACAATTTGTTTGCAGACACGCAAACAGCACCTACAGGCTCTATTTACACTACATTTATGAATTTATGGGATTTAAATTTTATGTATAAGTTGTAATTTAGAAAAAAAAGATAAGAAAAGAGATCATATCAGACACCAGAAGGTGAATCTAAGAATACAGTTTACACCTTATTTCAGGCTGCACTCTACCTTCTTTGAAAATGGTGTTTTAGTGCTCATCTCATTATGGAGTTAAAACCATTACTGTACAAGTGGTTCTGCAGTTACACTTGGTGGTACAGGTACTTCTCTCCACTGTGTTCCCTATATTAAATCCAGCAGCCAGCTAATGATTCAGCAGGGAGAACAATCAGACCCCAGGAGTGTCAGAGAGGAGCCCAGAAGACATTACCAGTGAAATATGAAAGACATAGCTTCAAGAGTAAAGCTGCTAGAAAAAGTGATGGGAACCACACAAGAAGAGGGTGTAACGGAGGGAATGAAATGAGTCTGCACCGAGTAGAGAGGAGTACATCTTTGATGAACTACCTTGTTTCAAGTGTTGGTGGTTTGTGTTACATCAACGTGACATGAATGTCCTGCAGGCAAAGTTTAAATAGGAACCAGCCCCTACTGCTAAGTCCACAGCAAGGGTCAGATTATGCACACTTTTCCACAGTTAGAGCTAGTGAATGCAGCCCCAAATCCTACTTTTATCAGAAATGAGCAGAAAAACAGGAGCCTTCAAAATAAATCTAATCCTACTAGACAGATGGAGTGGCCTCTTGTGTTAAGATAAAACGGTGAAGGCTTAACTTTTGATAAATGGCTGATTCTCTGACCGTTCACACACAGAAACAACAACCTTCGCAAACCATTTAAAAACATTACATAAGCAACCACTGCAGATAACAGTGCAATGTCAAAGAAATGCGGTAAAGCACCTGCTTATTGCGGTAAACTATTTAAATAAGGTGCCCTCCAAATGAACGAAGACAAGCTGGTTGCTGTAGTCTGTCACCTGCCCCAGAGTTTTTGGTTAATAAAGTCTCCCTGGCAGGGAAAACACACAGACACACACAGTTTTAGGACAGGTCCCTCAGCCAAACAGCTGACACCGTCACTGCTGCTCTTCCCCCAGAGCCTCTCCTGCATGCTTCGATAGAAATCAGCACAGCAGCCAGATGCTCCTTCCTCATAGCCTGAAAGAACACAGTCTGCGTAGAGTTCAAACCAAGACCCCGATAAACATAACTTATATAATCTGTAACGGTCATAACCTTAGGTACTGTTTGGTCTGTGTTGAGTCCCTGGCCTTGCATTCTCCATCACAGCCTTATAACAGTCTACAAAGAACTTTTCCTCAGATATGTATTGATCACTCAGCAAACCTCGACTGCACACATAAAATCTTTCTTTGCAATTTTTTGCTTCAAATTAAAACTGTCCACACACCTTAACCTTGCAGGTATTCAGCAAAGGCACAGTACTTTACTATCAGTTGCTAATGGCACAGCAGGGGATTCAGAGGCTTGCTTGAAGGAGATATTCAAGGATATCCCTGCATAGAAAAGGACAGCATTTCATACTCTCCAGTGTAGAGCGAAAATCTCTTATCTTGGAAGTCCACATCTATAAAAACACAGTCGATCCGGATTTCAAAACTATAACATGAGCCTAAAAAAAGAAGCAGGAAGATTGAGGAAAGTTAGCACAGTGAAAGCAGTTCACTTAGGAACATCAGCCCTGCCAGTTTAGTGCTGTAGTTGGATGAGATGAAGAAATAAAAATATATATATTTAGCTTCGCCTGAAAATGCGGTAGCAAGCTCACAACAGCCCCCCTGTTGACCCCCTGTCGCTCAATGACTGCGACAGTGCACGCGCAACAGCATCATAGTGTTTAAACATCTGAGCTTTAACAAATACCACCAATACAATGCCTATAGTCCAGCACACAGTAACAACAGTACTTCAGCCATTAAATGCACATCAGAATCACTGTAGTCAGTGTTATCATCAGTGTAAGTAGATACATTGGCTTTCAGAAATCTGAGAAAAAAGCTGTGATTCAAAAAGGAGAGTCTGACCTGCTGAGCAACAATCTGAATGCAGGGTTTTCTTTGTCTTCTTCTTCTTCTGTCTTTCTTTCTCTTGGCAGGTGACAACACAGTATGATCGCTCTATGTACACTAACAAAAAGTCTACGTTGTCTTATTGGAGAAAATCTATGCCCTGACCTGTTATTTTTGTATTCTTGGGTATTTTAAAGCCAAATTAACAATTTTTATCATATTGCTGATAATCTTCCTTCCGCTCTGACTAAATCCTCTTTGGGGGGGGCTATTCCGTTATGAAGTAAAAAAAAAAATTATGGAATGGAAATTAATTAAGTCAATCCCAAAGCAATTTTGCCCTTCACTTGAAGAATCTCCTCTGAGTTTCAATGTGGCTGAAACACAGGAGACATTCCTCTTAACAATCAAAAGTAATTATAACTCCAGGACCAAATGCTATCATTCACTATTAAGATCTGACTGCCACAATTCATAAAGTGGACCTATTGTTCTCAGGCAGATTTGGTAATGGGAAATATTTGCAACCATAACATGCAGCCATGTTAGCCTCTCTGTCAGGCTGTAATTTGGCAAACCAGTACTTTGATGTAAATACTAACCATAGACTAGTATTAAAGATGGCTAAAAAATAAAACAAGAACTTGAATTCAAGTCCCTGCAATAGCCTTTCTGCATATGGGAGTGTGATACCTGCTGTCGTAAAACACCTTCTAGTCCTATAGGACGCTATGGGAAAACAGCCCTGGGCACTGAGCTAAGTAAACACCTGTCTCCAGACTTGTGATTTACTCGCTGTTATCCACCGAGTATGCAGTTCCACAGTCAGCCCTGTTTCACGCTCATCAAATCGCGATGGCGTAGGCTCAAGAGTTCAAAATAGTCCTTCAAAAAAATCTGAGTGTGGCTATGTCTAACTATGATACTGTACCAGTGGTACAGTACAGTATTGTAGTAAGAATTTGGCACATCAACAGAGATCTGAAAATTTTATAGCACTTAAATTCATATCAGTATCCTTGCAGACAATATGATACGGCACAGCCCTAATGCTAGCATGCTAACAATTGTGGCCAATTTTTATAGCAGTCCATGTGTGAGCTGTTAAAGGATTTAAAGTCACAGGATTATCATTTGGATTCATTATTTGGGACAAAATTTCAGGACAATGTATCCAACGAAAATATAGACCAACAGAGCTAAACCATAACTAAAAAAGCTGAAGTGAAAAGAATTTTTGGCCAGATTCAAGCAGTATGATTTTATCCAACACACCAACATTTGTATAAGATCTTACTCTTTTTTTAATGTAACAAGGTAAGTAAGTGATAAGTAAAATAAAGAGCTCCCTTGGAGATATGTCGCCACAATCATACGTAATATTTACACAAGTACAGTTACTCATTGTGTATAGTGTTTCTGAATATAAGAAGTGTATGAATAATCTGAGTAAAACAACACTTTAACTTACAGTCAAACGTGTTTATGTGTCTTTTTCAACAGCTCTAAGCTACAAAACTAAAATGCTTTGTTAATAAACCTCTAAGCTTGACTTTTTAGTCTTTTGAGTGATTTAGTGAGATGTTATGCCAAAGCCTGCAGCATGTTTCTCAGAGCAGCACCCATCATTGCAGGAATAAACTCTGTTATTATGTTAAGCATAGCTTCAAGGACACCTTCAGGTTAGGTTTCAGCTATGAGGAGGAGAAAACATTAATTGAGAGCAAAATGATAGGCAGACTAAAGCAGGTGCAATCAAGATTGTAATTTTTCTAAATGACCTATTTCACAGCAGCCAATTTGATAAGAAATGGGGAACACTGGGTAACATTAATCCAGCTTCTGCTTCAATTAGATACAGAACCTTAATGCAGTTTGGTAACGTTTGTGATTGCCTAGTATTTCACTTTGAAAGGGAATGCTGGGAAATCCGTCTATAACATGAAAAGTTGCATCTGGGTTTTACATCAATACAGGATCCAAGTGTAAATAAGCCCCAGAGCTATTTGTTACGGGCATTTGAGTCTCTGATGATTCTCTCATTTAGAATGCGGATCTTGTACTTTATAAATTAATCTACAAAACCACTTGCGGGCAATCTATATTATTACATTCCTGTTTCCGTATGTCTTTAAAAGCCTTTAGAAGGGATGATGTCTGGTCTCATTAGTCTACTTTCCAGTGGCCTTCCATTAAGCATCTTGAGTTTATAATACTGGATTTAAGAGTAAGTCAAAGAGTGACTTGTCACTCTCGGTTACACAGCAACCAAATGTATGAAGCGAGCCTACATCATAGTCAGTCCCGTATAAGGAAAAGTGTGCCACACTGGATTTTAATTTCTATACTAACCAGGGGGCTGTAATGAGAAATGGGAGCTTAGCCATTTACCCTATGCAGAGAATGAGCCACATCTCTTTTTCTTCTTCTCTCCTTCCTTTCTCTTGCAAAGACCTGATTCCAATAGCACAAAACACAAAGGCATCTGCAGACCAAATTTTCAGAAACACCCTCACTGGCCTGCAGACTAAGCCACTGAAATTGCTGTGACAAGGCACTGAGAGCAGATTTTACATTTCCCACTGCAGACGAAAATTAACATAACTGTAATACTGCCCGAGGTCAAATTTCTTGTTCTAGAAAGTCTGCCCCTAGCAACAAGAAAGTGTAATTAAGACATGCTCAGACTTTAATCCCAGCTGCTGTTTGAACATCACCCGACAGTTACATGCAAACATAACACGCGCTCACGCATATTCGCCCACTTCTGCACGTCTGAGTAGGCCGTCTGTTTCTCTGTTTCGAAATGCATGCATTTTTTTTCTTTCTTCTTCTTCTCACACACTGCACACTGGAGTCAGGCAGGAAGAACAAAGTCACAGACACCTATTGATGGACTCTGTGAGAGCTGATATTCTTAAGTCTGGACCCACCAAATACCCACTGTCCAATCAAAGAATCCTGAACCAACCCACCACAGAAACAGATTACTCAGACTGTGACTAAAGGCTTCCCCCCTCACCGCCAAAGCTTCTCTGTGTTAGCAAAGTGGCACAAAGCAGCTTCTCCTCATGCCATGCGCATGATATAAGCTGTGAAATGCTTTAAACGTAATAATTATTAAGAGATTGAATACACCTCGAAGCACAGAGGATCACAAGGTTAGATGTGGTCTGGTTGTTTGCTACCAAGCATAGAAAATCATCTGGAGTTGTAAGTACACTGGGTAAATAATTCATAGATAAATCCAAACACCTCACATTACTCTCAAAAGATGCAATGCTACCTCAATGCTCTGCTCTGTTTCTCTTTGCAGTAAAAGACTATAATATATATGCATCAGCATGAGCAAACTACGTCTTCAACTGAGTGTCTTTGGAAAAGCTGAAAGTGACAAAGCAGCTAGGCTCTTTACCACAGCTTCTTTCATGCATGCAAAGCTCAGATGGTTCCATTAAAAGCACGGTACACTTGTTACAGATCAGAGATGTAGCATTTCGGTTGGCCTCATTTAAACTAATAGTAGAGAAATGAAATGATTCATTAGCTGTTTTCATGACTCTTTCTTAAGCCTTACTGAGCAGAGGAATATTACAGCAGACTTGGTCTGCATTCCTAAAGACTAAAATGTCACAACACTGATTTCATGCCAAACTGGGCAGATTAAACAAGTAACCACACTCCATCACCCTTAAGGCCTATGGGAACATGCCAAGACTGTCAGTATAACATTGGTAATAGTTTAAGAATTTGGGACACTCATCGGAAAACATGTAAGTGTTATACGCAACCCGGATTGGTTAGTCTTTGCATTTACAAAGCCAATTTTACAAGCCCGTAGAATAAAGCAAATGCAAGCTTGCACATTTCCTTAAACACCATGACATCATTTCCAGTGGGCTGTGTTAAATGTGTTGCAGCTTTACGATGCAATAGCATCCTCGTGTTGCATGAGGCACTTTAATGAAGGTTTTTTCTGGGACATTTTCACTCCTATTTCTACCCTGTAAGAATATATGTGGTGTGGGTATTCAAAGTAGGCCAGGGTACTGTACTATATGCAAAAGTGTGACTTCTGCTGTGTGGATAGAAAAAAGTAATAGTTCTTTGCACCAGACTTTGCAGATTGGTAGGTAAAAAAGCACTGCAAATTATTGATGTCATGGTTTAGGAGGAGTCACATACAAAATGGGTACAAAACAAAAGCAATAGATGTGCACACTGTCATAATCCTGTAAGAAATACTGTTTCTTTTCTTTGAGGTCAATATTTTATTTTTTAAGCTTGAGCTCACCAAACTGTATGCAGTTAATGGGTTTCCTGCTAGGCTTATAACTAACAATAAACTACAATTTGCTAATAAAAAAAACAAAATTGTTTGGTGGAAGCCACTTATTTGTTTCTATAAAACCGATGTTGCAACATAATCTAACACACATACATGCATTTTGGCTTTAGCACTTGAACCATATAGACAGTACTCTCTTCAATCAGTTCGCAGATCCGGTGCCCCGCTTGTACTGTTTGAGAGAGTTTGGAGGGAGGATTCAGAGATGACAGGTGGCCTGGTAACATAAAAAAGAAAGGGGGGGTTTACCTATATTAATATCAGCAAGGCAAAGCATCAAGAGGAAAGGTTTTATTGCCTAAAATGAAAAGAGTGGGTTGTCTGGACTGATTGCAAACAGGCTGATGGAAGCACACAGTGCCTCCATCAACCTTCATGTGCAATCAACAAATGGACCAGGCTAGCATTTTTAAGACACAGGCTACACATCACTATTGGTAAGCTACAATGTAATCAGGGCTGGAAGAAGTAGTCTTGTCCAAGTAAAAATACTAGCACAACAATCCAGATTTGATTGCTTTTTGTGTATCTAATATCGTAATCACCATCTTACACATCATCTTACAGGACACAACATTGCTTCTTCAGAAATGTTCCCTATATGTTCCATATAAGTGAAAAGTGATAGAGTAATATTTTGAATAGAGTATCCCTGTTGATTTTGTAAAACAGAGATATAATAGCATGAATGAAATATAAATAAATAGCACAATGACTTTATATATTTATATATTTGAACCCCCAGTGTAAGCTGCTTTGCCACTCCTTGACTTAAAGTTAAACACAGAAAATCTGATTCACACAGCCGTGTTAGAAGAGCAGGAAAGCTGCATTAATGCCAGGTGTTTCCAGCAGCCTGGCTGCCTGAGCCTGAGCAGATGTTCTGCAGTGAGTGGCTCTTCTTTCAAACCAATTGGCATTGCTTTTAGTTTTGTACTCATGCTTGAGTAAGAGCTTTGTCTCTGTTAACTTTGCGATTTAGTTGTCTTCTTTCTGTGCAGAGTGCAACAGAAAACTCAACCTCAACTCTCACCTCTCTAAAGGAGAGACTACAGCTGATTTCTAATTGGCTGTGTGTCTTATCGGCTACACTTTATCTGATCTGCATCTGAACAATAACACAGCAAAACAACCACTCTAAAATCAATGACACTGCAGCACTCTTTATCCCTGCCCCCATGCCTTGCCCCGCTCCGCAACGACACCCTCCTTGGCTCTGACTCCTCTTTCACTCCTTTTATTTCTCTAAACTCGGCATCAGTGTGGTTCTTCTTTTTCTGGTGATCCATGTCACAAGAGATTACATCATTACCCATTCACAAAGGGTATGCACAAACCAATAAAATAGACCACGTTTTCATTTCATGTGAACTCAATGCCTTTCAGTGTGCAGCCAGGGTGTGTCTTGTGCATCCATACTATGTGTGTACGTGTGATCGGCCAATGGCTATGCATTTAAAACACATCTATCTCTAGGCAGAGCTTAGCCGCTCAGCTTTGATCGCAATATTCCTGCCGGAAGCACACGGGGTCAAGTGCGGCTCAGACAAACCATCTGCTAGCTAACATTTCCCACTTCTCTGCTTGCATTTCCAACCACTTCCAAGAAAACTTTTGCTCGAATACTAAGCCACAACTTTTGTGTTAACACACACAGACAGGGTGAATAATGAATAAGCATTATGTCATTATATATGATTAAATTAGAAAGCTTATATTTAAATCATATCTATGATTTAAATATAAGCTTTATAAATTAAACAGGCATGACTGACCTTTTCTAAAATGAGATGTACTTTCTCCTTCTGCCTGCAGAAATCTATTAAAACCTCCACAAAGCAGTGTGATTAAACATGAAAATAATGGTAAAATAAGTTTCATTACAAATTCAAAACCAAGTTATAGCTACAAGATTTTGGTAAGATTTTTCACTGTGTGTTTTTGCACATTCATAGTTAATATCTAAATCAAAACACACCCAAGCAGGTTTACACAGCCCATTTTTTTTGTGTGCAGACAGAATATTTCAAGGAAAACTAAATAATCGAATTGGGTCTGCTGCTGCTGTTTTCAAATGCAGATTTCACATGAGCGAAAGCATCTTTCTGAAAATCTTTGATGTAAGAAAGGCCTGCGGGGGACAGCAAAACAAGTTACTCTGAACGGATGGTTATGTTACATTCCTCTAGTCAAAAAATGGCAAATCTTTCTTTGTTCAGATCTACAGTACAGATCTAGCAGTCTAGACATTTGATTAGCCCATGTAAAACCATTTTCCTGCTAATTGGAAGGTCGTTGTTGAAGAGAAATCATTTGATAGTCCACGTCTGTACAGATTCAAGGCTTCTCTTGCTTAAATCTCTACTGCTGAGAAAATTAGTTCAAGTCTCATTCTAATTTGTTATGACTGTTCAGGTAATGCAATGCCTGACACAATAAAACCCTCATTTAACTTAGGCTTAGCTCACACATTCTGCATTTCTGCAGAAATTTAATTATATGTCATTCCTTAAGAGGAAAGGGAAGCTAATAGCATTTCCTCAGGCGATGGGAAATTAAATATAACTGAGTGATAGTATTTAGGCAAAACTAGAAATTTCAGAACCTTACTCTGATATTTGAGGCTTTTTTTACAGCAATTTACTTACATTTTGTAAACTTACTTTAAAAAAAACATGATGTATGTATGATATATGTTCCAACACATTTCAATAGCAAAATTCTGAAAATGTAATAGTACTTGTTTTCTTTGTTAGGACAGGTATTGTAGGCAGCATGTGTCCTAAGACTGCAACTCTTACGGCACTGGCAGGGCAGCATACACCTACAAGTGTTCATGTCTGTCCTTGTATGCTGAAGAAGAAGAAAGAAACCCAGAAGCACAGGAAAACTACCATATAGTGTAAATTGTGCCATGATAGCTCCAGCCTGACTTTGAATCAGCTATGTTCCACAGGCTAAAATGTTAGCAATGGCTAACGTTGCATAAATGCAAAAGCTAACTTAAAATGACTTACATTATCTCAAATAGTAAAGTCAGTATGCCACTTATCAGCCTTTCATTGCGTGTCCACAAATTGTAATGTTAACATTTTTAATAAAGTTACTTTTTAATAAGGGAGTTTATGTTTGCTCAATTCTGCAGTTGACAACCATGCAATAGGATATTGCTTGTTATAAGGATACCCACTGTTTGCTCCCTTTGTCTGGAGATTTGAATGGCTCTTTAGGCCAGCTGGATTGCCCACAGTTCATTTCAAGCTACGCGCACTGTTCTGATGGTTGCTGTAAAGGTGGAGACATGTAGGCAGGTGGTATGATTCAACGCAGTGACAGCCCGCATGCAAAGCTTCAACACTGTGATGGTGGCAATGTAATGAGTCAGTATGTAGCTGGGCAAAAGGAAGCGAATATGGCCTGTGTGAGCAGAGGTGACACTCATACTTTATCCGGCTACATTGAATCATCAATAAAACGAAAGAGTCCGAGGGCTATGGTTGCTGTGTCATAGCTATTTGCTCATCATTCCAATTCACTACCGCACACAGTGCTGACGCTCTGTGTTGCCCTGGCCTGACTTCAGAGATGCATAATATCCTCAGTAGTTCTGTGATGAATATGTTTACTCATCCAAAAAAAAAGATAAATCAAAATAAAGTAATACTCACAGCCACAATCATCCAATCCCAACATTGTCGCAGCTGTCAGAAGAGATTCATGAGCACGGCTGTTGTGTCACATGAAGTCGCATTTTTCACCAAAATGAGTCACAAGTTGCTAAGTGCCACAGCTCTTGGAGTGTGTGCCAACATCATCCCTTGTGGGTCTGTTTTTTTTCCTGACAGTGATTCTGGATGAAAGGCGCTGTCTGCCTGGATGCCAGCGGCCCCAAGGCCTGGGTTCACAGAGCAGGCAGCCGCTCTCGAACATCCAGCATGTGTCTTATCGATTTTCAAAGTGACCTGGGTTCATTTCACTGCCACTGAATCACTTTTACAAAAAACTACAGGGATGTGTAACAGAATCACTTTATCAGTTAAAACAAGCAGCCCAGATCTCAAACACAAAGTGCCCTACCTCACCACCATATGTAACTTCCAGTACTTTAAGAACACTGCTCTAGAGTTTACAGGATACATTTTACACCATTAACTCACAGAAAAGCTCTAAATATGAGCTAAATATCTAAATATTTTGGGTTAATGACGGCCTTTAAACGATATGATTAAAATTCCAGCCCTGTAAAGTTTTCATTGATTTTAAAACAGTTAAATATTGAAACCAGAACCCAGTGTTATCTCCATAATAAAGATTCTCTGCACAGACTTTAGCTGATGAAGTTATTTTAGTGCCTCAGCAGTATTTCGATAGTTCAACAGAATTGAAACAGTAAGTTTCATGAGGCGAGACACACTGCTAAGAGTGTCCTCGGAGAAATATCTGCTTTTTATCCCTTGAAATAAACACAGATTTCTGGGAGGTGTAATCTTTAAAATGATGCATACAAATGGTTTTCACCGAGGTGAAGGCACTAAAAAGACAAGTGGAATAAGGGATAAATATGTGGCAGATGATGGGAAGAGGCTGAGGCTGAGTGATGTTTTATACCCCCACATTAATCCCCTCTCTCTCGCTCTGCAACGTTGTGTAACGACACACACTAATCTGAGATAATAGCTCAATTGGAGCTGCAGACTTCTTAATGATCACTTAGGGCAAGCTGGCTTGGAGACATGCAGATACAGGGCAGTAGGCCAGTAGGACCAGCAAACAAGCAAATAGTAATACACAAACACACACACGCACACACGTCGATAAGTTAGCATAATGTGGAAGAAAATATCTGGTTAATCTGTAAAACCAGAGACATTATAACAGAACGACACATGAGCTTATCGTGTTCTGACGCTTATGAGCAGTCGAGGTTCACAACAATTATAACTATATAGCAGCACGTACATTTAGTTCTTATCGTAATAAAGATGTAGGTAAATATACGCTTCTCTTTTTTTGCCACACTGTAGTCTTGAAAGTAATTAGTGTTGCATTTGTTCCAAGTGTGCTGTTGGGTTGAACCGGAACTGTTGAGTTAGTCCTTTCTATTGGTGTCTACACATGCAGAGGAGAACTTGGGGGGGGGGTTAAACACCTATTATTTTCAGTAAATTCATCAAATTTGCAAATCAGATTTTTACTGGTGAGCACCTTTTTTTAATTCCGTTATCCACTGAAATTAAACCACGTTCATTTAAAAAGGGGTTCTAAGATAACAGGATTGTAACAAGCTGTTTCAAGAAGGACTGTGGTTTGACTGAAGGCTGATTTAAAAACATTTTATAGCATTTTAATTGCTCAAGATCGCTGTGAATGAAGGTTGGACCTGATTTTTTTTTAGACTACATAAATAAATTACATAATGAGGAAAACTTTTTGCTTCTAAGGAGCTTGCTTTCGCAAATATTATCCAGGCTTTCTGGAGGTCTTTCAAAGTTCTTCTTTGAACATTGGCTGCTTTTTTACTCATTTTAACTCCAGTCCCTGTACCTAAACAAATTTGCAAGAATGTTTTTCTTTGTCAAATCACTTAAAACGTACCTATGAATCAGTCAAGCATAGAAAAGACAACTCAAGCGATGTGCCAGTGAGTCTCTACACATAACAGACAACTTAGAACCAATTTTTATATGTATCTTTAGGCACTTTGCTACTAGTAGCCTATCACAAAACACCAATTTTTTTCCAATTTCTTTAGTTGATTTGGTGATTCCCAAACAGCTAAGATGTGCAGTTTATGTTTTGTTTAGGAACCTGGATAAGTAGAGGACCACAGAAGAACTGCCAGGCCTTAAAAAAAAACTATATAAAGAAGATGAACAGTATCTGAAAATCAGTTCCTTGAGAAACAGGAAAAAATCCATCAAAGGTCTGACACAGGACCTGAGAGATGCATCTGGCCTTTCAGTTGATCCATCTACTGTTCACTGAAGCCTCATCAGAAATGGTCTCAGTAGACGTGTGGCTGTCAAGAAGCCATTCTTAATCAACGGAAACAAGGAGAAAAGGCTGAGGTATATTCAGAGGGTGGGAGAGAGGTGCAACACTGTGTGTCCACAGCCATCTGTAAAACACAGTGGGGGCTCAGTCACAGTTTGTGAGACTGCATTTCAGCCAGTGTTGTTGTAGATCCGAAAAAATTGATGATGAAGTAACTTGCATATTGGGACAGTAGGAATCTCATTCATCCATTCATGTCCTTTACTTATTTGATCATGAGGCATTTGGCTACTTTAAGAGAATTCTAGCTACTACCATCATCTTCATTAGCTACAGCTAAGTTTCTCACTTTGACATAAACACAGAAAAGTACCATCAGATTTTGATCCAGCATGCAATACCATGTGGAAAGCCTTTCATAATTTAATATATTCCCAAACACACTGCCAATGCAGTAAAAGCATATCTAGATGGAAAAACATTCAGTGGAACGCTATAAGCAACGATTGTCCTCCCCAGAGCCCAGACCTCAACTTTATTGAAGCAATGTGGGATCATCTTGACAGAGAACTGAACAAAAGGCAGCCAACATCCAAAGAAGAGCTTTGAGTGTCTCTAGAATAAATAACTATTCCTGGAGACTACTTAAAGAAATATGTTGAAGAATAAAGGTAGTTATACCTTCATACTTTCAAGATCATAAGAATTATACAAACTCTGTTTTTGTAAACAAAAATAAAGCTCTTAAATGCTCTAGTAAGGTGCATCAGGGGACTTGTTGACATGTTTTTCAACATAACAGGAAATAGAACACTACTGCTGTTATTCTCCTTAAAAATGGGAAAACACTTGCTATTGCAGTAATACAAACATTATTTTGTTTTTCTTCTTTAGGCAGAAGTTTTCAACTTCCACAACTGCTTAATAATCTCAAAGATCTTCCACAGACTTTGTTTCTTGAGGAAAAGATCAACTGGACAGACAGAAAGATCAGAAGATCAGTTTGTTTACCGAACTGACATGTTTTAAAAGCCATACATTTTTGCAATAAAAACGTTTGCTTTATCGTAGCTTTTCAAATTGGTGACTAATTGAGGCATTATCACATCTTTGTGAATTAACATAACATAAATTGACCACAGACCCGACAGAAAAAATGCCTCATAGCTTGGAGAGATAAAGGCGTAATCCTTTCCACGCTGTGTCTGTTGACAACAGCCGTGGAGATTATGGGGAGAATTTGATAGGAACACAAAACAACTTCCCAGACTCACACTGTAGGGTCATAATAATTTCTTTTCCCACTTTCTATCACTTCAACTTCACTCAATCACTCAAGCTTCAAAGAACACAGACAAAAAAGATTCAGACACTGTGGGGTGAAACACACTCACTCAAGAAATGTTTTTAACTCTGATAAGCCAAAAATACAAGGCATCTTTTTTTCCCTGAAACCTCAGCGACACAAAGCAGAACCTCACACAGAATGGTATTATTTTTCTGAATTTACAAGTAGATCTCAGCAGGTGGCAAAACTGTTTCCTCGTGTCTGATCAGTCGGCATTACTTTGTGAAATATTGCTGTCAACTAGCCTGGGTGGGTGATGTCAACACAGCTAGGAGAAAAATAACCTGTCAGAGCAATAAAAACAGCCGGAAATACCCAAAAAGTAGAGCTGGCGGGAAGCGTGTTCGACCGGCCGTCAGTGCCGAACAGTAACAGAGAGTCATGAGGCTGTAGAGAGTTTTAAAGTGGAGTCCATTTAGCTTTCTGTGGGAATCTGCTGCGTGAGTGCAGAAAAAGAAGTGAAGATGTTGTAGATAGGCCAAAGTTGTTCCAAAAAGTATGTAAAAATAGTTCGTCAAGTGAGCATTCAGATATGTGGATATTTATGATAACAAAGGACTTTTCCCTTTTTGAAAGAGGAAAGCCTTGAAAAATAAAATGCAGAGGATAAGCGGAAGATGACTTACTGCTTAACAGATAGTTTTATTTGCAGCCAAAGAAATACCATAAGCATAATAAAGCAAAGAAAAAGAAGGAAGGATTTCAAAACAAAATCCAGTGAGCTATTTTGAATTGATGACAAAAAATACTCTGTCAGCAGGGGAGGCACTGTCTGCCTTCAAGAACTTAGCAAGCAGCCAAATAAAAAAACAATACTATTGACTGACATAATCTTACCTATTCTTATATCATAAAACCAATTTACAGATCATGCACGAAGTAGACCATATTAAAAAATATTGACTGATTTCTTCGCACTCAAGCTATTAAAAGGACCTCAGTGTGCCTCAGATGTGTGAGTTCTAAGGACTCTTAATAGAGCTTTAAACAAGCATTTATCAAGCATTGAACAGAGGCTTCTTAATTTCCTGAAACTTGGTGTGTTAGCAGGCCTGTGGTTTCGACACTATAGCAGAGAATCTGCATCCACCGAAAGGCTTTAGAACAAAGAAATAAAAAAATGACTACGGGAGGTTTGGAGGAGTGCCGGCAGATTCAAAAGTGAGTGTGGCAATGAGGGAGTGGTGGAGGTTTATTAACTAAGAGAAGACAAAGAGAGGAGGCATGCAGCCTGTTGCTGACTCTGCATCGCGGTGTAAAACAACAGAAGACTTTGAGCGCTACGTGGCGATGTGAAATGCCTCCCTGCAGGTGTGAATGTTAAATTCATGAATGCAAATGAAATAGATTCCTATCACATCCGAGGATGAGAGGAGAGTCAAGCGGACACTCTGGACTTTGAAGGTAGCGCAGATAGATGGCAAGTGGGCGATATGCTGCTATAATCAGGACGAGGATTAAACGCCGACTTCGCATCAGAGTCGGCACAAATTGGACTTTAAGAATTTAAGGAGGAATTCTTTTGTTGCCTCCACTGCTGTCAACTCCAGATGCAGCGAGAGGGAGGGAGGATTTGCGTCTCATCCTCACCCAGGAACTTATGCAACCAGTAAACAAAATGTACAGTTTCTTATATATGGACTGAACTTCTCTGCTGCAAAAATACAGTGTGCGCATGCATTAGTACTCATGTGATTCTGTTTATTCTAACATGTGTCTGGCCCATACTTGTGTCTGTACATAGTTAGGGACTGCAATTATGCATGTATGAATGTATGGTTCCCCGCAGTGAGTGAACGGTCAGTGGGGAATAGTTTGATAATGGGGGGATGGTAGCGGTGTACTGAGTGATAGGGATTGCAGTCTCGGGGGTGAACTAGTGGGGGATGGTGTTAACAAAAACAGGGTAAAGGATGGAGAAGCACAATGGTGCATAAAGATTACTGGTATGAGAAATTCTGGTGTGTTTTAGACACCTGTTCTGCCAGCGACAGTCAGGTTAGAAAGAAAGTGACACTGGCATGACAAATAAGGAGCTGCAGCTCCTTCCTGTCAGCATATTTCATAACCATGGTCTGTTGCACACATTCAGTCACTGAAATATCTGGCTTGGCATTGTGTTATGAAATATTATATTTTCAGCAAAAAAAAAAAGTGAGACAATCCACTCAGCCATTCAGAAACTTAATTTAAAAAATGCTACCGCTTCACAGCCAACGAGAACCAGCGGTGTCATTTCTGTACAGGATTTGCTGTATTTACAAGCTAAATCCTCAGCACCTTCTCCCCCCAACGCAGCATATGTTGTACAGGTTTTCACCTCACCGCCTAACACCGGCTGACTTCTGTCTTTTCACATGGAGAAAGAGAAAAACGGCTTACAGAGGCAACCTGTGAGAATGACTCAAAGATAAGTAAATCATTCTTTAACAATTGTCAGAGTACAGAGGAGTACAATTTTAACAGCCAACATCCTTAGCATCTCTCTGATCACCCACTACAGAGAAGCGGGTACAGAAACCCTGCATCTCTGCTCAGGGAAACAAGCGCCTGCCCACGCAGATACAGCAGGCCACACAGGAAAAGGAGATGGACACAGAGTGAAGGCCACACATGTACCGCTCTCTAATAAAACAACATGTAATGCTTTACAGTCATAATCATCAAATGGTGGGCTGACAGTAAGTCTCAGCTTAAAAGGCTTTCAGAGGGAGTGTTTTCACTCAAACCCTAAATGTGTCAGAAGCTCCTCCTTATGGAAAACACACGAGGGGGTAATAAACCCACAAACAATTTCCTATGAAAGAAATACAGAGGAAATAAAGCCTGGCAGAGCAATCACTTTTCTCCAAACGTCAGAATTCGTGTGCGTGTCTGAAACAGTGACACATGAATGTTTTAGGAGCAAACAGGCTCCAAATGACCTGCTTTTCTGCGTGCCTGAGGACACGTCCTGCTGGGACGGAGACGAGAAGCAAGGAAAGAACAGGGAAACACCTCCATACGCGCATAGGAAGTATAAGGTGGTTGTATACAACAGGTCTGTGTGGGGGATGGAGTTTTGTGGAAGAGAAAGGGAGAGAGAGAGAAAACATAAAAACAGAGAGATGCATGAGAAGAAAGAGAGAGTGTATGCATTATGAGATCGCGTGGGGAGGTGTAGAATTTTCTCCCGAGCCACAATTAACCCAGACACAAAAGAAGCTGCACTGCAAACACGCAAATCTCGGCTTCAGCTTTGGCACAACTTCACTGGTTTCAGCACGAGCATTCTTTCAAAATATAGGCCACTGGTTTGCTGTCAAAAAGGAAAGCAGAATTCTATTATTTCCACCCAGAACAACACATCCAAGATACCTGTCAGAGCTTTGTGCACTGGAGCGATGCACCACGCAGTCTGTCCCTCACCTGGACAGCTTTTCATTTGAAGATGATTGGAAAATGGTTCCACCCAATCAACCCGCATTTTAGGAAAACACGCTTGTTGAGTGCTCTATTTATAGGAGGAGAAGGGATGAAATCACCTGCACGCGCTCTTAGCCTGAGGCGAACGCACACATCCTCACTCAAAGCATGATTGCATTTGTGCGTCTTTGTAAACTCTGCTGGCTTTTATGGAATCAGGGCCGTTGTGAACAATGCGTGAGTAGAAAGAAAATTGATAAAATCCTAATAAGATAGCAAAGCCAGCAAAAAAAAATCTAAAGCTATGAAAGGGCAGAAACCTGGGAGGGATGCGGGTTCATTTTCTGGTTCATGACTTTTAACACAATAAGAAAACACAACTTAAAATACACAGGCTGAAGCACACACTCGAATCGTGATCAAAATTGAAAGACTAGCTCTAATGAATACTCAGAGCTAAACTTTTTCTAGTACTATTGATGGTTAGGATCACACTGACTGGACTAATCCTCATGATAATACGTTGGGATGTTTTTATGATTAAGCAGGGATGGAGGGGTTGCACTGTTATAATCATTAATATAGTTAATGTCTATTTTCATCATGCTTTAACATGTTATTGTGTAATAACGCCTTAGTCGTGGCAGGTCCACAGTTAACATATTTAATCTGTGTTTATTTCTCCTTTAATTTTAACACTTACGACAGTTTTCTTCATCACTGTTGTCTGAGCAGTCGTCATCATCGTCACACCTCCAGATGGTCGGTATACACCTTTTGTTGCTGCACTGAAACTGTCCATCCTCACACTCATCCGTGGCTGCAAGAAACAAAAACAAAAACAAAAACAAAAACAAAAGGAGAGATAAGAGTCCAGATGGATGAGCAACAATTGGATATAACAGTAATCTCTTGTAGGCTAGTTCAACTGTCATTTGCAAGTGAATGCCTAATTGATATTCAGTCTTCATTCAGGTCAATTGGGTGAAGGGCTAGAGGCGTCATGGTGCATGCTTTCTTTCAGATAGCGGTCTCCTTTTTCCCAGGATATTTAACAGTTCAAAGACAGAAGGGCTCAGAAGAGGCCCAGGGTCTGCACGACTCAATTCTTCCAAACGTAAAGACAAAGATTCAGTCAGTCAGTCAGTCTGTGCTACTACAGCTACTACCTCTGATGCAGTATGGATGACAGATGCATGACAGACACGCAGAGGCTTTTTCCTATCCTGAAACCTCACCTATTACATTTTTAAAGTGAAATAAACAACACACTTGCGCATTAATTTGTTTTTAGAAAGTAGTCCCTTTTAGCCTTTTTGCTCTCTTGGTATCACACGCACGCTCGCGCGCGCCGAGTAGAGAGCGCTTCCAGTCAGCTCAGCATCACACACCAGCCTTTATCTACTATTTCAATAGCGTTTCGCGCGCAGAGGGGGGCAACAATTTTCAACTGACCTTTTGTGAAATGAAGCCTGAGGACGAACAAATTAAAAAGTAGCAATATCCTTAAATCCGTCCACATTTCTGGAGAAGGTGATGGAGCTCATTCACATCCACGAAACAAAGCCCAAGAGCCGCTCTTGTTGTAGCGCTGCGACGCCGCTGCCTGCCTCTCCGCCGTGTGAAACTCCCCCTCCCTCCGCCTCACTGGCTACCCGGCGCGTGACGACAGCGCGCGGGGCGGGGACAGTTACACTACACAATGCGATACAGTAGGACAGTGACCAAAGGCATGAAATAATACAAACTATTAAGGCAAATTTCTTGAACTAGCTTACTTTAAAAATAGATGCATTTATTTATCTTTTGCTTGTGTTTTGTGGTATCTTCATTTTTATGTGTGGTTGTTTATTTTGCGATTGCGGCGAAATAAAAACTGTAACTAAAAACTTTTTTTGCCTCTCTAGATCGCAATGTCATACAATAATGAAATCTTTGAAGGCAGATTTTCTAAAAAATAAAAAAAAAAGTTGAGTAGAATAGAAATAAACGGCAGTTCTTTTTTTGTTTTTTGTTTTTTGTCTTTGCAATGGTGCTTTCTTATCCCATAATGCTTTAAATAGTATTTGTGACATTAGGCAGAAAAATCAATTTTTTAACATTATTTGGACAAATAACAATAATAATACAATACAATTTGCCGCTTGCCTTACATGTTAAAGAACCCCGCTTCAACCTGGGAGGAGATACAGCCCCATGTCTGAAGGGGTCACAAGCTATTTTACTCCTGATGCAACTCCCGAACTTGGATAAACAGGAGGGTTATCTCAGCTATCATATCTGGTGTAAGAATTGTGCCATACCAAACTTACAGATACCAACTGTGCAGCTTTTAGAGTAGGGAAAAAACATTGGCCTACAGGGGACAGACCAAAATAAGTGTTGGGCTATTATGACTAGGTGATGGGACAAGTCCAACGCTGGTGTGATTCTGGTGTGATTAGCTCAAAATAACACCATAAACCTAAGCTCATAACAAATGTTAAATACAAATATGCAATTTTTTTTATTTCAGTATTGAGCATTCCTGGGTTTAAAATAGGTTGAAAAAATAGTTGGTCTTTTTTGGGGAATATAATTACATGTTTGCATATATAAATTCAGGCCAAACTGGGGGGGTTTCTCCATATTGCTCCATAGTAAGAGTCTAATCTGGCTGATTCGATCAGTATATTGAGTCCTGGTGATTCCTGGTTCTCTCCTTCATGGTTGTGCTAAATGCAGTGCTTATTATGTGTGTATTATTATTATTATTATTATTATTATTATTATTATTATTATTATTATTATTATTATTATGTCTTGAAAATATATGTTGCTCAAAGAAAGCGTCTCTAAGAAAGCATTTTTATTGTTTTGAGTCTTTCATTCAGATCCCTCATTATTTTCTGGCTTTTCTGGACATTTTTCTGGCTATGTGAAGTATTGGTAAGTTATGGAACTTACCTGCTGGGAACAAAGACGCTGCAACCAGGGGGAGGGATGAACCAAATGATCTTTCCTGTTGAAATGTGTAACAGATTTTGATGTAGCACATTTATCAAAGCCTTTTTTTTTCTCTGAGTGTTCTAGTTTTGCTAATCAAGGGCATGTATGAGTGAGAAAGAGAGTGAAAGTAGTCTGAGAGCTGCCCATGTCATACCCACTGAGCCAGTGAAATCAATTTTGGAGCATGACAGACAGGTAATAGTGGTACACTGCTGGGGACTAGCAGGAGCAGATTGGTAGGGATCAAGAGGTCAAGCAATTTTGCATCCCTGTGGTGTATTTGTGTTCACTTCGAAACAGTTTTGGGTATAATTTCAAAATCCTCCACAATGCAGCCAGAGCTCCACACATGTAACAAATCCTTAAATCCGTCAAAGTTTAAACAATAGAAAGGGGGGAAACAGTTTATGGCTGATGGAAAGCAAAGGGAGGTGAAACATGTGAAACATTGTGGTCCTAGTGAGGCAGATTTCAATGTTTTGGAGCTCACTTGTTTCAACATCTTTAACACACTATTGTGCAGTACACCATCCTATTCAACATCACCATTATTAATACTCCCCCTGAGCAATAATTTGATATGAGTATCATCTATATGCAAATTGCAAATGCTAAGGTGAACTGCAGGCTATGGAGTTTCTAAAAGTAGCACCAAGAGAAATAGGCTCCTGTACCACTTATTACTCTTACTAAACACAATGAGGTAATATTTGTGACAGATAAAAGTGCATTGGTAGTATTTACAAGGTCTAGTGGCTCCCAGCCAGAGAGAAAAAAAAGGCTGTCTTTCAAATCTAGGCCATGACCATTACTGACAGCATAATCACTCATTTTAAATGGAGATAAGCTCAAGGATAACTTAATCCCTCCTATTCTCAGTTTACACACTGAGATACATGCACACACATAAACAGTCGTGTAGCTGCACAAGCAGTTGTGTTCACAGTCAAAAAGTCGCGGCACTGAAAAGAAAAATGTAGCAGTTAAGACTTGTTGTCATGGTTTCACAGCAATTGTCCAGCCAGAGCAAGACAGCAGGAGCATATTGAAAGGAAATAACACAGATGTTGCTGAACAGCTGTTTGAAGCAACAAAAGTGAATATGATATTAGTTTACTCCTGACCTGACCAAATTCAGAGTTTTATCTGCGACTAGTGATGCAGAAAAGCAAGTCGATACAATTTCCTGATTTTTTGAGTAGCTAGGATTCATTATAACCATCCTGCAATAATGGTTCATTATGTACAGTAACACACTGTGGAGTTCATAAACTGTGGATTTGCACTTTGACACAAACCTACCATACTTAAAGAACAGTATGTGTTCTCATTCATGGCTTCTTCAAAATGAAATGAAAGCAATGGGTATTGCTGTAGTACAACAAACAGACTTTTGATGTAGTTACAAATTTGATTCTCATGCATCAGAGACAGCTCCAAGTAAATTGAGTTTACAGTCAATTTGCTGTGAGGGGTGAGTCATGACTAAATGAAAATGCTTTTAGCAAACTGGGGATTAGGAAAGAGGCAGGGCATATCAGAGTGAGTGTGAGAGTGAGAGATTGTCAATCAGCACTAATATAAGAACAGATTTTGCATATCTTAATATGTGAAATGCTTTTTTACTGCTTTGACCTCCTTTTCAAATGTCTATGACTATAAGCCATAGTATAAACACTTAGTTGCTCTAAAGACAAGAGTTCACAAAGGTCCTCAGTAACCTTTGTGTGGGCTGTTGGCTTAGTTTAGTTTAGTTTGTGCTTAATGTTGGTTTAACTTAATGTAACATTTGTTTAAAAAGAATTAATCCAGTTTTACTGGTTTCTTCTGTTATCTGTCTGGCAAAAACGTCTACTCCTCCATAGCCCTGTATGAAATTGCTCTTTTAATTGCTATGGCTAATAAAAATGGTCCTCCTGTAACCTGTCTGGTGGTATATTCATGTCTATCTAGACTGAAATACAAATGTTTGGAATCTTTGTAACAATAACAGTTCTGATGAAGAATAAAGTAATATATGTTTTATAGCTAACCAGACATTTATACATTGTTACAATATTTGTTCTTTTGTTGTTTCTTAATTTGAGCCAATATACCACCGAATCATACTAATAAGTGATGACCACGTAACTGCCTGATCAATTTTAGTGTACAAAAATCTTCATATCTTTTAATTACTGAGATACAATTTCCTATTTTAACAACTTTTTTATTCATATGTTCTGTCCAGGATAGTTTAATGTCTAAGACTACACACAGGGCTTGGTCTCATGGACTTGATCAACACTCCATTAATGGAACCTATTAATAGTGGCATGACAAGGAAAGAATTTACTGTACACGTCCTTCATCCATTTCATGTAACATAACAATATGGCAGCTTTTATTTTAGAATCACAAGCTACCCACCCTAAAGCTTAAGGTGCTTTAATTACCCATAATTAACTAAATGAATGTTATGCAGTATTACATAAGACCTGTTACTAGAGACTGTGCACTTAAATCCAAGCGGAAAGTGTTTACTGAGGTCATAAATGAAGGGCACATTAGGGTCTTTTTCTCACAGGCTTACAGTCAGCTACTGGAGTCGCCCTTTGCTCACTATTAGGCGGAATACAGTGTAGGATGCTCATGCACTGACTTCACTTTTCAAATCTGGGAGCGAAATCTACCTATTTTAAACAATTTTTAGAGTATTCCATCCAACAATTGTTGAGATATCAGCTAATATCATACATATCTCAACTTGCTGGTTGTATGGGAGGAATATCCAGAAACGTCATAAAAGGATGCATCATGTTGTGAGACCTGGTCAACTTACTTGGAGTAAAAAACACTACTGGATGCCTGAACTTCTTTGACTTGCTGGTAGCACTAGATGAAATATCAGGGTATATTCAAAGTCTCTTGTCTGTAAACAATTTCATGTCAGATCAAACTGCATCCCCATCAGTCATGCGTGACAGATAATTATCGGTTATTTGAATCTCCTCACTGTCAGGGTGCATAATTTTGGAAACTTTATAAGCAGCATCAAAATACTCAGTATGCTTAAGGTTTGTGCGAGCCTCGTTGTGTCATGAGTTGTCAAGAAATTGGCCCTTTTATTTGTCACAGCAGCCAGTTTGGAGGATTTGCTACATTCTGGAGAAGCCGCCATCATCCTCTCGCACAGTCAAGGAATTAAGAAATCCACAGCTTGTCGTGTGAGCAGCATTTCAGTAAGTAGTGTGGTTCTTGTTGCATTTCTTATTTAATTAACCTTTAGGGGACATTTGCTGAGCAGGCATACGTTTTCCTTTTTCAGTTTTCTGCTCCACATTCACTCAGCTGTAGCATCTTGCATTGACAGGCTTCATGGTTCGGTTACAGTGTAACTATCTACTGATTGGCCTCTGAGCACTCAAGCAATTAAATATAAGTACCTTACTCAAGAACACCTTAGCAGTTGCTGTTGAGAGATGAGAGAGTCAAGTTTGTTCTTGTTTTCGCCTACCGCTCACCAGCCTATAAGGGAGAGTGCAACAGTGATGCTGTTTGTCTAACCCAGCGGTCTGCAACTGTGAGATTAGTTCATCCTCACTGGTTGATGCTGTCCCTGTCAGCAAAGTGAGTCCATGAACGAGAAACTGTTTGCAGGGTTTTGCACAGCCCCCTCACCATAATCTTAACCATACACTGAGATCCCTTTTTAAGTCTCTGAGCTAAATTCTTCCCTCCTCCTCACTCAGAGTAAATCTTCCTACTTTAAAGAGTAAATGTGTAAAACCTGGGTCTCTGTATAATTGCTCCAATGAAACACACTTTCAAGCATTTTTTGCAATAGCCAATTGTTATCTATTGCACACTATCATCAGGGTAATGTCCAGAACTATACTTGAATACGCCAAAGGCCTCAAACATGCAACCAGAGTCATAACGAAGCATCTTCCACAATAACATGAAGGAGGAGCTATGACCCGTGACATGATGACTGACTGTATTCGTCCTTTATTTGAAAAGCAGATGAGATGGTGGAGCAATTCTATTTATCAGTTTGTCACTCTGTAGGTTTTAGGTGTCAGAAATGAAAAAGCATTTTAAAAAGACAGTTTATTGCATCTGTGTTGATAAACTATAACTACAATAATCCTACATCCACAGAGGCTGGCTTTCTTCACAGTCCCTACATTTATTTTTATCAATGTTGTTAGTACATTTATATGCTTATGCCTGCGTATCTATTAAGTAAGTAAGGCTGTATTTAATTTGGGCTAAATGTAGAGATTTGAGTGCTTATGTTGCATTTAAATACAGGTGACAAACGCGCTGCCTTGGGCACAAAAAAAGCCTGCAAGGTTTTGGTGGCCTATTAACAACAAAGAGTTAGACATCCCTAATCTAACCCCATATGCAGCCTTCTAATGTGGGCACCCTCAGACTGCTTCCAAACCTGGAGGCTGCTGCCACCTGCAGGATGATCTTTGTCCACAACAACGTTACATACTCTTTTATCAAACACTTAAATTAAACATGACTGTTCTGTTGTGGTATCATTAGAGCAAAACGCACATGTTGTGTTTATTAGATTGACAAAAGCAAAATTTAAGCCTTAACTAGAAGCCTGTTGAGTTTTTCTTAAAATGTATGAAATATGGTGGAGTCTTAAGCATACTGCATATTATTTGAAGTATATTTACAACCTTTGACATTCTTGTCATTTTAAAGTTTTCCTCTACTTTATTGTATTAGCATGATTTGGCTTTTTTTTTTTTCTAAATATGTAGCTTTGATCTTTCAGATTTTCTAATAATTGCCCAAATGATAATTGTAGAGAGACACTTAATACAAAAATGTGCCTGGATGACATCCTAGGTTCCTTCAGTAAAGCATGAAAAGCAAACTCAGACAGTATCAACCTCAATATTAACCATACAGACACGTGAAGTGAATAATGTTATCACATTATAATGCAACGTCCTGCTTGCTGCTGATGTGAATGCTGCTTTGTATATGTCACTAATGTTGTAAACCAGTAACACTCACCCATGGCACCCTCTGACATCAGTGGCCAGGTTACTGTGCTCTGTCACACCATAAAAGCTGCTCTGAAACAGACTGAGCACCAGCATCCAAACCACTGTGTGTGATCAAGCGATACACTGGAACAAGTTCAATCCAGTGAGGCCCATTAAAGGTCACGGCTGCTTTGGTAGCATGAGGATGGCCCACACAATCTTAAACAAGTGGTTTGGTTGTTGCTGTTGTTGTGGCTCATCTGTGTATTTTATGCAGAAGAATTTATAATGCAGCCTGTTTTTTTTTCATACATCTGTTCATCGATTTGTCCGTTAGTTCACAACATTCGGTTTTTTTCTCTCTGAGCCTGATGAATTTTGGAGTCACTCCCAGAACAGCAGGCAAATGACTGTCGAGGCTATTCTGTCACAAGGCAGAACAGACAGTAAACAAGCACATACAAATACACATTCACCAGCTGTACAGGAGCATGCCAAATACATATCAACCTGTCACAATGATTAGTGCAAATATTTTCATGCTTTGCCTGATTGCTGGCTTAATTGATAATTTTGGCGTTCTTTGGTGGAGGTTATTTTAAAATAAATAGACACTGATTTCTCTATCATATTAAAGTAAACAAATAAATAAAAATGAAATTAAAGCCCTACCGTTGGCACCGAACAACTATGACTACATGATGTTTCATCAAATCTACAAGAGTAATTAACAGTGAGGGTAATTATTGCGAATCAATATGTCCCGCCTAGTGGCTGTATTTAAATCGCTGTACAAGTGCATTAATTGCCAGCTTGCGGTTGAATCACATTGAGTGGGGACAGACTGGTAAATCACCTCTATTGACATCGGAATGTTTTTTTTTTATACTAACTGTAGCTTCATTAATAAATACGAATCTGAGAGGCATAAAATCAAGCTTTTACAATAAAATATAAAGGTTTCTTAAAGATACAGTCATGGCAAAATGAAAGTAAACTCTCATCTTGTCCTTATCTGGGTTTAAAGTTAGGTCAATATACCTGAGATAAATTACAAAACATGCCATATTGCACATATTATTGATTTTGCAAAAACTGAACTAAAATTCAGAAGCTGTGTGTGGAAAACCAAGTATGTACTTACTACTTAAGAGGGTAAGTAGCACCCAGATGCTGTTCATCAAATACACTTCACTGATCTTCACAACATGTAAGCAGAAAAACGTGTACTACGGGCAAATGTAGATGTACTGATGTATACAGATAAGGGTAGTATGAAAGTTCTGCAACAATGAACTTTCTACAGATGAGTCCAAAGTAGATGAGGCCACAAAAAACACCAAGTTTGGAAAACAACAAAACAAAACAAACACAGCGTGTCAGCACAAACACCTCATACCAACTGTCAAGCACGGTGGTGGAGGGATGATGAGCTGGAGTCACAGCATCTGGGAATCTTACAGTCATTGAGTCAACTCCTCTGCATATGTTGCGGAGTATGGCATGGTGGAAAAGAATGGCGAGAATCCCCCACTAAACTTTTGGGTTGGCATTACTTGGGGGGGGGGGGTGTTGTATTAATCGCATACTTTGGTGGGGGGGTTTTTGTGTTTGGCGTGAGGAGTGGAGATTCTACTCTAGTCCAGCTGCCAGGTATTTGGAGTTGAGTACAGGGAGCAGCTGATTGGGAAGGAAGGGAACCATTCTCTATAAAGGGGAGAGGAAACTGGAAGGCTTTTTTAGCAGGGAAGCCTCTGAGACTCCAGGGTGAAGTGTGCACATTCTAAGGCATAGGTGTCAAACTCTGGCCCGCGGGCCATATTTGGCCCGCAGCCTAATTACATTTGGCCCGCGAAGCCATACCAAATTACTATTAGAGCTGGCCTACTGGTATTATGCAGCTAATATATATATCGTTTAGTATTAAGCTTTGCTTGTTCCATATTCAGTTTTTCAGCAAAACTTGTTTGAGTCCATAAGAAAAGATTCATTCTTATATCTGGAGGAAGATTTTGTTTTTCAATAAATATTAATGTTAGCCCGCGACTTTGTTCCAGTTTTGAATTTTGGCCCACTGTG
Organism: Pundamilia nyererei; assembly: GCF_000239375.1. Lineage (NCBI taxonomy): Eukaryota > Metazoa > Chordata > Actinopteri > Cichliformes > Cichlidae > Pundamilia > Pundamilia nyererei. Next base: position 541,761 of record NW_005187516.1, on the reverse strand, counting down.
TATTTGAGTTTGAAACCCCTGTTCTAAGGGAAAGGATTTTTAACCTGGCCTGGTTTTGCTTTTAAAATAATCTGAGGATGTTGGCGGGAGGACTCATTTTAATTAGGATTTGTGTGGCTCTGCTGGGAGGAAAAACACTGGATTGGAGACTCTCCGTGCCCATGGAAAGGAAACTGGCCAAGTTTAGGGAAGTTTCAGCTCGGGAGTGGAAGCCCCAGGATTTAATGTGGAGAGCCACCCTTGAACGACACCGGGCTTGAAAAGGTGGGTGGCAAACCTTTCTGAGGAAGATGCAGGATTGATATGTTTTTGGCTGCTTGTTCTTCCAAGTGACCACCTTCCCCTGTTTGTAACCAGGCTAACAACCCTGACCGTGGTGGCTTTGGGCCTTGGACTCCTGGCCAGAGTTGTGTCTTCAGCCAGTAGTTTGACTCTGAGGAAAAAAATAAATCTTGTGTACCCCATTGCAGTGTGGGGGTTCCTTACTGGTCAATATTAGAGCTTACTACTTTCTTGTACGGAGGCCATTTTGGGCCATACGTAACATATACACAAGTATCCTTGAGTTAAATATAAGACCATCTGACCAACATCTAGAGCTTGACCCAAACTGTGTCATGCAACAGAACAATGATCCCAAGCGCAGCAGCAAATCTACAACAGAACGACAAAAAAGCAGAGAATCAAGTTGTTGCAATGGCCCAGTCAAATTCCAGACCTCACCCTGATCGGAGGGACTTTCATAGCTGTGTATAAACAAATACCCACATATCTCAACAAACTGAAACAATGTTGTAAAGGATGACTGATGACTACAGAAAATGATTACTTAAAGTTAATGTTGCTGAAGGTGGTTGTACAAGCTACTGAATCATAGGTTACACTTATTTTTGGTAAATAAATAATGGTATGGTGCCCTGTGTTGTTATTAATCTGAGGTTGTATTTACCTAATTTTAAGAGTTGGTAAGGACCAGATAATTTTTTAAACATAATTTTTGATGTGTAAAACCTCAGAATTGAAATAGGGTCTACTTTATTACCTTATTACTCCACTAGGGGGAGAAAGTGGCATTTATGTACTGGTTTCAGTACTTTGGTCATGAGAACGACTGGTCCATCAGGGGTTTCCAGACAGCTGCATGGGTATATCTGAGTAAATATGCTGACTTCTCTGGATGGAGAAGTTGAACAAGCAGATGCATTTATAAATGCAACCAGTGTCACCCAGCCTTCACCATTGTGACTGGAATTAAACTGAAAAGCTTCCAAAAGTGCATAAAATATACACTGCTGCTAAGAGTTTATATTTCTGTGAAGAAATTAATATCTAAATCTAAATAAAAGTTCATCCATCTTTCCCAACAGCTGATTTATTTATATTTTATTGCTCATATAGAATAAAAATGACTCAAGATGAATTTTAGTAAATCAAAGGTCACCATGCTAACACCAGCAAACTCGTTTGTTTATTTTTCCCTTCATAACTCATATTGATTCAACTTTGTTTCAATCTATACTTCCTCTCTAGTTGTTAGCGCCCCTGCAGTGACTCCATTATAGCCTCAGCCACTTGTCACTGAGTCAACACACATGAAAGCAAGATCATTACACTGGAACAATTGGGGGTGGGGGCATCTTTAATTATGTTAGATGTAACTGCATCAGAATACACCGCTGCACTACACTGCATTAGCCACAAGCCAAACCTAGCTAGTGGATGCTATTAGCTTCTCCTATGCCATATATCTGAGAGATAAATGTATAAGTTTGCCTGTTTGGCTATTAAATAAACATTTACATGCTTTTGTCAAGCGTTAGATGAGAATATTGTTACAACTTTAACAGTTTTACATCTTAAATGGGAAACAACAACTATAAGACAGCTAAGCAAAGACTGTAAAAACCTAGCTAGCCAAGCTCTGTCCAAAGGTCAAAACCTACCTACAGTAAGAGCACCAAGCCCAGTAATTAATATGCAGACTATTCCTTTAAGCACACACAGCCACCTAAATAGTAATAAAACCACACCTTGTATCTTTTTTTTAAAAACATTTTATTTTGAGCTTTAGAGGTGGCAGAGCAGGAAAGCAAAAAATATACCTTTTTTTTCTTTTTTAAAAGAAAAGAAATATACCTGTGAAATGGTTTTATGGATAATGTTCAGTATTGCCAGGTGTGTAAGAAATAGATGAGATGGCCAGGTTAGTTAGCACCTCAGTGAGGAGATACACTATTCACTGAGACCTATCCAGCCCAGTGTCTGAGTGACGCTATCCTTGGGATCACAGAAACACCATTATCAGTGCACACTGACATCACTCAGCCCTCCAAAGGAGCAACGCAACACCCATCCACGTCCCCCACACACCATCACCCACCCTCTGCAGCACAGTCATTGTGTTCATCGGTCAGCCCATTGTCTGTGATGGAGCGTGGTGGACAGTGTCGCCAATCTCTGTCCAAACCATGATCCAACACTACTATTGTGACCAGTCTTTTTTCCTGCTTAACTTGACAAGATGCTGGTCCCGTGTGATGAGAAGAGAAGTTGGTGTCTGTTCTGCCTGGCACAGGGCTCTAAAGAGGACACAGATTATCGATCTGTGACATGAGTACAGTCGCTGTGGTGATGAAGCCTTGATGAAACGACACATGCACAAGCTACGTAACTGCCATTACCTCTCTGCTTGCAGGAGTTTCACACTGTGGGAGCCCCTGCTTCTGTCTCCAGTTTGACCCAGGACACTTTTGGTATCTACATCCACTTTCATCTCTGAAACCAACGTCAACAAATGAAGCAAAGTACCTGAAATACTGGAAGTTTTCCTCATAGCAGTTTTTTTTCTTTTTTTTCTTTTTTGCTCAAGGCAGAGATCACTTTCTTTGCACAATGAAACAACGAAACCAAACAACTGTGGGATCTTTCACGCTGACTTCTCTGAGGTTTTCAGATGGGATGCAGATGGATGGACAGCAATACAAGACACTCATCTAGCACAAGTGAGTAAGTGTTTACAGGGGGTGAAGCACAGCATGTTCTCTGTACAGTCATGGGACATAGAAAAGTTACTTGTGCTTTTGGAAATCTGTGTCCTCTAATATTCTGACAATCAACCCATGTTCTCCACACTAATTTAAGGTGTCGTCTTTGATTTTGGCTGTCTGAGCTGTGCCATACCTGACATGGAGACCTTTTACTACCCCATACGTCGGTCCTCAAGCCTCTACCTGGACCCTAGGCTTATACAGCGACGTATCCTGGAAGATCAAGTGGAATTATGGTGGTCCAGAGACCCACAACGCTCCTTGTTGTGCTACTGTGCCTCTGTTGCCCTCATACTCGGACTGGGCCTTGGTGGTGTGGGGCTCCTCTCCACCACCACAAGCCTATCTGGGGAATGGCGCCTAGGGGTGGGCACCACCCTCTGCCTCTTGGCACTTGCTGTCCTGCTCAAGCAGCTTCTCAGCTCTGCCATCCAGGACATGAACTGCGTGCGCAGCAGGCGTCGGATCGACCAGCTGAAAAGTGGTGGGAGGGCCGACCCCGCGCTGATTTTAGCTGTAGGGCTGGCAGTCATGCTGTGTGGGACGGTGCTAATCTTTGTGGCCACCATCGGCAGCCAAGGTCACGACAGCAGGGAAATGTTGGTTTCTGGTCTGGTGTTGATGGCTGCAGGGACGGGCATGTCTCTAGCTGTAGCGGGCTATAGTGTGCTGGCATACATCAAAAGAAGAAGGGAGCAGAGGAGGAGGATGAGAATGAGGAGAATGAGGAGGACAGGGAATCAAGCTGTCTGTGTGTTCAGTGTTTCTGGAGGACAAATGAGTCAAGCCAGGAGAGAGACCTCGTCGAGCAGGACCAGCCTGATCTGAAAGGACTTAAAATATCTGAGACTGGATGAAGTGGTTTAAAGCTAAAGGAACTAATAGTAGAACCGAGGAGGTTGTGTCAATACCCAAATCAAGTCTTCACAGATTTTCTTTCCACTCTCTTTATTGTTTTCCATGACCATAAAAACTGACTGCTGAGCTCTAAACACCATCATTGCAGTACAGTCACATCATTTCTACAAGAACAATAGGCTGCTGTCAACAATGGCTCTGTAATTTGATAAGCGAATATTTCCCTCCTTTGTACTGTCTGAAGGCTCATTTATGCTGTGTCTGACTGATTATAGTTGTAAATAAAGAGCAGATGTCACATCAGATCAAAACATCGCTGTGTTGTAATTTCAGTAAGAACGACTTTATTAAAGACGTGAATGTTCAAAAAAGTAATTTCATACAAACAAACATTCAGACTACAACAAAGATGTGTGAGTGTGAAGTTGTTTAACTCTTTGATATTCACTGTTAGCAGAAATGTAATAAAAAAACAAAAAACTTAAAGGTAACTTAAAGGTGAATAATTGAATGGCATGTGTGAAAACAAATAGCATTTAGCAGGATATAAACATTAACATCATTATTAGCAAATAAACTGAATGTTGTAATTTTAAATGTTTTCCATGTAGAGTTACATACACAGCATGTGTAATATGTGAATCCATATCGATATATAGAACATTTGAGCTTTAAGAACAATTTCTACACGGCATAAAAGAAAAAAATCAAAGGTATTCTGATTGCACAACGAGTCAACATTACAGAGGTCAATGCAGCACTTTAAATGTGTTTTGTATTAATTTTGGCCCCTCTTAAGGTCGGTTATCTAATAATAACGGATAATTTGGTCAAAACATTTGCGTGGCTCAGAAGTTTCTGCAGTCAAAAAAACTTTACTGTTCAGTAAGTAGGTTGGGGCCCATGTTGGGGGTCATATAATAAATTTAAGGGTTTCAAAATGAGCAATGTGAGCAGGCCAAAAAAGAAAGAAATTCTGATTTACTATTTCTTGTCAAGTTTATAATCCTGTCTTCTTTAAGGGCTCATGAGGCACAAAAGTTTTAAACTTTAATTATGGAAATGCTGCGTCCTGATGAACAGAATCAACTTTTGGAGTCTCATTATTTTTGTTGTAAACCGGTCACTTTGGAAAAATTTATTTAATCACCCTATAGTGAACTGAAGATCGTCGTCGCTGTCATCTGTGCCCTCTACCTCGTCATCCTCTCTTTGTCCCTCTGGCATGTGCTTCTCACCGGGCTGGATGTAGTTGTCCTCAATGAAGCCATCGTCGTCATCATCCAACCCGGGCTGAGTCCCTCTGACTACTCCCATCCTACCGGACACATTGTTAGGGAAAGACATGTCCTCTTGACCGTACTGGCTCGCCCCATCCGACTCCTGGAGCAGGGAGTGTCTGTAGCTGGCCAGAAAGCGATGTAAAACGCGAAACTTAACAACCAACACGATGAAGAGTGAAAGGGTGATGACTGTGCCCAACGCTATAGCCAGATAGGAGAATTCCACCTTTGGGCTCTCAAATGAGCTGTTTGTCTCTGCAGGAAAAAATTTGGTTCATCAAAATCTAACAAGACAGAACCCAAAACATTTCCTATGGATTAGGTATAGTAGAATATTAAACCCCTCAAACAAGAATAACACTGAAATAAAAGGTTACTGTTTACTTTGTTACTTACTTGGTTTGCCAGTGCTATTAGTGTTGTCTTCGAGCTCCATCAGAAGAAGTCTCTGGGTGCCTTTTTCTCTGACAGCGTCTGATATAGAAGCAGTATATGCAGCGTCACAGAGAAAAAGCACCACACTGATGCCACAGCTCCACAGACCCATCTCGCTGTACAAGATCTACAGAAATAAACACAGTAGTAACCAGGATTGCGATCCATTCACATCGTAAAGGAAAGGAAAATTATATTCAGGGAAACAAGAGCGGAAATTTGGAGTCAAAAGAACAGTTCTTTGGCGAATACCTTGAATAAGACTTGATTTGATTAAACTCAAATGTCAGCTGACTGAATGCAGTACTACAAGGCAGGTGATTTTGCTAAAAATTGCATTTGAAAGGATGATTGCACAGGCAGTAAGAAAAAAAAAAGACCTGCTAAAGTAAAGTAAAGTAAAGTTTCACAGGCCTGTAGTTACAAAGTGCTGCACAAAATATAAAAGAAAATGAAACTACTGTTAACAGTGATACAAAGCCAAGTTAAATTTTGGGGCATAATTTTTTTTAAAAGCCTTTGTCCCCCTCAATCGGTCCCAGACTCGTACGAGGAACAACCAACAAATACCACGTCAGTGATCGAGGAGTGCAGGAGCACCCTGAGGAGCTGCAGGGTGCTCAATAGGAAGCGAAGAGAAATCGTCTGGAGCTTGTCCATTTCCAAAAGATGCGTTTTTCACTAAATGATTTCGTTTTATGACACCAAAGCAAGGCATCTTGTGAAACATAGAGCAGTGAGAGTGACATGAATAAAGTGATAACAATATAACATCATTTTACAGTTTTAAGATGTTAAGCTTCCATTTGACAAACTGGACACCTGTTCTTACTCTTAACTATCTTACCTATCTTATCTATGTTACTCGTTCTTCCCGTTTCATGGAGTACCATACATTTACACTGTCTGGTTGGGACGAAACATAAATTGTCAGTCATCATCATTATTATCGTAGCACGGAAGCATCAGAGATAGTATCAGTATAGTACCTGAAGCCTGCTCAGATTGTATAAGTTAAAAGATCACAAATGATTTGACCTTAATCACAACATTAAGATAAAAAATATTTAAGTTCTCTTCACATAGACAGTCACATGATGTTGTCAGGCCTTTAGTAACGTCCAGAGGAATTTTAAAAGACCTTAATTTCTTACTAATTACCTTCAATCTTAAAATAAAAGCACTCTCTTTATCACCCAACAGCAGATGTGTGTATACCGACTGTAATGTTCTTTACATTGTGTCACTAGCCTGTTTTCTTTCCAAATATAAACTCGGTTTACCTTCTAATGCTGGCCAGAGCACAGTAGCTGGTTCACTGAAGTCATATGACCACAACATACCTATGTTCACTCAGTAGTGTCACTTAATATTATCATTAACACAAATGTCATGTTACGCAAACTGCAAAGCACACAAAAATCTATGTAAAAGTCCTTACCTGTGCCAAAACTGATAGAGAAGGTGTATTTTGGTCTTCTTAGCTTAAGATTTTGTTTTCCCCTTCCGCTGCTTCACAAACAATAAAAGGCCTGTCTGGGCAAAGGTTACAAGACACGCCATAATGTCTCCCTTCTTGCACCATATCTTTAAGACAGATGTTAATGATTAACTTCACTGGGTTTATAATTTTTTCTTTGCCCTGTGTAACTACTTTCTTTTATATATTCAATCAATTCAATGTTATTTATATAGCACCAGCTCACAATACCAGTTGCATCAAGGTGCTTTATATTGTAAGGAAAAGACCCTACAGCAACACAGAGAAAACCCCAACAATCAAACAACCCCCCATGAAGAAGCAGTGGGTGTTTTTGTTCAGAATATAAAATAATTTCAAGAGTCAAAAACTCTACTGCTGTTGGAAGTAATGAAAAGCCTGCTGGCAGGAAACAAAGAGAGTTAATGAGTAAAAGGACAGTTACACTGATGCATCTGTGCTCTTGGGCCAAACAGTGGCACTGTAATCACATCAGACATAAAACAAAGACACTCCACAGAGCCTCCACAGCTCTGTGTGGAGGGGGCAGCTGTGTTAGCTCACAATCGCTTTTGTAATGTTAAAAATCATGAAAATAACAACAACATGCACTTAAAATATCTCCTTATACAAAAGAGAAAATAATACTTAATATTTCCTCTTATTTAATGTATAACGGTGTGTTATTGTGAGCTCCTCATGACTTAATCTATGTATCTTGAATTACTGTGATGCATAACAGACGTCGGTGCTGGATCATCAGGCAGTGAGGTGCCTGATGATAACTTAACTAATGTGATTAACTTGAACTGAACGTGAGCAAAACCAAAGAGATGGTGGTGACCTTCTCCAGTTGGCAGAGGGATCTGGCTGCTTCAGTCACCACCACCATCCACGGGAAGCCAGTGGAGGTAGTTGAGGAGTACAAATACCTGGGAACCATCTTTGACAACCTCCTGAAATTCTCTGCCAACACAGAGGAGATTCTCAGGAGGTGCCACCAACGGCTATACCTCCTTAGGAAACTCAACTCCTTTGGAGTCAGCACACCCATCATGATGACTTTTTACTATGCCTTCCTGGAAAGCATCCTGACCTGCTCCATTACCTGCTGGTTCCACTCCCTCAGCCTTCAGAACAGGAACAGACTGCAGCACACTGCATCAGTGTCTGCCTGTCAGAACTCTGCCACAGGTTTTCAGTCAACAGGCCCTCAGACAGGCAGCCAAAGTCATCCACGACCCCTCTCACATTCTTCACCTCACCCCGCATTTCAATGGCTCCCCTCTGGGCGACGCCTCCACTGCATTTCCTGCAGGACTGAGAGGAGGAGAGCCACCTTTGTCCCCAATGCCACTCTGCTTTTTTAACTCCAGCAGACCATTTCCCACACCAGAAACATAAACTACCCCACACTCTTTTTATACTACCGACACTTTATTCACTCTTAGTCACTGACAATTATTTATTCACCTTTCAGTCACTTTAATGTTAAACTGTGTAATTTTAAAACTGTACATACTGTATATTCTGTTTATTAAAATGTATTATACTAAAATTCTATCTCTTATAAACAACAACAAAAAGTTTAATCCAATTCAACTGAGTTTTATAAAGCACCAATTTGCAATACCTCAAGGTGACGTATGACACATGAACTACACCCTTCAAAGACAAATTCTAAAAAGACAGTTTTCAATACAGAAGTAGCTTCTTGAAAGTATGGAAATTGACACAAGACCCCTTTAGGTGCTGCTTCAAAGTGACATACTCAAAGCGCTCAGTGGTTCTTAAGCAGCGCTGGTTTCTTTGCTTAGATCAGCTTTATGTAAGGAGTTCTTTCATCTTTGATGAATGTTACTTTTCTTCACTGATTTTTTTCTTTTCTTTTTAATCAACTCCAGACAAATTTTTTCACTTTCATCTTAGGACTTTATGAAAATTATGTCCTTGTGGAGCAGGTGGTTAGTTTGTAAATTTCAGGTTTTATTGGAAGATCTTGCCAAGCACGATTATTATTTTATTTGGATCCTACCCGAGGCTTAGCAGATGTGCTCTTTCCTCAACAGAGCTGGATTCATATAAAAACTGATCGGCATTAACAAACACCTGTTTATTTAACACCATTTAATTGCATTTTGTTTTAAACGTTAACATAACAAATGTGCATGGGCAGCTCGTTTTCTCAATTTCCACCAAAGTGCATATTTAACCTCCTAGGACCTGGCATCCACATATGTGGACATCACATTTTGGGTTATTTAGAATAAAATACTCAATTTTGCTCTACAAGGGATGGATGGATGGATGGGCCCCAATATGCCCAAATATCAAAGAGAAATTAAAAATGCATGCCGTGGAAGAGTTCGGGTCTTAGGAGGTTAAGGTTTATCTAGGAATACTGAGACATATAGTAATTATAACAATATTTCCATTCATGAAGGCGTCTCTTTCAGTTGTAGACTTTATTGATACATCTAGCTTTTCTTGACTTGGTTACATGTTGTCAAGTTGGTTTTCTTAACCACTGAAATAATTCTGTCATCATTCACTTGTCATCTGTTGCTAAGCTGGTCAGTGCGTGCTTTCTTTTTAAAAATATATCAAATTGTTGATTTGACCACTCCTATTGCTCCTTCACTCACATCGATATTGAGAGTTCCAGTGAATCACTACCAAATGTAAGTTCAACACTCGGGTTTAACTCACATCTCTTGATTTGCCATGAAATATAATTAATACTATACCAACAGTCAATTATCCAATTATATTTGAGCCTCTAAAAACTGTATATGAAAATGTCTGTAATTCTTAGACTCATAGACAGATTTTGTAATGTAATGTATTCATGTTTAAATAGTTTTTTTCTAGTCTTACCAAGACGGTTCATATTCTCAGATGAGGATACACTAACAAGAACATAATAAAAATAATACATATATAATTATGAATATCATATTCTGTTAATAGGTCTATCTGAATCCTAAGCACTAGAGTGGAAAATGACTGCAAAGCACACAATTTAAGAGAGTAATGACTCAGGCAATTGATTATACACGGTCATGCCTTCCCTTCAAAGACTCAGATCCCGAGGCTTTAGCAGGGATTTGAGCAGATTTCATGGAGCCCAATGACTTCTGTGTTGGTCTTCTGATGCCTTCAGATCTTTAGATGTTCACACAGTCTTTAGGCACGCACAGTGTTGTTCCTGTTTGAAAATTCTTTCAAACAGAAAAAGTTCATAATTTCTGTGAAACTTTTTTATTTTTAGTTTAGTAGTTAGTTTATTCAATAAAAAAACAAGCTTTTTCATATTACCCATCCATCCTCTTCCACTTGTCCAATTTAGGGTTGCTGGGAGTTTCTTTCTCCTGTGATTCCCCACAGCCAAATCTACAGAAGAGCTATTAGAGCAGATTGTGAAATGATTTTTACACAGTGCAGCACTTAGATGTGAGCTACAAATGAAGTCCTCCAAATACATAAAGTATGATTTTTACAGTAGGTTTGCATTCATTTAAACCAGCAGGTTTAATTGGTTTGCTGTCACTTGTACCATTATGACAAACATCTACAAAATGCTTTTACAGTTGTCCATTTGCCATCTAACAGGTCTTGCACATCAGCCCTCCCAGGCAAAAGCAATCGGTTTGAATACATGAATCTTTGCAGAGTGTGAAGCAAGTAGATGCTAATGAAGGTCCTAAAAGTCAGCTTGTTCTCTATTACAGGAATACATTACTCACTCAGATTTGTGTGCAATTAGACTGTAAAAAGAATCTAAAATATAAGCCATTTATATTCTTTGTCATTATACTCAGAGTGAGCAAAATGCCTTTGGTGCTTTCTACACATACAGATTGCTGTACCTGTAATTGATGGCTGTTATGGAAGTATAGTTTTATTTACAACCCAAATAAGGTTAATAACCAGCGTGCCTAACTCTCTGAACTGCAGTGCACGATGATCAAAGAGGGCTTGTTGTCACTGGCTTTCAGAGACTCTGCCTCTCAGCAGACAAATGATTAGAAGAACTGAGAGCCAGTAACAAATCTGTCTAACTCGGAGTCTCACTGACCGTTCTAATCTGTGTCTCTTAATTTCTTCAACCACCAAAGCAGCCTGCAATATAGAAAGTGAGCCAGACAAAGGCTTCATCATCATCAGTCGCTCAGTTGAACACATTTAATAGAAAAACAACAAACATTGACTTTAAGTATTTCTTTGAAAAGCATGTTTGTGCTAAGAAACCTTATGATCACCCAAAGAAAATGAAAAGAGAATAAGAGCGCAAGGAGTGATGTTATTTTTAAGATAAATAATTTCCATGTTGTGCACTTAAATAGTATTCACATTGCAGTTGATCAGGCACCACGTCTGCATGACATATGATGTGATGTACTTTCATTCAGGTTTTACTGATGCTCTTTGAAGAATAGTGTGAATGTGTACATTCAAGTGAAGTATTTGAAAGCCATTCTAGTCAAACAAATATGGATGAAACTTAGTAAACATCTCGTTTTCCTCTTTCATCAAATGTAAATTAATGTTAAATAACAGAGCTCACACTTACATGCTAGCAAAACACAAAAATTCTTAACACTAGCATCCCCAGGCTTCTACCTTTCTACCTATAAAAGCCGGAGAGCAGTCAAATGCTGGAAGTGGAAGCTAAATTGGCTAGTCATTCATATGTATATTAGGCTGTTAAGTAGGAATTCTGGAGGGAGGGGAGTGGAGTGTTTCAGTTTGCCATCTTAGGGAGAAATCAACACACATGGGTGTATGTCCTTTGTTGCTGACATTTATTGATAAAAACAGTACAAAAAACCAACCATTTGTACACATATGTACAAATACTAATAAAAAGTGAGTGAGTACATTTCAACATTTTCAGCAATCACTCACAATCATGGCACTGCCATGGTATCTGTAGTCTGCATTTACCACATGTGTATCTGTAGCAGTGAACACGTCGCACAGTGGCCTGATTTTTCTTGCATTTGTGTTTGACCTGACACGTGGCTCTTTTTCCAGGGCTAGGTGTGGAGGGTTGTGCCCGAAGCAACTGTTCTTTTCTTGCCTTCTTCGCAGCTACATGAGAGCGAGCCAACTCTGTTGCAAGCGCCACCAGGAAGTCCACCCGTCTTTCCTTCGTCCCGGTGCATGCTTGATACAGCACATGTGCATTCAGTGCTGCCATGTCAATCATGTTATAAAACACGGCGACTGGCCAGCGCCGTTTTCCTATGTACACGGCGTGTACAATAAAAGCATAATCGCTTGCAGTGTCGCTAAGCGGGGTGTGACGGGTTGCCACAATGGACGGGTCTGATTGATGCCACAATGGACGACTGATCGATGGTCCATTGTGGCATCAATCAGACCACTGGTATATTAAAAGCATAATCACAACTGATAAGTTCGCTGCAATTTCCAGTGTGTGGGGATCATTTGTCACCAACTATGGTGGACTTGCATTTGTGTTTGACCTGACAGCCAAACACAAATGCAAGAAAAATCAGGCCACTGTGCGATGTGTTCACTGCTACAGATACACATGTGGTAAATGCAGACTACAGATATGGCAGTGCCAGGATTGTGAGTGATTGCTGAAAATGTTGTAATGTACTCACTCGCTTTTTATTATTATTTGTAAATATGTGTACAAATGGTTGGTTTTTTGTACTGTTTTTATCAATAAATCTCAGCAACAAAGGACATACACCCATGTGTGTTGATTTCTCCCTAAGATGGCAAACTGAAACACTCCAAGTTGGTGACTTTTGGAGATTTATTTCCCTGGATGATTGAGAATGCATCAAGATGAAACACAAAAGGGAAGTTCACAGCTTTTAGCAGCTCCCTCCCCCACGCCCTCAATCACACACCCCCACTCCCCTCCCTCCAGAATTCCCAGGTAACAGCCTAATATATATATGAATGACTAGCCAATTTAGTTTCCACTTCCACCATTTGACTGCTCTCCGGGTTTTATAGGTAGGAATCACAAAATGATGCTCCGCGGGGGTTTAAGCTTTTTAAATTCTTTTTAGACCACGTTTTAACAGAGAAAATGGCACAGTGTTGAAACAGGAATTTTAATTTGGTTACGGAGCTCGGTAACCAAATTAAAACATGAACAATCAAAGCCCAGATATCGGACGTTTTGCATTAATTTCGCATCAACATTCAGATCATCAACAAAAAAACAAAAAACAAAAAGCAAGTGCACTTGAAAGGTTTGATTATCCAGAACATACTAAGCACAGCCTTCTAGTGAGTTCACAAAACAGCAGCTTCTACAATAACAGTGAAAACCGACCAGGACTCATCACACAAAAGCTTGAAAGCCAACATGATAAGCGAAGCTGAAACTCATCAAAGTTGACTGTGTTTGTATAGGGCTTGCTGTCTGCACCATCTTGCTTGAGATGTCCTAACAATAAAAGCTTTGTATACATAAAAAAAGACTAACAAATTGTTCTTGACTAAATGGCACGGTGGTCAGAAAGCTTTGATTTTGTCCTGGAAAAACTTCCACGTTTGATCACAGATGTTTTTCACCTCGGTTTGGTTAGATTTAGGCACGAAAAAAACTTTGTAAGGTGTATGAGGGAAAAATGGCATTAGGTTAAAGCAGACCTCTTCCATTGTAGCATGTTACTGTAATCACATTGAATTTTTCAGTTTCACAGTTTTTGTTTTTTGGGGGGGGTTTTGTACAAAGGGACAAGAGTGCGATGGTAAAGTGCAAACTGCATCCATAACAGTTGCTAACACAGCTTCGGCTCTTTGTAGGCATCTGCACGGACAGCATGTTAACAAAAAGCTAGCCAAGAACCCAGAATGCTACTAAAGTGTAGCCTCAGGTTTATGCTGTTATATTGTTGGTGATTATGTGACAGTGTGTTTCAGGTTACGTTACAATGTGACAAGAAAGTAATATAACAAGTATTGTAGTTAATTACTTTTTCTGACGAGTAATTGAGTAACATACTGCATTACTTTTAAGAAAAGTAACGAGTAATGTGTAATACATTATTTTCTTTTTTTCTCTTTTTCAAATGCATAACAACCCCAACAATGCTTAGGACCATTTGAAAGTACAGCATTATGGCAACCCATCCATCCACCCTGACCTCCTCCTCTTCTTAGTCATTATTACTATGGCCACTAGAGGACACTCTTACAATAAAATGCATGCCACAGGTTAAACAATTAAATATTAGTTCTTTACTTTCCAGAAACACCTATCTATTCATCCTATATTTTAGGTTTCCGAACCACATGAGCCAGTACTGGGGGAACATTCGGCTTAATGTCATCCATTAAATACAGCTGCAAAGTGCCATTTCAGTAGCAGATGCATGAATTTGAAGGCTTTTAATGTGCCAAAACACTGGACAGCGCTTAACAGTACTCAGACAAAATTTTACATTCTAAGCATTTGTTGCCATCACCAGTTAATAGATCTTATGCCATAATGATCACAGTTTATTAGTGGAAATGTACTCCCCCAGGAATGTGTGCTTGCATGTGATTCACTGATGTAGCACCTCGCTATTCCATTCAGGTTCAGCTTTTTTAATCAGAGTACCGTCTGTGTTAGATCCTCTTCTGCCTCCCATATTTTATGCAATAGAAGAGGTTTTGTTTATGTGAGACTGTACAGCGCACAGCATACGTTGACTGGTTCATTCTTCACAATAATAATGAATAACAATGGTATCCTTTAAAAGTGATTCAGGTATACAGTGATGCGATTTTAACTTTAAAATCTGTGAGAATTACGCTGCCATCAGACTCCTTCATGTTAACTGATTCAGCAGAATCCTTGTTGGTTATGTTAGAGAAACATGATGACTGTGGTTATAAGAAACCTGTACCGGACTGCCAGCAGGACACAGAATATAAACCACAAACTCCAGTGTTAGAATAAGAGATACCCAACAATCCAAGCCTGCCTCCAGCCATCACAAAGGGTTTTACTTGAGGTTGCTTGTCCAGAGAATGTAAACATAAGCCACTTTAAAGATCTGAAAAGTCAACTGATGGTGCAGTTCTGTGTTGTGCTGGGAACGTTTCACTCCCACAAATCCTTCAGTCCCTGAGTAAAATGTAGAAGATTCCAATCAGAGTGCCTCCCGACTTAAAACACTAGCTTGGCTTTCTCTTACCCAAATGCAACATCTTCAGCACATAAATGTGCCTAAAACTGTATGTCCTCACTGTAAACTGCATATGACTCAATGATTCATGTGTTCAAATGAATCTTTGGCTTTCAGAAAGCCAAATTTATGCATTAGTTTCCAAAAAGATGGAGGATAAGTAATTTCCACCCGTGAGGAGGCCACGAGGAAAGACGACTTTAATGCATGAAAAATGTCAACAAGGCAAGAAACGTCACAGCCTTCTGAGCGCGTGCTTCTTACTACTGGTCTAAAGTTGTGTTACTCAGTATATACTCCTTTCAGCCACCGCTCACACTGTATCAATTACTTTCCTCTCATTCATAGTTGTCCACTTGTACCACAAGGCTGTTTCCTCATTGATTTGCCTTATTGACAGAGTGCTGCTGTCCTTATATTTTAAAAAGAAAAAGAAAAAAAAAGAGTAATTTATGAAGGACTTTCCACTTTCACTCCAGTGACTGTGGGTGTAAAACACCTCTGGAAAAGGTGCTCTGGGTCTGGCGACTGATTGTCACAATCCACCTTCCTGTTCACAAAGGGATTTTTGAATCTTTGTGGAGCAGCGGCGCAGGGCACCCTCACATGACTCGGCCCCTCACTGGGATCTCCTGCCAAGAAGCCACAGACAGTTGCACAGAATAAAATGATTTATTACGAGCTCTCTGTAAAAGACTTCAATATTGATAAAAATAAAAAGTAAAAATGTTGAGATTTTGTCAGAAATTACACAAACAAACAAATTCCTGTCATCAGAGGGAATTCAGGGGAGGATTCATACTAACCTGGCGCTCTTAGGGGTAGGCCGTTGTCAAGACGACGAGTGGGTTTGGTGACGATAAAGAGGTAGCAGAGGACACACACAGTGATGAGGAAAGCAAGGAGGACGACCGCTGCTATAGACAGACCGACCAGAGCACCGATACTGAGAGGAGAAGAGAGAAAAACATCTTTTTAACCTGATCCCTTAATGAACAGAGAGGAGAGGACACTGACTGATGTGAGGATTAAAAAACACAATGAACGTGAAAAATAACTTTTTTATCTGCTAAATATTTTAAGTGCATTCCTTAGATGGGTCTTACTCGCAGAATTAAAACGAAAACGAGTTCTTTATGCCGTGAATGGATGAACTGAAGTCTTCAAGGAACACCAGGAACAGAGGCAATTGGTTTTCTCAAAGATTAAGGGTTCAATAATGTCAGTTAAGTGAGGCTTTTATTGCGCAAAAAAGTAAACATTAAAAATGAAGAAAATATTGTGATTATTAGTGATTAGCTCATCCACTGATAACAAGCACATTATTTTATTTTTTAAGGCAGAAAATAAAATAAAATTGCACTTGCCTGAGCCACCACATGTACCCGTACTCATACGGGAAAAAACTGTTTGCATCATCACAGCAATATTTAATATCGTTAAATCCACAACAGTAGATGGCAGCGGCAGCATTCCCTGGTTTAGGACAGGAGAACGAGTCCACGAACACCCCGTCAGCGCTGTAGTAACTGCTGCATTCAGCGCTCATGTTGCAACAGAAAGAGGGGGGAAAGAAAGAAAATGAAAGAAAGAAAAAAAACACTTAATGAGCGGCTGGAGGAATAAAAGAGGAATGTTCCTGCGTGGGAGCGCGCCCCGTGGTTAGACCAGTGGAGCAGCGCGTTGGTTTTCATCGGCAGCGTGTTTCTCAGTGAGTGAACGCGCAGAGAGATGGAGGTGAAAAACTTTGAATTTGAAGAAAACTGCAGCGCCCACCAACCTCCTACCTCTCTCTCTCTCTCTCTCTCTCCCTCTCTCTCTCTCTTCAGTCACACACGCAAACATGAGAATGCATATCCTTGACTTCGTGACTTTCGAGGACGTGGCACTGGTCTTTTTCTGGAGTTGCCTGACCATAACCTTACTTTAATACAGTGTTTCATTCATTGCATTTACAATTTATGACGTGTGCTATAATGTGATAGTGGACTCTCCCAGCTGTGATTTAGCAGATTTTGCACCCTGGACGGTTCACAAGCTAAAATTGAACTGAACATTAGGCTGGAGATCACTGAAGTCAGAGAGTCCTTTTCAGGAGCTAATACGGGGATGGGAACGCTAATGAGATGTGTCAGCTCAGCACTGCCTTTAGTTCTTCAGTTCACCTACAGCAGATGAAGTGTTTACTTCTTACACCTAACCCAGCCTCAACCGTACAACAATACCGAATAACATCAAAGGGACTTGCTTTTGGTTCCCATAAAGAAACATGTCCCCATTATGTGACAAGTTCAGGGCCCCACAACATGAGAAAGACCTGAACACACACACACACACACACACACACACACACACACACACACACACACACACACACACACACTGGCTCACTCCACTTACTCTGAGGTTTTAAATAGTATGATTATTGTTGGAATATTTAATTTAAGATACAGCAATGCAGTGGAGAGCATGACAGAGTTCTGTGCCCATCTGATCATTTTAGCTTCACAACGCTGAACAGCTGGTGGGCAGAATATTATCTGTAAGTTATGGCAGCAATCAAGCAGTGCTGTGATAATTAAAGCAGGCTACTCCACTGACTTTTAATTCTAAGTGATGTTCCAGAGGTGTTGCTTCTACACTGTGGGAATAAAAATATAAATAGAGTGCAAATACAAAAACATTTTGTTCCCAACTCCATATATGCTCAACCAGGGAGCAGCTGCACAGAGAGAGTTTGATGCATATAGCTTTTTCCTCGAGCCTTATGCAGGTACGTGCAGCAAATACCTAACCATTTCTTGAAGCACACACACACAC
This sequence comes from Pundamilia nyererei, assembly GCF_000239375.1. NCBI lineage: Eukaryota > Metazoa > Chordata > Actinopteri > Cichliformes > Cichlidae > Pundamilia > Pundamilia nyererei. The sequence continues at coordinate 523,667 of NW_005187516.1, read as the reverse complement.
AGATATATATACACCTGGCGACACCTGTGTTGTCAGTTTGGCTACATGGAATTGCACGGGTCTTCGACTGATCTCAACAGCTAAGATATTATCAAGGGTTTGAGAAGAAGAAAGGTTTAAGACATAGATTTAGGAAATGTCTAATAAAAGCAATTAAATCCTTCAAAATATCTGAGAAAATGCTCATCAGCACATCTAGTGACTGAAGTGATCTCAAGCTTAGTCAACTAAGAGACTGATGGTGATAAAAAGAACATTCCAGTATGCATATTAGAGATGTTTCATTCATGCTATGTTTTTCAAGTCACCAAATGACCAAAGCCAGAAGCTAACTGTGTCTGTTACCTTATTGCACAGACTAAATTACAGAAAATTGTTAGCTAAATGTAATTATAGACATTGATTGCTATGTTAATTTTTGTATTTTAACATTTTTCTAGTTTTTGCTTCATAGAGACAATCCTGGGCATAATGGCAGAAAAGGAGGAAAAAGCTTATGTACACAGGATCTTTTAATGGCCCCCTGTCAAATGTTTCCATGATTTCAAAAAGATATAAATGGTTCATCTGTTTGAATCATTTCTTTCTTGAATAGACCCTCAGACTCTGTATGACTCATTTAGAGTGATCACAATTCTATGTCATACATCTCAAGCTTTCGAGGATATTTAGTTCATATTAGAAAGTCATTATTGAAAAGAGACTGCAATAGAACATGTTCACAACTATCCTGTCTTTGTCTTAATGACAAATTATTCTCATTGCAAAGAAACTTTTTAAATTGTAGCCTAAGTTAGTTAGGTACGCAATTTGAGACTTAAATGTACTTCCTGAGTCATCATCAAGAGATATGACATAAAGAACTGTAAACCTGACCACGTTTCCAATCAATAGTACTGAATACTATTTTTTTTTTTTTTTGGCGTGTCTGCTATTGATTGTACTGTAAAAAGGTCAACAGAAGCACAGCGGCTGTATGAAAAGGCTCATTACTGGTGCAAAGTCTTCTGTATCTGCTTCTCAGTAAGACTGCTTGCATTGAGTGTCAACCTTGGCTAAAAATGAAGCCAGTGCACAGCTGCCAAATTTGTTGTATGACTTTCCACATAAGGCTGTTTAAATATCAAGGTTTTTTTTATTTATTTATTTTTTAAACCAGAAATAGGCATTAATTGCCTGGCTTATAAACTATGTTAGCCATTAGATCATGACAACTAAAGTCCCCTGCAGTATTCTTGAGCTCCTTATTTTTTATATTTTGTTAGGAAATTGGAAAATTGATGCAGTGATTTATTAAAGTGTGCAAACATACATAGAAATGCCAACCACTATGACAAAGACTCCACAAGGTTTTACAGATGACTGTAGACACTCACTGTTGTACCTCTCTTCAGACCTCCTCCTACATACTTATTGATAACAATTTGAACCAAGTATTGCAAATTTAGATACATCTATAACTCCACAAACTCCCTGTTGCCACAGATTTTCAGTCATTTTTTGTGTAATTTGGCACAGCTCAGCCTTTATTTCCCATTTCCCTTTCTGAAGAATGTTTTTGACAGACTCCCTTTTGTTGCAAATGTTTTTTTAGGCTTGCCATTTCTTCTTTCATCCTCCACTTTTCCAGGTTCCTCAGATTTGTTTTTAATGATGAAGTGCACATTATGCTGAGATGTGATATTTGTAAAGACAAAGTATTTGGTAAACAACTTTTTAGGAATAACTGAAATGACTTTAAAATTCTATTCCATGCCTGTCAGACTGTGTTTTCTTTGGTATTTTTCATAGATGGGAACAAACTAAGCACCTAAAGACACAATTAAATATTAGTTCTTTACTGGTTATTGGTTCTTTGTGTAGTGGGAATGCTGAAAAGCACTCGCATGGGCTGATTTTCTTTCCACCTGATCTTTTCCTGCCCGCATGATGAGTTTTTGGCAGAATTAAAATAAAATTTCTCTCACCTCACTCTGAGAGCAGCACAGCTAAGAAACTACAAAATATACAGCAGGGGAAGCGTAGTGTTGTGGAGTTTGTTGACTGACTTTCGTACACAGCAGACGCCTCGTCTGTGTCTGCTGCCTGGAGAAAAACTCCCTGGAAGGCATAATCGGAGTAGCCAGAGGCTGGCTAGTTTTTCTCCAGGCCCTCAATGATCAGGTGAGGGATCATGTAGCCTCCCATGATGACCTTTCCTCTTTCAAGGATTTGATCTCTCTCCCCCTCAGGACAGATAATCGCTTGAAGGAAAGAGAGGCCAGAACTATAAGTCCCACCGTGCTTTCTTCTGTTCGTCTCCAATTTCCATCTCCGCACCGCCGCTTCAGCCCATATAGCAGACAGATCTGGTCCGGATCTGGTGTCAAGCCGGCACTGCTGGCTGACTTCTGGCATGGTAACTGGTATGTCATCCAGATATGGGCCAGGCCTGGCGTAGATGGCCCTGTTTATGGCATGCCATATCTGGCCAGATTGTGGTTTGGTTTATGTAGCCCAGGCTCATAGAAAACAGGTCTGGCCCGGATCCGGCATCAAGCTGGCACTTCTGACTGACTGGTGACATGGCAGAGTGTATGTCAACCAGATGTGGGCCAGGTTGGCAATGATGGCACTGTTTATGTTCCTATTTTCCTATTTTAGTTAGAAGACCCAAATGCCATATTGCTATACTATACTACTATGGTAGCCAATGATTCAAATACAGGTTTGACAGGTTTGTGAGTGTTCACTTTATCCAAAACCTAGTGAGGGTTTACTCGTGTTTACCACTGGGTGGCTGTAGCTCAGGAGGTAGAACAAGTCACCTACTAATCAGAAGGTTAGTGGTTTGATCCCTGGCTCCTAAAGTCTGTATTTCAGGACTGTGAATGTGTATGAATATAGCTAGGAAGCATTCAGTTTAGAGAAAGTGGGTGAATGTGGTATGTTGTATAGAGCACTTGAGTAATCTGGGAGAGTAGAAAAGCGCTATATAAGAATCAGTCCATTCACTGTCTGAACAGAGCTTCGTCATGTTACTATTATGTTCCAGTATTATTTGATATATTGTTAATTTTTAATTATATAAATTATTCCATTCAAAATAAATTTGCTGCATTACCTTTGTTGAGACATTTTTAATCTGTGCTAAATACGGCACATGTTGTTATTACCTGGCTTGATTAAGGTACACATTAGGCTGACATCTGGGGCCAGAGCTGAAACTGTTCTGGGCCAGCATAGGGCCAGCAGTGTGTCTGCAACTGGCCTTGTGCTGGCCCATGTGTTGGCCACCTCTGGCAAACCAGATCTGGGCCACCAAAGGGCCATCATTCTTTGCGGTATGTGGGCCATGTGTACGCACATTGTATGGGCCCGATCCGAGCCATACCAATTTTGCTGTGGGAGGTATCAACTTCCGCTCTGTCACCTCCTCTCTCCCTCTCAATTGAACCGCATCCCGAGCCCATCCCAATAGGTAGTTCGTGGCTAACTGCAGAAGAGAAATGCTTGTATTGCAGGCCGCCTTCATCACCTCTTGCCCAGTTCATCCAAAAGGGTCCTCCTGCCAGTAAGTTCAAGGATACGGGTGGGCAGATCCCTGACATCTACTAAACCCCAGTTATTGCTACCTGTAACTCCTATCCTAAACCATGTCACTCGGACACTACAGCCTCTTGTAGATTCTAGGGTAGAGCAAAATCTTATACATATTGAACTAGCTAACCAGTTGTGTCTCCCTTTTGTTCCTTTAAATCCCACCAATTCCCGCTACCACTCTAAACAATCAAGGATTCGCAACTATAATCCACCAAACTGAACCTGTCAGTCCAATCATGTCCTGCAACAACAACAACAACAATCTTTATTTAACCACTAACCACCGGGAGACTCTCACGTTCTTTACATTCACCTCCCAGACATTCCCGTGATCCTCAGCTACCTCTGGCTTCAAAAGCACAACCCTCACATTGACTTGCCTGGTCATAGGATCTGAAGTTGGTGTCCTTTCTGTTTGGCTAACTGCGCTAGCTGCACTCACTTCTGCACTACCCACCGTGACCTGGAACTCCTGTGTTGCTGCCTCTTCCCCAACAAATCTCTCCACCATTAAATACCATGACCTCCATGAAATATTCAGTCAGGCCAAAGCATTGTCTCTTTCACCGAATCGCCACGGTGATTGTACTATAGAGCCCCTCTATCATCCAGCTGGCTCTACAATCTGTTTCGACACAAGAGAGAGGCCATAGAAAAATATATCCGAAATCTCTGGCAGCTGGTAACATCTGTCCATCTTCATCTCTGGTATTTGTTAGTTTTTTCTTTATGTCTAAGAAAGATAGGACCCTCCATATTGATTTCCGGGGGCTGAACGAAATTACAATTAAAAACAAATACCCTCTCTCACTTATTAATCCCACATTTTTGAGCCCATCCATGGTGCCACAGTTTTCACTAAACCTGACTTACGTAATGCTTATCACCTGGTTCACTTCCATGAAGGGAATGAATGGAAGGCAGCCTTCAACACCCTGTTAGGTTATTTCAAGTATTTCGTTATGCCATTCAGTCTCACTAACTCCCCAGCAGTCTTCCTGGTCCTTGTCAGCGATGTTCTAAGGGATTTTCTAAATGTTTTTGTGTTTGTCTACCTTGACGACATTTTGACTTTTTCCAAGACCCCAAAAGAGCACAGAGTACACGTCCCTGAAGTTCTACAGTGGCTGTTGGAAAACCATCTGTACATCAAGGCTGAAAAATTTGAGTTCCACTCTTCGTCAGTCACCTTCCTGGGCAATATTTTGGCAGGGGGACAGTTGAAGATGGACCCCACTAAGATCCTAGAATTCACCGGCCCGCTCCCACTACTCGCAGACATGGATAACAGTTCCTCGGCTTAGCTAACTTATATCAGCACTTCATCCATAACTACAGTCAGGTAGCCACACCCCTAACTCACCTCACCTCCACAGATTCCTTTCATCTGGTCCACTGAAGCAAAGTCCGTCTTTTCCTTACTGAAGCAATTATTCACTTCCACTCCCATTCTTGCTTTGGACAAACCATGGCCACTTCCACTCACCTGTCTCCCATCGACATCAGCATTTCTCTTTCACCAGTCCGTCAGCTACCTATAGTGGTAACCCTGCCTTTAGCTCCTTGTGATTCTCTCTTTTTCAGCTGTGTACTTACCTCCTGTCCTTGTGCCAGCAGCTCTTACCATATCAACACTCAACTTGCCAAGTTTGCAGTCTCGCGCCAGCTCCTCACCCACAATCTCCCCGCTTCGCTGTTCCACCACTGGAAATTGGATATTCACCTTCTCACCTGCTTGTCCTTCTGCCCACTGCCCATCCTGGAGTTTCCACAAACTCAGATTGGAAAAACACAAACTATCATTCACCACCCTGCTGCTCACTCAGCCCGCTTCCCCTGGAAGACTTAAACTGCTCCAGCTTCTAGTAAACTCATGCCTCAGTCTATCTCCCTCCTTCAGATGCTCTGTTCTCTTTTCCTCTACTAATCTCTCCCCTTCTGTGTTGGAGAGCCTTTCGTCTCAGTGAACTCCCGTTCCGAGCCCCAGCGTCGTTCCACACTATTCTCACCAGTAAATTGTCTTCAGTGTCTCCCGAGCCCCTATGTCATTCCACGCCATTCTTACTAGTTAATCGTTTACTGCACCTGTGTAAATAAAACCCATGAAACTGATCACTGTTTCAGTCTGGTATCAGCTATGTCTGGTACTGGCCTCCGGGCCCTGTGACAGGCTGGACTAAAAATGGAGTGATAAGCAGTCGGTGTCCAAAGAAAAACTTTGAAAGACCTTCAGCAAACTATTCGAGGGCTATAGTTTTTGAAAATTATTGCCTAAGTTCACTTCAAAAAATGTCTGTACTCTGGGAGTATTAAAGGCTGAAAAGAACAGAGCAAAAGGGGAGAAAGTATTGAATTTATAAAAATAAAATCAACCACTCTGGTTCGGTTTTTCTGTGTAAATGATAATAATGACAAATCTTGAGCTTTACAAACAAAAGACATAAACTAAAAAGTGGCAGAGAAAAAGAGAATTTAGAAGGACATTTGAGGAAGACAGATTAGATTATTGAAAAGTAATTTTATAATTATTTAATATCCTTCATTGGTTACTCCTCCACAGCTTCTGGTTTGGTATGCAAAGCACCTGAATCTGCTAAATTTTCCTGATATGTCATTTGTAATGGAGTACACTGAAGCTCACAGCAAATGATGACCTGTAGATGCCGAACATGTCCGCCTAGTCTAAATGAATGAGAAACACACCAGGCCTGACTGCTCGCTGTAATCCCAGATTATCTCTGGCAGACCAATCCAGAAACAGGGAAAAATTGGCAGAAGAAAAGGGATTATTTGACAGTGGTTGGGGATTGTGGAGCAGTGTGGCAGCTCAAACACACACCTACATGTTCATCAAACTACTCACACATCTTCACAAACACAAAACGGATATATAACAGAATATTACATATTACAAGATTATGAACATACACAGCTGCATGTTCGCGACTGAAGCCCATTCTGCTCTCATTTCAGATGAGTTTGTGAGCATATCCCTGTGAGAGACAAATTATCGCAGCGATGCACTGACCTCTGCCACCAACACATCACCCTCATGCACAACTGGAATTCCATCCATCTGCTCCTTTTTCTTCTGCTTCTTTCTCCCATCCATCTCCCTTACCCTATTAGTTCAGCTTTCTTTACTTGCTTGGTAAACATCCTCCATCACTGCACTGTGCCACATGACTGATGATACTGACCAACTCTGTGCACACTGTGGGCTGCATAATAGTGACACAGTGCCACATGGCTTTGAACTTACTTAACAAATGTATTCATATATACCTCTGTGTTTTCTAAAAACCCACAATTAGTCAGAGAAGTATTTTCTCAATCAACATCTGCACACCTGCAAGTTGTTGGCATGAGCTGACTGAGCTGTTTGAATGTTACTTGATTTTTAAAAGAAACAATTTTACTCATCTTTCAGTATCAAAGACATGCAGACATGCCTGAAGTGCCTGGCTATTCTGCATGTCTTCTTTGGGCACATTCATCAGAAACATTCCCAAACCAATTATTTTGCTTAGCTGAAGACTACTGTGCTGATTAAAAGAGCAATGCATTTTGGATGGCAAAAACATTTTAGCCTTTGATTATATTCTCAATGAACACTGTTTAATACTGTCATTACAGACCTATCAGAATAGAAAGAAAAGTGAGAGGCTTCGGTGCATAACGGAGCAAGACAACAAATTAGATCCAATTCTCTTGTTTAAGGCACAATGTCGACTGTCAAGACTTCAGAGCCAACTCCAGGATGCTGTTGGAAAGAAAACATTATCTGAAACTGGCAACTAGATGGAAGAGGTTATTATTATTATTATTATTATTATTATTATTATTATTATTATTATTATT